>NC_138823.1:155071612-155561612 GCF_965183815.1 Platalea leucorodia | reverse complement strand
AAATAAGCCTAGTTCATCACATATTTTGTGAAATCTAAATCCAAGAATGGTACCTTAAATGCTAAGAGCATTTGTCCTACAAATCAAACGAAACTGCTGACTACAAAAAAAAAAAAAAAAAGTGACTGCAGCCAGAGAGAAAATGGGAAAAATCAAATGAGACTGAATAACCGAGCACTAAGGAACATAAAAGAGATGGAAATGTTTGTAAAAAACATAGCATTGGCCTTTGTAGGAGGATAAATGTTTACATGGGTGCTGGGTGCTTGCTTAAATCACTGCAAGATTTCCTTTCCCACAGCATCTAGAATCAACAACCTGAATGAAAAGAGAGAATTAAAAGGGGCATTTGGTTTCAGAAAACATGTCTGTCCTGGGAAAACATACGATGTCTACAAATGTGGCAATACATTTCAGGTAAAATGGTAATAAGCATAAGGATAATCCTGTTGTAGTGAGCAACCTCTTCATTTTTAACCCTACATGTACTCCTGGATTTAACTGCAGTCTACTACCTTACAACTATAGATGCTAGAAGCTCAGATGTGCTTAGCAGCAAATTAGTTAAAAGATGTTTATGGTTTTTCTAACATGAAACTATTTCCTATCATAATGAGGTCAAGGGGCTTTGGAGTGGAAGAACTCACCCTTTTTTTTCTATGAATGAGGAGCTAAGAACATAACTATGACTTTAATAGAATATAAATCTTCAGCAAGGGAATGTTTTTTAGATAACTGTCACATGCCTTCTGGTTCATTCCAGTCCATCTTGTAAGTTTTCACTGAAATGAGTCAGTTCCAGGTTACTGTAGTTTTCCTCAGGTATTTTACAGCAATGAGGCTATTTCTTGCTCATTAGCATGCAATGGCCATGTTATAAATTATGATAAAAGTGCTAAAATAATTATTCCATTTTACAAGCTTAGGTTCACCTTAATGGATATTTTAAAATAGTCAGAGAATGAGATAACATTTGGTTACCATCCAGACAATCTCTCTTGCCCTTCCGAATATGGCCAAATGTTGTATACTGGTCATGAGTCAGAAACAAAAGGTATTTTTATAGCTTTTAAATGCATGTGAAAGGCCATAATCTTTCCATAGTCTTTCTCTTTTTAATAGCAATCTTTAAATGTTTTTGCTTTAATTTTAAAGGCAAACTTGTATGTTTGAGTAATGATTGTAATAAATTCAGAAAGACATTCCCTTTCTTCTTTGTAAGTGGAAGGTGGATGAGGGTTTAGTCAGCGCCTCAGATGAGCTGACCTAGGAAACGGTGACTTACTGGTCTGTGCAATTATACTTAGTGGAAAAGTTCCAAGTTTGAGGAAATCTGGCAGTAGGAGGCAGACAGAGTTTTATGCTGATGATCAAACATGGCAAAGGTTCTGGTACTCGTAAATTCCAGTCACATTATCTCTCCCTGAAAAATGATGACTTGTTTTGACAGTGTGTCACTAAATGCATGCCTCCTAAATTAGGAGCCTGAGCTCTGGAGGAGTGAATACGGGATGGGGATTTGAGGAATGCTAAAGTCTAAACCCTGCTCCGCTACTGACCTGTTCTTGATCAGAGGCAAGGTTGTCAGCTCTCAGCCTCAGTTTCTCCCCTTCCAAATGTTCTCCAATTGTCTAAACGAAACATTTACTATGGATAACAACAATTGTCTCAGAGCAGTGCATTGTGAGAATGATTTCAGAGCTCTTTCACTGTGCAAAAAGAAACATGTAGTACCAAATAGTCATTTACTCCTGGCTTCTTTGAAGTCAGGGAGTTCAAAGTTCTCAGTTTCTGTTTATTTGTGTATTTACATTGGACTAAAGGAAGCAATCCATTTTTTTTGTATTTGCATACCAAACCTTTAACTACTGTTAAATAGTTAAACAGCCTGTTGAATATATGAAGTGCCCAAATATGATTTCTGATATATCAGTCATTCCTGTTGTATCAAATTCTAGCTGCTTCTGTATTTTTCAAAGGTTTTATGAGATTTCTGGGTCAGATCCTCAGCTGGTTTCGACTGTCATAGCTCCAATGAAGTCAGTGGCAATGTCTTTTAAATTAGACCTGCAGGGCCCGAGGATGACTGCAGCCAACTGCATCAAACTGTCATACTTCACATCATTCTGTATCAAAGCTAAATGCAAATGCTGCTCTTGCACATGATGCAGTGCATGGAAGTCAATCAAACCCAGCCAATTTACATCAGCAGATTAGCTTGCCTGCTTCATATAACCAAACACCCAACACTCACAAAAATCTCCAAGAAAGAAAAAAAAAGAAATGCGTGGGATAGTGAGACCACTGAGCAGAGGCACCGGCTGGCCCTGCGTTCAGCTGCAGCATTTTGAGCAGTGGGGCAAGAGGGACTCCTGGGGTTTAGCTCTGTTGCTGTCACTGATTTATTGAGTGACCTTGGAAATGTCTTTGTGCCTTAGTGACCATCTGTAACACCACTTAAATACCTTCCAAGCTTAATTGCTACTGCTAAAGCATCGTAAGACCCTTCGGTAAAAGACATCATGTCTGTTTAATGTCACATTTTTTTATTTGAGACCTGGAAACGTTCAGAATATGAAATGCTGAATGTAAAGCTGTTCAAAACCATGTCTTATTTCAATAATTCACTGTAAGTTCCTAGGGGAAATGCTATGCAATAAAATCCCATGTTACCCTTCCTCAGATACCATAGTTGTAAGTTATCCCAGACGCCTGTAGATTTCAGTCTGAGGGCTCGTCTCAAATTCCAGCTGCTTTCGTAATTTTTAAATTAAGGATCTTGTCCAACTCCCACTGAAATCAAAGGAAGGGCTTCCACTGACTTTACAGGATGCTGCAACTGGCCTAAAAAGAATATTTGGGAACCGCAGCCATTAAGAGGCATTCATGCAGTGCCATCATGTTTCACAACAGAGCAGAGATGCACAATCTGTCCTGAGTCAGTGATACTCAGTTTTTAGTGGCAATTAAAAGGTGTTCTCTGTAGAAGTGCTAAGGGTAGAGTGAAATAAAATAACATTATCTACACTATGTCACGAAAAGAGGCACACAGTTAATTTTCATGTGGAACAATGCAGAATATATTGGTGTAATTCAGCTGGTTATGATAGGAAACCTTCAGGTCCCAACAGCTAATTTGTTACAGTGTGTCAGTATTAGACAGCGTGGATCCGATTAATTTTTTAGTTTAAGTACAAAGAAACCTAATCAGCCTCTCACAAAGTGCCCCTGTCAAATGTCAGAGTGAAATTCTGCTTTTTACAGTGTGTTTTATTTATACTTTGGGGCATGTTCCTAATTACAGTTGAGGGAGTAATTTGTAGAAGGTATGCAATTTGAAAAATACAGCTTTTCTTTCTGTTGACAGCAATATTTGCAAGTGGATGACGATGTCCTCCAGTGTCTGCTCTGAAGTTCATTTGGTGAATCTCTCTTCCAGGCACTTCAGGCTGCATCTGGGGGTTCTCTGAATGGAAATGTCACCTAGTTAGCAGCAGTATAGATAACTCTCGTTTTGTCCAGCAGCAAAATGCTCAGGGACACATACTCTCTTCACTAACCTAGTACAACGCCCACCCCCAGGTGATCATGATGTGATCATCATGTGTGATGGTGGAAAGCAGATGGTGGAAAGCCACCGTTAACTCCTCATGTCTTTTGAATTTAGTGTTTTGGTACGTAAAATGCAGAATCCACTTTGGACTCCAGAATAAAAGTTACCTTTACCTAGTGATCCCTTGATAGGGTCTTGCTGTGTACTAAAAAAATGAAAGGAAAAATCTGACTGTGGCACATGCCAAGGCAAAACTTATGCAAGAAGACATAATTGGATAATTTGCAAATTTATGGCACTTATCCCTTTTTATCCCGTAATTTTGTCTAGCCTCCTTCTTGCAGGAAAAAAAAATATGTTCAGCTTCTCCATGCTATGGCTGAGCTGTTGCTAAGAGCCTAGTGCTGTCACATTTGCCTAAACAATTGCAATAAACAGCATTATTAATCACTACTGTATAAAGCATTTCTAAAATATGAAAAACAGTCTATAAAATTCTGCTTTGTTCTATTTGCCAATACATTGCCCTTTCTCAGTGGCTGAATTTCTTACTTTCTGTATAAGAATTGCACCTAGCAGACTCCAGAAGATACAGAGCAACCCAGTGCTCTGCTCTTCAGGTTATGTCCAAAGGACCTCAGTATAGACCGACAACGGACAGATAATCAGTCATAACAATGCTTCTCTTTGCCGTCCTTGAAGTATAAAAGGGCTTTAAAGAAGGCAAAAGTGGTCCCCAGAGGATAATTTATGAGAGGTTGGGCACAAACAATCTTACAGCCTGGCTGAGCAGTTTATGGAGATTTTAGGGTGTTTGAGGAACATTGCTGAACACTGAACATTGCAACTCTTCTGTGCCCTTTGGGGATCAAAGAAAGCAAATCTGTCTTCTGCTAAAAGCTGGGCAGACCTTGTACAGCCCCTGCATTTGGGCAGTGAAAATAAAGCTGCAGCCTGTCCCTGCCCTCTCCCCTTGCCAAAAGTGGCAAAGATCCAACTCAAGAAATATGCAACCAGATCCTTAGACAAAGGAATCAAGTGTATCTATTGACAGCACTGGAACTAGACAAGTCTTGGAAAGTCTGGTCCAAACTACAGTATGTTTCCTAATCTTGCTGCTGATTATTCTTGTTGCTGATTTATTAAATCAGAGGTTATTTTAGGCAAATCCATCCTGTAATCCCAGATCTGTCAGAAAGCTCCTGTTTGGAAGAAGCAGAGGCTAGAAGTAAGTGCTACTTAAGAATACTGGTAGGAGTAATTTCCCTTTTAATATCATATTATAAATCAGGTGCCTGCTATGCCTCAATAATATAAAAGCTGGAGTAATCAAATTTAAAATAGGATGAAAGCAAAACATGTTACTTTGTTCTGTCACATGCTGTTTCTATACTATATACAATGGAAGCAGGCATCAAAAGTCGGAGTACACTACATTAAATTTTATTTAACTTTTGCCTGCAGTGGATTTTCATTTAGAGATCTAGAGATAATCTCCTATCCATTCATGCATATAGCTCTTATATATAGTGCTGTGAATGACACAGGTCCCTGCATAAGAGAACGTCTTTTCCGAACAGAGTGATGGAAGTGATGCTTGTGGTTGCCTAGAGATAACTGCAGCAACAGATAGTCCCAGACTTTGCCTACTGGCCTTCAGCTTGTCTGTGATATTTTTTTTTTTTGCATATACAAAAGCCTGCACAGCATAGCAGCAGGGACTACAGCACCCGGGCAGCACGGTTAACAGGGGGCTGCAGAACCGGCGGCGTTTGCGGGTGTCGGGCTCGCTACAGAAGCGTTCCGCTAGGTGACAGTGTGCTCCTCGGAATCCCTGCTGCCGCGTGTGGAAGGATGGGAGGCACTGAACCTTGTTAGGACTGTAATTATCATTTGAAGAAAAATGTCCCCCAGAATAATAACTAGGAAAACTGCATACAAATTACATATTGTCTTTTCAGGAAAAAAAAAAAATCCCCTATGAGTTTAAAATGCGCTAAAAATAGAACTTGAATACATGTAAGGAATGCACTGGTTATTATGTCCTCACCTCAGGAGATCCACACACTTAACTGAGGCTAGGCACTGAATTCACATTAGAAAAGAATATTAAAAGAAAACAGGACTTCCTTAGATGTTTTTGAAGGATAAGATGCTTGAAATTAAGGACGAGGGGTGGGGGGAAAATCCTTCTACCCTTCCTGGTGGAAGAGGCAGAAAATCAAACAAAACGTAAATACATCTGTCTGGGGGAACATCAGATGATGGCTACAGGGAGAGATGCACCTGACTGCTGTCCTGCAAAATGGGTCAGCCAGACTGGAGAGTAAGAAAGGGTGTTGGGGAGTTGCAGGTTCTCAGGATTTCCCTTCCGTCCAGAGAAACGAGTTGTGAAATAGCGGGTCATTCAGCACAATTCTCCAGACACCTTCTGCAAATCAGAAGGAAGCCAAGATTTAAAATGAGCAAGCTGATCATGCAAACCCACTTAGAAGGAAGCAGTGTGATGTGCTTGAGGATCAAGGTATAGGAAAATAAAACAATGTGACTCCAAATCCGGAAGGCATTTTCACACTGAAGTGTTGATGGAGATGAGTTGTGCTTTTGCTTTCAGCAAGACCACATGGTGTCTTTCCACTGCATGCACTGAAATACCTGACTGAATTAGAGCAAGTGACAGAAGTAAGGTAACAGGATAGAGAGCATCCTGAGATCCTTCCGCCTCCTGGAGCTTGCGGATCCTCTGGAAACTATTCATCACTTGAATGAAACACTCAGTGTCATAAAAATAGCCTTTCTTTACGTTAATCTGCAGGGTGATTTCTTCTAAGGTGACATAATAACATTACTAACATTTCATATAATCCTGTGGCTTCATCAACATCAGCATTTTCTCATCAGTAAACTTAGTCATAGCTTTTTATGCTGGTTTGGTTTTTTTTTCTTCCCCTTTTTTGGCTGCTGATACGAGTATTCTGGGTATGGATGCGATATTCGGGAAGTTGTGCGTGTGCAGTGTGATTGCTGATATCAAGTGTGCTTCCCAAAAGCACCAGATGCAGTTCTAAATCAAGCTGAGCCTCCAAGCTTTGGGAAGTGGCTGATATCAGAGAGCCTCAGGAAGACTGTAAAGAAGGATGCTGCCAAATGGCACACATCCAATTAGCTTCCTCAGTGGCATATTTAGGACAATTAGGGGAGACTTGTGGATGCGGGAAACTTGTGGATGTGGATTCTTTTTTTTTTTTTTGCCTTTTTTGTATCCAAGAAAGTGTACAACAAGCTATATGTTCTGGTAAAGTTATATGTTCTGATGGCAATCGCGCCTCAAATTTCATACTGCTGCCTCTAGGTAATAGTGGTGTTACATTCTTAAGAATCAAAGGCACAATATAATTAGGAGAGGTATTATTTTGTGTTTAGCAGAGCACTAAATTAATGATATATGGGCATGATTCCGCTGGTGCACATCCCCGTTACTATGGCAACAATATTATGTCATGTGAGTCTGTCCTTGGTGTTACTTAGAGCAGCAAGGTCTCAGCAAGCTCCTCATTTATTTCAGAGACCTAAATAGGCGCTTTCTCTGTGTGTGGAATGAAATCAGTTTTATTATAGCTACAAATGTTATATATTCCATTAATTGCTTCTTTTATGTTATCGTGTTAATTTACTTTACTTACATGGAGAATTAGCATTAACATAAAACAGATAATTAGTGAACTGCAAATGACTAATGCACCCATATTGTGCAAATTCCTCTTTTCATATTCAAAGCACTACCATGTGCTCCAACTTCTTCAACCCCAACCATTAACCTCAAGGGTTTGCGGACCAAAAAAGGAGATGGAGTCAGTCCAAGAGGAAACATTCCCATCTCCAGAAGCACTATCTGCTGATTCACAAAGAAAGAATTTCAGAAATCCAGCCTCCCTCCTTCCCCCATCACTTCTCCTCCCAGCTTCTAAATAAAAAGAAGCAGCAGTTTTTAGAAGGATTCTTGCTAGGGGCATATGGTGTCAGGTTCAGTCCGCTGTTTTCCTGCACGTAAACCAAAGCTCTTTGATCAGGATCACTGAGACCACCATAAGTCTGACAAGGAATTGCAGTGTGAATAGAGGCATATCCTAAAGACTGTATCTAGATTAGACTTTTGATCGTTTTGATTTATTGTTCTGTTTTTCCAAACGTACTTTGATTTGCAATAGTAACCTCTGAAATGTCTGAATCAATGTCACCGTACAGCACACTTCTCCCAGGTTAATGCAATTGCCTTAGCTAATGAGATTATTTTGCGGAGCAGCAGCCAGCAGATGGCAGCCTGCCTGGGACTGTTTCAGCTAATGCATTTTTTATAAAATATGGGAAAGTAAACCAAAGGTACATCTACTGTGTATGTACTGGCGGGAAGGAGGAGAGGAAATGTTTTGCAAGTCAGAATCTACAGTTAAAGGAAAATGCTACCCCCCCCTCCAAAACCTAGATGTATTAATCAGATTTGTTCTGTTATCAGTCCTTTTGTACTAAGTAATGCTGAATCCCGGTTAAAAAAAAATGCTTTTGCCTTTCCCCTCCCCCACTTCAAGCTTTGGATACTTTAGAGAAATACTGTATCTCCAAAGTAGCAGCTGGCCAATCAATTTATCTTGACATTTACAGCTGGGAAGTTCATCTATTAATAAGAGATGCAGCATGTACCAAAAGACGATTAATGATAACCATATATCAATATACAAACTGTACATAAAACCATTCTCCTCCTCCTAAGAAAACAGAATAGAGCTACAACATAAGAACTATAATACAAAATTTTGCATCATCTACCCTTTGTTATTTCCTGGAAATACAGGACAAGATCCTCAGCCTGTGTAAATCATGGTGTCTCTGATGAAAGCAGCTGGAACGACAGTGATTTAGATCAACAGAAAATGTGACTCACAGGCTTATCTGCAGTTTTTCTTACTGTTACATCTCTCTCCCTGGAGTCCTTTGCTTTCCAAAAATTTCAGTATCACCCGCTGCTGAAATGGATCATGAAAGGCAAAATAAGGTAAAGAAAGCGATTCTTTATACACATTAAAGAGTGTCATTTATAATTTCTGAGAAGACCCATTGCCTTGCTTAGTCATTTCTGTGTTTTGGGTCACTGCAGAAGGTTAACACCTTCCGCACAGGGATCTTTCTGCATACCACAGAGCTGTCCTTCGTCGCAGGCAAGTGGAGATCAGTGAAGACAGAAGATTTGATAGATTATCACTGTGAATAAATGCTTGTTTTACCTATGTCCTTTCACTGTGCCTGACTCAGGTACTATAATGATGGTCAAAAAAACTATGCACAGAAATCACCATTATTCTGAGGAAGAGGCCCACTTACCCCTCCCCCAGCCCTCCTCATCCTTCAATCTTCCTTCAGCCTGATCTGATGCTTGCTAAGGTCAAGTGCAAAACACTGTTGACTTATGGCTGAAAATCGAGATCTAAAAGAACGTTTTTTCCCAGCTCCTTTTCCTCCTTTCTCCTTTGTTCTTTCGTACTACCATATCCTCTGGTATTCCATGACAGTAGCCACCGAGACTATCTCCATTTTACTGTTGATCGAGTATCCCTTATTCCTCAAACATTAATTTATACCAAGGAAGGAGATTACTTAGATGAAGAACATACAGCTGTGTGCAGTATCTGTGCCACGTAATGTAAGCTTAATTCATACAAATGGTCCCATTGATTTTATTTTGGTTGCTCAAGCTTTTACAGTCCAGGCTTTCCAGTGCTAATGTAATAAGGGCTGTATGGCCAATAAACATTTGTGTTTCCTCCTCTCTAGTTCAACCTCCTTTCTTCTTTCAAATCTCTCCTTAAAACTTTTCTTAGCCTAGTGTCCATTAAATGACCCCTGACAGAAACTAATGTTGTCACATTGGTTCCATCTTTCCATTCCCATTCATCTGATAGGAAGTGAAATATCTGTTCTGTCTGCGTACATAGCATGAAAGGACCATGCTCTTAGTAAACAAACAGAAAAATAAGGAGATCTATATTCCTGTCCCACCTTTGTTTATTTCCTCCTCCAAATAAGATAGCTTGATGTGTGATTTGGTAAAAGTGTTAAAAGGCAAATTACCAATCCCGTAGGTAATATTAAGAATAAAGAATAAATAGCAATAACAAACAATCATGTTCCCTTGAGCAAGCTTTTTAAAATTAAATCCTTAGCATGTCTGCCTTTCTGCTTTCCTCTTCTCGCTGAGGAAAGTTAAACATTGTATTATTTAGTTAAATCATTTTAGTTAGGTCATTACTGCAGGCTACATAGGTTAGATGGTTATTAGTTTCCTTTTGTAGATTTGCTGTTCCTTTTTAGTTACTACTGACAGTTTCACCATTACCACAGGGCACATTCTCATTGGAAGGTTGGTTGTGCAGCAGATTTTATTAATGGTCTTAATCTGCTGTCGTGTCAGTTAATGCATTCGTCAAGTGGTGTCACAAGGGTTGACTGAATCTTACAGTGAATAGGAGAGTGAGAAATATGTGTGTGAGGTAACCACCTCCCCATAACGACTGGTTTTTGGAGAGAAATATTATGAAAATCCCAGAAAGAACTGAGAGCAGTGGGAGCCTATATAAATTCCCCTTAACTATTTAAATCTGTGAACTTTGAGAGTCTTTTTCAGTTAAT
Source organism: Platalea leucorodia (assembly GCF_965183815.1). Classification (NCBI taxonomy): domain Eukaryota; kingdom Metazoa; phylum Chordata; class Aves; order Pelecaniformes; family Threskiornithidae; genus Platalea; species Platalea leucorodia. The sequence goes on along the minus strand of NC_138823.1, from coordinate 155,551,378 downwards.
ATTGTTGTTAATAATGTTTCCCATATATTTTATTATCCTTGTTTTAAATGTAACCTAAGACAGAAAAGGCCTAATCCAGCAGAGCAGGTTCTTTTTTTGACAAAAAGTTAACAGGAGAGAGACTTTAAAAATTAATGAGATACCTAACTTGGCATTAGTTGACTAATACCTCTTAAAATACTCACCCTATATACAACTTCCCACAGAGTTCTTATGAAGTAGCAAGATTTGGACTTTGAATTCCTAAGGGCCAAGGCAGTTCTTTAGCTTTGAGACCATCCTATGCTGATTTTTCTGTTTAAATAAAACAAATCCTGACTGTTAAGAGGGAAAATGTTGGTCAGATTACATTACTGTGCCTCAGAAACACCGTACACAACCTGATCTTTTCACGTGTGTAATTCTATTGACTTCAAGGTTTCAAAGGACAAAAAGAACTGCCTGTTTGAAAAAGGTATGACATGGGACAGGTAATTCTAGGGCAGGCCCATGTGATTTTTTGGAAGCCAATATGAAGAATATTTGAGGCTAGAAAACAAATTCTGAACTGAAAGCTGTCTACCTCTGCAGAGCTGTGCTTGGCTAGGAAGTTCTTAACATGTGTCCTCATAAAGCTTTGCTACAAGAGATTGGTTGCCCTCGATTTCCTCAAAGGAATCATATTTTATCCAAAATATTTTGTCAACTTCTTTGTTAAAAAATGTACTCCTTATGTAACTCCAAACAAAGCAATGGGTCACAAATGAATCACAGCATTTTAGACTGAAGGTGGGAGCTATTTATGTGTTTTTCAGCTGAGGAGATTTACAGTAGAAGGGGCTAGACATAAGCAAAAAAAAAAATAAAAATTGGAATTGGAGTAGAGAATAACATCAATCCTCCTATTGTGAAAACAGAGCAGAAGTATTTAAAAGCAAGATTATGAACTCTTAAAGTCCAGATAATTCCTGATTTGGGGGACTGGGACCTTTCTCATCTAAGTGAAAGCACAGATATTTTATGCTCAGTCAGTTGTTGACTTCTACTGAAACATCAAAAAAGAGAATGCAATATAACTGTGAACTTAGTTGTTTCATCAGGCACACCTGCCTTGTACAAACTGATGCCAGGACACCAAATTCATCTCTGGATGGCCACCCTGACAGTAACAAAATACTTTCTTTCTCAGCAAGCACTAACTCTCACTGCTGGATGCAGCAGGGTCCTCAAGATATTTTTTAAACAATCTGGTCACTTAGTGTTTTATTGTTCTTCATAATCATTTAAATTACATTGGGTTTGAGTCCTTATTATTCCTTTGCCAGAGAGTCTCCCTTACTGCTCTGCCAAAGACTCAAGAGGTTTCTAGACTGTTGTACAGCAGGCATGACAGAAGGTTAATAATAAAAATAACCCACCTTGGCAAAGGATCAAATTAGATGAAAGGAACCGCCTAAGTCCATGCATTTGCCAAGTAACCTGGCGCAGAACCAGGATGAATGGTTACAATTTGTATTAGTGTTTCTTGAAGAAAATAATTCAGATGAAGCTTCAGAGCTTCTTTGAGCCTTGGGAAGACATATTTAGGATTTACAGTCCATTTCAAAAGGGAAATGAAGGAGATTTCCCTGATGATGAACAGAATTAAAATAGCAAATTGGGACACTGTTGAGTTTACCAAGTCCTGCTTCCTTGCACCAAAGACACTGCAAGTTATTGCGTCTACTCAAGTAGATGTTCCTCTACCATCCCTTTCAAAGCCTAGGACAAAGGGCAAGCTTTCTTTTTCTCCTGTTGGCACTGGTGTTAGCAGTTACAGTGTGATACTAGTATCAGAGAGGTCTGAACCAGAGCCCGAGGCTCCAACACCTCTCACACTTGACATTATTCACATTTTATGTTGGACCTTGCTTTTCATTAGAAGCCAGAGAATGATCACTCACAATCTGCAAGGTTTGTAGATTCAAGCCACCCAGTATTTACTATAGAGATTCTCAGCAGAGATAGTCCTGGCCACACCTTAGGCCACCTCAGTATTTGTGTAAATTATAGTAGCCTCTGAAGGCTATCAGTGGATTATTATGCTGCCCATCATCTAAATAACCTTTCCTACATGGTCCTACACCAAAGTTTGTAAAGGCAGCATTTTCTGGTAGCTTTGGGGTTCTCCCTAAATATCTTCTTGGAGAGGGGAGAGGAGAGTGGATTAGATACTGGGTGTTTGGACTCACTCTGTGAAGAATTTCTTCAACATGGTGTGAAAAGTTGAGTGGCAGTTTAAGTTTTACTTAGCCCTACCCTATGCATACCTCTAAAATTAAGTCAGTGGGTGGGAGTTTCTTCCCATTTTTCACTGAAAATCAGCCAATTTTTAATCAGAGATAGATCAGTTAAGGAGAAAATAATTTAGTGCAAAGTAGCAGTATTGACATCAGTCATCAAAGGATACACATCTTGGCTAAAACCATGGGAATACACAACCAACTTCATCATATGACCCACTCTGTCTAAGCAGAATGGAGTAAGATGCTGACAGTGCTCTTGCAACTTGCAGAGAAGCTTCTAAAAACCAGTGGTGGATTATTCACAGGCTGTCACCTTCTCTGCTCCAGAGCTCTGGTCAGTAACACAGGCCCGCAGTGGGATTGTTCTTTCTAGGAAAGTACCACTTCTCCTTTCTGCCATGTAGAATGTATTACATGGTCTCAGAGAAAATCAAATGTACTGAGTTCATCACCATCCTGATATTAAAAACACATTTATTTCATTTTGCTGTTATTCATTAAAAACTGCTTGGTTTTGCTGATTGTTTACCAACACAGGGCAATGTGAATGCATTCTATGTCACATGGCTATTTTGAACTAACAAAAATGTCCAGTAACTTTCTTGTAAATCTGATATGGTCCATTAAGCGTGAGGCAACATGCTCTATTTTTATATCAGTGACACTATTCAGTAAGCATTAAATTTGTTTCACCACTTAACACATGGCCTGTATTTATGAATCTAACCTCCTTTTAAGGATAACTTGCTTTTTGGCTGAGCTGCTCTCCTTCTCCTATTATTATTACTGGCTTTACAGTTTCACCTACATGTTTTACTGTTAGGAACACTGCACAAAAACACAGAAAGAAATTAAAAATCAAGTTGTGAAAAGCTATATTCCCCCTATTTAGTGTTGACTTGGGGTTATCCTTGTTTGACTGAGCTAAATAAGTCTTGATTCCTCACTTATATATGTTCTTTCCATAGCATAATCCACCTGGTGCTGCTTACATGTGAAATGGGGAGTTTTTGTAGTTTCTACTACCAATTTTTGTTTTCTTTTTTTTATTCTCTGGGACAGACCATGTGTGGGCAGCTGGGAGAGGAGGTGAGGCAGCATCTGGACAAGAACATTTTGGTATCTTCCATGTAGCACGTAACACTGTTTAACATCTTCATCAGTGACCTCGACAATGGGACAAAACATAGCCCCAGCAAGTTTTCAGTTGGCACCAAAGCAGGGAGACGAGTTGACAGTACAGAAAAGGGATCTCAACCAGCAGGAGAAATAGGTAAACAGAAAATTCATGAAGTCCAACAAAGAACAGTGCAAAGCCCTGAACCTGGGATGGAACAACATTTTGCAACAGTCCAGGCTGGGAACTGACTGTCCAGGCTCTGCAAAAGGGCCCTGGGAGTCCTCATAAATAACCACCTGGATATGAATTAGCAGTGTGCCGTTGCAGCCATGAAGGCTAACAGCATGCTGGGCTGTATTAGCAAAAAAGTAGGCAGCAGGTTGAAGGAGAAGGGTTTTTTTTGTTCCTCTAAATAGCACTCAGGAGCAGGGTGCGATGTTGAAGTGAGTTCAGCAGAAGGCCACCACAATGGTCCCGGGACTGGAGCACTTGCTGTGCAGAGGAGCCAAGGGAGTGCAGTTTGTTGAGGCTGGAGAAGGAAAAGCTCTAAGTGCTGTCTTCAACTATCCTGGTGGGTGGTTATATGCAAGACAGAGCCTCACTCTTCTCAGAGGTGTATAGCAAAAGGACAAGGGACATTAGTCACACAAAGAGAAATTCTGACCAGATATAGGGAAAAGAAAGTAACAGTAAGAGTAGTTAAGCACTGGAAGCATATTGGTCAGACAGGTTGTGGGATCTCCATCTTCAGAGATTAAAAATTCAACTGCACATGGCCTTGGGAAGCCTGGGCTAACTTTTAAGTTACCTCTGCTTTGAGTACGAGACTGGACCAGGTGACATAAATTATTCTATTGTCTGTGACTTTAAGTTATTGCATGAGATTAAGGAAAAGTCTAGTTCAGTCTAGCACATTAGTAGCAAAAAGACCAATCCTCTTCTGGAAGGAGGATATTCATCTATTATTAACAGAAACTGCTATTTCCATATTAATGACTGATAGAACAGGCATTTCCTGGCATTTAATGACCTGTTGAGTGCCTGAGAAGTAGCTGAGAGCCCTTTGCTTGGCTTGTCATTAGTTGACAGAAAATGACCAACTTGGAGAGCACTAATGCTATTGGAGACACAGAACGTATGAAAGAAAAAAAATATATTAATTGGACTAAATTCTTTCCTCAGGTAGGTAATGTCAAGAGGGTTGAATGTGTGTTACCAAGAGCAGATTTGGGGCCACAATCCTTTTTCAAATACTTTTTATTTGTTGAATAACTGAAAGTAGATCCTCACATTGCTATGGCTACTGTGTTTATAATAGACAGCCACATTCCTTCCTGATGAAAATCTATTGAATATGTCCTATAATTGCCTAGGGCTGATGCTGTAAGGAGCAGGATGGCAGGATTCCATTCTCATTATCACGCCTCTTGTACAACATCTTACTTTCCCTTCAGCCACTCATTGCATGTCTCATTCTTCCGTTCTACATATAAAAGGTATATTTCTATTAAAAGGTATATATCTATTTCATGATATAATTACTTGATTTGAGTGCATAATCAGTGCAGCTCACAAACATTCATTGCTTTCTTTCTTTATTTTCAGTAACAAAAGTAGTAATCTAGCATGCGTCTATAGGCAATTGTCTTTTGCTGGGGCTTGAGCCCTGTGCTCTGAGCACACTGTTTGTTTTGAGTGTCACCCAGGAGAGGATCAGAAAAAGTGAGAGGACTGTAGGTGCGGTCCACGGATGCAAAGCATAAAGACACTGATCTATATTCAGGGCTCTGGGGACAGTACACTGTTCTGAAAACATTTTTACAGGCATTGCTGCTATTTAAAAAGAAAAAAAAAAAAGCAAAAACCAAACCACGATGCTTAGATCTCTTCTGTAGTACTAAATACACAGGAGCATGCAAACGTAAGCTACTGCATTAAAATACATGGAAACAAGCAATTTACAGCATACCTGACAAAAATACTCAAAATAAGAAGTGTACCTTAATACATCAAGAAGCTGATAGCAGGCCTGATTCTCTGCACTGTTAGAAAGATATATTAGTTTCAAAGGAGTTGAACCTGCCTATATCTGACATATATAGCTCATGTCCCTGCATTAGCAGATAAGAATCAGTGTTCTTACGACATGGCTATTCAGAACGAATAGTTGTTTTTAATGAAGGGTCAAACTCAGGCTTGACTGGTCTTGTAAGAGGAAGGTTAGAAAGCAAAGAGGGAGACACCTGGGAGCCTTGCTGCATGAGAGATGACCAAGGGAGGGGCAGTTCTGTCTGTCCCCTGCTGTCATGTAGCGCTTCAAGCCAAGATAAATGGTGGAGATGTCTGAAGTGATCTCCATTGAAGGGTGCAGAGAGAACTGGCTAACGTCCATGCAAGGCTGCTCTCTTCTATATAGGAAAGGTCATGGAGAGTGGGCAGAGGTCCACAAGGACTGGAGGAAGGCAAATATTGCATCTATCTTGAAAAGGGGCTAAGAGGACAATCCAGGGAACTACAGGTTGGTCAGACTAAAATTCATGTAGCAAGTCCTCTTGGAGCACACTGCTGGGAACGTGAAGGAGAAGAAGGTGAAAGGGAACAGTCAGCATGGTTTTTCCAAGGATAAATCACTCCAGACCAACCTGATGGCCTTCTAAGATAAAATGACTGGATTTACTTGACTTTAAGAAGGTTGCTGTCACTCTCCCACAGTATTCTTGTACTCAGGTAGGGATGTTTTGGTCTTGATCAGTGGACAACCAGATAGGTAAAAAAACTAGCTGGATGGGCTATACTGTGCCTGGAGGCCCATAACAAGATGGTTACTGCAGGGGTTTATCCTGAGGCTTGTCCTGTTTAATATCTCTATCAATGACCTGAAGATGGCAACTCTGATCAAGTTTGCAGATGACACCAAACTGGGCGTAGGGGAGGGAGAGAGCGTCAACATGCCTGAGAAGAGACCTGCCATCCAGAGGGACCTGGACAGCCTGGAGGACTGGGCTGACAGGAACCATGTGAAATTCAGCCAGGACCAATGCCCAGTCCTGCACCAGGGAAGGAGCAGCTCCTTCCAGTGACACAGGATTAGGCTATGGTGGCTGCGGAGCAGGTCTGCAGGAAGGCCCATGGAGCCTGGGCAGCAGTAAGCTGGGCAGGAGCCAGCTGTGCACCCTGGCAGCAATGAGGGATGGCAGCATCCCAAGCTGTGTGAACAGGGCACAGCCAGGAGATAGAATCATAGAATCATAGAATGCTTTGGGATAGAAGGGACCTTTAAAGGTCAGCTATTCCATCCCCCCTGCAATTGTCAGGGACATCTACAACTAGAGCAGATTGCCCAGAGCCCCATCCAGCCTGGCCTTGAATGTTTCCAAGGACGGGGCATCTACCACCTCTCTGGGCAGCCTGTTCCAGTGTTTCACCACCCTCACTGTAAAAAATTTCTTCCTTATATCCAGTCTGAATCTACCCTCTTTTAGTTTAAAACCATTACCCCTTGTCTTATTGCTACTGGCCCTGCTAAAAAGCCCATCCCCATCTTTCTTATAAGCCCCCTTTAAGTACTGAAAGGCCGCAATAAGGTTTCCCCACAGCCTTCTCTTCTCCAGGCTGAATAAGCCCAGCTCTTTCATCCTTTCCTCATAGGAGAGGTGTTCTGTCCCTCTGATCATTTTTGTGGCCCTCCTCTGGACCCTCTATAACAGATCCATGTCCTTCTTGTACTGAGGACCCTAGAGCTGGATGCAGTACTCCAGGTGGGGTCTCAGCAGAGCAGAGGCGCAGAATCAGATGAAGGGAAGGGATCGTCCGCCTCTGCTTAGCACGTGTTGGACCACATCTAGATACCTGATGCAGTTTTGGCCCCCCAGTGCCAAAACATGGACAAATACATGGACAAACTGCAGGTTTGGCAGAGGCAGGCAAGGCATTTGGGGCTGGACCACTCACCCTCTGCAGAGAGGCTGAAGGAGCTGGGCCTGGTCAGCCTGGAGGAGGGACCTTTTGGGGAGCAGGGGGTTTTAGGGGGCCCAACACTACCTCCTCAGTACCTAGGGGAGGCCTTTGAGAAAATAGAGTTGGGGTCTGCAGAGTGGTGCATGATGGGCTGAACAGAACCTATGGGCCTAAGTTGAGAAAAGAGACATTCTGGGTACAAGGAAAACCTTTTTCCCATGAGGATAGTCAGGCAGTGAAGCAGATAGCCCAGTGCACAGTCTCCATCCTTGTAGGTTTTCAAGACCTGACTGGATAAAGCCCAGAACAACCTGGTGTGACTTCGTAGTTGACTCTGCTTTGAGCAGGAGGTTAGACAGGAGATCTCCTGAGGTCCCTTCCAGCCTGAATTATCCTATAATCCTCTGATTCCTATGAGGCTTGTTGGCCTGGTAATTTCAAAGATGTGAAGCCGTTATTAAAATGTCATTGCCTCTCACCCTGTTCATGTGTTTGGATAAGTTTGCAGGTGTATGGGCCTGGGCCAGAATTCTTGTGAAGTTAAAGCACGACTTGAGTGAGGTCACATGTCAGGGTAGATTTTATCTACAAGGATATTGTATTCAACTGTGAGGTGCATATTCTGCCTGTCTTTAATTCAGAGCCACCCCAGCAACACAATGAACCAGGACTTAGTCTAACCACAACTACTTCATTGTGCTGACAAAATATGCCACCATGTGAATCCATCTGTCTGGAATAAAATATATGGGAGATCAAAAAGGCTGTGGGAGAACTTCAGAAAGGGCTATACAGATCATCATAGGTATGAAATGGCTTCCCTGTGAGGAATGGCTATGTAGGCTATGACTCTTCAGTCTGCAAAGCAGATGACTAAGGTGGGTATGATAAAGACCTGTGATATAGCATGGACAGGATGAATAGAGATCAGTTGTTTACTCTTTTCTTAAAGAACTGGGTGGCATGGAGTGAAACCAGCATGTATGAGGTTCAAAACAAGGAAGACAATTCTTCATACAGATGCAGCTAAGCTGTGAAATTCCTGGCAACAGAATGACGCGGACGCTAAAAGTTTCCATGGGCTAAAAGGGTAAGTGAATGGCTTTGTGGAAGAGAAATTCATCTGGGACTGCTGGACACAAAGCTGAAGAGTTCCATATTCTGTGCTCAGCTGGTGGCCAGGAGAGCCTTCCGGGGAAGTGAACAATCTGCATTTCTTCTAGGACTGTATGACTGCTTGGATATCTGCTCTTGATCACCAGCAGAGACAACTGGGATCAGTGTACCTTTTGTCTGACACAGTATGCCCACTCGTGTAGCTGTGTGCTGGAAGCAGAATACTGCATATAAAAGGGAAGACTGTTTACTTAGAAGGCTTACCTGAGTCATGTCAGATTAATGGCATGTATTTGGAAACAATTCAAAAGACGGAAATCTCAGGCAGAACTGTGAACAAGCAGAGCTCATTCTGTAGAAATGGTATGGCCCATGATAAAATTAAACAATATGCTGTACTCAGCTGTGACACTCGTGCAGCGTTCTCTATGAAGTCACAGGATCCATGCATGCATCAAGTCCAAGGCAAAAACAGATAAATAGCAAAAATAGAACCAAAGGTACCTATGTGAGGGGAATAATCTTATACATGGGAAAAGCTGCAGTGTTTCTTGCCTGTTCAATCCTTTGTCACAGACTCCTGAAGGGCAGATGGATGCAACCCCATATCTAGTCAGAAATGAAGAGTAATAATGGATACTTTTCACTTTAGACACGCTCCAGATTATTACATTCAGAATGATCAAAAAAAAATTAGTTCTCTGAAGATGACCTGTTGAAGATGGTCCCACTTAGGGGTGCATAGCTGGATCGATAACTTTTATTTCAACTCCAGGTAATGCCTTGGTTTCCATGCCAGCTTGACAAAGAAGTGCTCAATAGAAGCTCAAATATTTAGCAGCATTTTAGGCTTTTTAGAGTAATTTGAAGAAAAGTTTGATTATGTACGCATTTGGTAGGTTTATATTTATATTTAACTAGGTCTGAGAATGGAAAAGACATTTAATTAGGGTGTAACTATAAATTCATGTTGAAGCTCTAAATAGCAAATTTTGCAAACATAAATCAGACTGAGTCTTTTGACTTCCAGAGAGGTGTGTTAAACTAATCTGTAGGTGCAAAAACAATTTCTTACCACTCAGCTGCTGATTATGTACAGAATTCATCTGCCACTGATGTTGAAAACATATGATATGTAGCATAAAAATATTACAATACTAAGAATTTTCTGAAGTGAACCTTATGGGTACAGGCGCATAGTGGAAAGAATGTGGCTCTACTAATTTTTACTTGCTTTAGATGTTTCTTTCTGAAGCATAGGTAGTTCCACGTTAAAGTTTCAAAGCATGTTTCAAGTCATGGCACAGCATTCTTTATAGGAGTTTTTCCAGATGAATTCCTTGTCCTTGTGGCAGTCCACTGTATAATCCCTGTGCTCTCTTTTCTGCCCTAATGTCCAATCTTTCCTGACTTCCATTACCAGGAGGGAATTGTGATATAAAAATTAATTCCTAGGCCCCTGACAGGAAAAGGCCCAAAAGTATTAACCTCCAGAACAACTCATTGGGCTTATTTATTTTCACATTTTTAGGAGAGTGAGTGGAGACCAGCAGATAGCTTAGCTTTTGGGGGGATATAGGACTTTCATTTTGTAGCTGGTGGTGCTGATGATTTATCTGCTGTTTGTGGATCAGGTTTTATCAGGCTGAGTTTATATAGGAATTGCATTAGACACTCTTGAGTGTATAAATTAAGAGGAATGCAAAAAAATACAAAACGCTGGAAGGCCATCGGGAAAAAATACACAGGCAGATGAAACAGAAAATGTCAAATTAAATATTTGATTTTTTTGTTCATTTTAATAAACTTCTACATAATTAATAAAAAAAATAAAATAGTCTAGTTTTAGAGAACTTAAAATTTTCCCTGTACAGGAATTTGAAGATCATTATTTTCAACACTACATTCTTTCTCAGATATAGTTTTTGATATTATTCACCACTGAAATTCCTAAGACATCATAATCTGTAACTCAATTTCCATTTATGCCTAAAAAGCTTCTGACATCTGTTTAAACACCAATATCTTCACAAGTACATAAAAATTTTACTCCTGCTGGGTATCAAGTGAAAGAATCTGAAGTTTAAAATGACACTAAGCTTAACAAGCAGCTCTTAGTGATTTTCTGCTGATGTTTGTATTTAAATGGATTTTTCCCTCAATATTTCCTGTTTTGTCAGTGGCCTTAGATTCTTACTGAGATCTTTCAAATTGACATACAATCTTTTGACTGAATATTGAGATAATTTGATTAAACTTTTCAGCCTTTTTTCCTTGTAGTTTGTTATCACAGGCATGTGGGCTGCTTTTTCAATGATTCATCAGCTCTCATGAACAAACAGCACCAGCAAGGCAGAAGAGCTGAGCTCTGAGACTAATAAATGGATCAATCAAAAAAAATTTTACAAACGCAGCTTCTTCCTCTCTCTTTGGCACCTGTGCCTTATCTTTTAGGTGTACAGTTTGTAGTTATTTCCTTGGCTTGTGGGCAAGGATGCAGTAGAAATAAATGCATACCTGCATATGATAATGTCAAGTGATTTACTCAAATAATATAAATTAATCACAGCTGCAATTCTGTGCCCTGACTATGAATTTCTGTCACCCCCTGCCTGAGCGGTATGTATGGTTTACAGTGGTTACAGTGTCCATTTTACCACAAATCCAGGAATTGTAGAGCCTGCCTTGTAAGCCATAACATTAGATCTTAAAGGTCAATCTGTTGGGTTATACCAGTATGCCAGCTATGGGCCATCTTGCTGATTTCTTTTTTCTTTTTAAATTATTTTAGGAGCCCAGAAAGGAGCTGTGGAGATTAAATTTGGGCCAGATACAGGAGTCAGTGAGGAAATACTGGTTTCAGATATTTATCCAGTTAATAACTCTATTTTGCTAACAACTTTAGTCATTAATTTATTAATTTATCTCAAAAGGTACTTGTCTTAACATGCCTATGCTTACAGTCAGATGTCAGATCTGCTTTTTGGTATAGAGCTGATAAATGGTTTTTAGGTGAAGGTCAAGGTTATCCTTGTCATAGTCTGCATATTATTTCATTGTGGTCAAAATCAAAGGTGAGGGATTAGTGGAAGCATGGCATTTTAAAGCTCCCTGACAACTGCTTTTTCTGCATGAGATATTATTATCATTGTTTTCCATGACTATTGTTAGGATGGCACCATATCATGTTCACTTTGTGCACTTTGTCACCTTGACATGCAGAGGTTGCGTTAGGCTGTAATTCTGCTTGATCTCAACCTGGAAAAACTGCATTTTTATGTTGTGCAGGAAATAAGAAAAATATTATGTCTTCTACAGTCACATTTGTAAAGATTTGTTGTTGTGCTGTAGCCAGTTTGACTTTGCTTGGAGAAAGAGTTGACAGCAAGGCTGTTGTAACCTGCTTCCCAGACAGACCAGGTTGTATCCAGACAAGCCTATTTCTTTGCCTCTGAAAGCAAATACCTCTGTGGAAAGCAAAACTTTGCTTTTCTCTGGCTGAGCTTTTTCTGAGATCCTGAGCTGGTGATCTGCAAAGATTGTATGGAAGCTCCAGGTTTCAAGTCTGAGCCCTTCTCCAGGGCTCCTCCTCTCCCAGCCTCAAGGCTGCAATTGCTCAGTCTGCAAGTTAGGAAGGCAAAGCTCAGTTTACCCCACAGTTAGTGGTTTCATGTTTGAGTTCTGAACAACTGAAGTCATGCACTAAAATCCCTGCCATCACCCTGCTTGCGGGGTAGCTGCACTTAAATGCTCTTCTTGATGTGTTTCAGAGAATTCAAATTTTCTATGGAATTCCCTGTTCTGCTTTTCCTCTTTCTCACATTATATTTAGATCTCATCACAGCAACTTTTGGCTTGACTGGAAGATATGGACCTGAAGTTTTCTGAGCTTGCAAGTAGCATGCTGAACTGAGCATGCGGAGAAGAAAGTCAGCCTCTGTCCCTGGGGTTTTATTTTGCCATGCCCATATTAACTTTTCTGTTGGCTTAAAGAGAAAACTTGGCACCTGGACTGCCTCTCTAGCTCAGCAGAACAAAACTCTGCCTTCTCAGCTAGCTCGAACGTGTCCTTGGTTGTTTCTTTATATGGAAAATAATTCTCACTGCTGCTAACAAAAAAGAATACTGATCCCTAGCCTTTATATAGCACATATTAGCTCAAGCTCACAGTACCATTTACAAAAAAAAACAGAAGCATGAATGCTTTTTTTTCTTTTTTTTTTTTTTTACTGTTGGGAAAATTGGGGCAGAGAATGTGAAAAGCGATTTACCCACTGTTATCCAGCAAGTCAGCGATGCCGCTACAGCAGAATCTGATCCCGCTACACTCAATGCCTCAGACACCAGGGCTGCAGTAAGCACATAAGTAAGAAGTTTTACAGTGAAAAGACCACAGCAAGTGCTGCTTCTCAGCCTGTTTCACCATCTTTATTTGTTTCCATTGTTTTTAATCTCTCCATATTAACCTCCTTTTTGGGTGGTGAGGAATTTCATGGCAAAGCATTTGAAAATGTGGGAGGCTCCATTCAGAGTGAGGGGGAGATGACCTTCCAGGTTTAGAAGGAATTGCAAGTTTAACCATGGCAGAGCAGCCTCTCACCCCCCTCTGCTGATTCTGCTCCACTTCTCATGCTCAGGTAATGATGCAATTGTTGCAGTGCTATCAATATAGTTAGTTATCCCACTCTGTTTTCAGGGATGAAGGATAAAACTGCTTTGGCTCATCAGAATTCATTCATTCCTTCAGAAGTTCAAAGCTGGGTCAGCACAAACCAGATCTTTGGCTTGGAAGCATTTAGGGTTTTTTTTTTTCCCTCTTTTTTTTTTTTAATCTACATTAGTGCCATGTTTAACTATGTCCCCACATAAAAGCTTTTTGGCACAGAAAGTCCTCCATTCAAGTCATTCTCCTTCATGTCACCGATTAATTCAGACCATTAACTAAGAAGCAAACTAGCTAATCATTTGTCCATATGTGGCCTGCATATGTAGCAAGCTTGTAGGCTTATAAGTGCAGTTGGCTAGCAAAGAAACCACTGGCATTTCATTACATTTTTGTGTGTCTCAGCACTTTCTGCCCCTGACCAAAAAAATGAAAAGCCAAAGCACAGCCTGTCTTTACAGTAATTCCTACCAATGCAATCAGAAACAGAAAAGCTCATCATTTGACATTTCTAGTCCGATTTCCAGAGCTGAGATCTTTTTACTAAATGAACAGTCACCTGGTCCAAACTTCAATTCATTTCTTGCAACCTGCTGTTGGCAAAACTCTATGATGATTGTTAAGTTTATATTGTGAATAAAACCAAAGGGAATTTGGATAAGTAAAGAGTCAGTGATAGCTGCAAGTTAGAAGTTAATTCTCCTGTTGTAATCTCAACCTGTGACTTTCAGACTTTCATAACAGACTGCTTTACTGAAGTCTCTGAGCTCTTCCCCATCAAGTCCTAATTTAATCAAGACTTTTATTTTGGCTGATTCTCCTTCCGTATTTTCATAGTTCAAGTCTATATTCACTATTCAGTAGTTTTAATTATAGCTACTGCTCAAGAGACCTGAAACATAGCTTTTCATATCTTTATGAGATATTTCTTGTATCGAGTTTTGAAGATCTCATAATTTAAATGTTATTAGAAAAGTCTTACGTGAAGTGGAAGTGAGATCTGGACCATAGTGAATACCCATGTATGGCTTCAGGATTTTATTAATTGCTTTGTGCTTGGTTCCTATAACCAGTACGGACTTGGTAGGTGTAGGGTGCATGTACCTACTACAGAACTTTGTGTAGAGCTTCAGAACACAACCCTTTAGTTTAATGAGAAATGCTGAAGCTTATGTAGCTTATTTAGAAAACCAAAACATCACAAACTTGTTGCCTTCCATCCTCACAAAAAAATCCTTGTGTGTCTGTATAAGCTGAAACAGAAAGAGCTGTTTCTTAGAAGGATTTTCCTCAGGTCAAGGTGGTGATAAACAGACTCCACAGCCAAACATTACTTGCTCTGCTTTACCTTTTCTATCATGAGACCTTTTGGCCAGCCCATGGAGATGCCTGGGAGTACTGCCATGCTCCATTGTATTTCCTCAAGGTTTTCCCCAGTTTTGATGATTTTTCGCACTCTTTAGCAGGTATCACAAGGCTCACACAGAGTACACATCACTGTGGCTCAGCTTCCCTCTTCCACAAGATTTTTGGCTGCAGACACAAACAATGCTGATTACTTCCCTGGAAGGAACAGGAAATAAGCTTATCCTGAGCCTAGCTCTGAACAGTCAAGTCTTCTGAGATAGACCAGGTATATTTTTTCCTAGCAGTGCCTTCAAAAGCTCCACAATCAGATGTTCAAACTCAGAGCTATTAAGGGTGTATAATACCTGGAACTACACACAAGACAATAAAATTGCTCATAGACAACTTCAGTGACAACTCTTTTATGTTCTTTTATATTTATATATAGAAATGTGATGAATTCTATTATCTGTCTGCCTTCATGTGTCCTCCTGGGCTGGCTTCATCACTTCATTTGAAGGCGATAATTTTTTGTTTTGTCTTCTCTCTTTTTATCTCCCTTCTGTTTTCCTTCCAGTGCTATTCCAACTCCAGACTAGTGGATGTCAGCATCATATCTAATCCTTTAAAACTGAATTCTCCATCTTTTTGGTTTTTATTATCATCTTCCAAGGCAAAGTAGTGTCTATAATCTCTGCTGGAATGAAAGCAGTGGAGACTGAAAACAATATTTGTCTACTTAGAGACAACAGAATCACAAACTTCACTGTAATGCAGTTGGCATGAAGCTTCTGTATTTTCATCTGTGGATAACTGTCTCTGTGATCAACAAGGAAAAGTTGCTAGACAGTTGTGGGCTACGGAGGGAATTAAGAACTGTTCTGTCTGAAAATATTAAACTAATTTAACATCAGGCTGTGGGAAAAGTGATCAGAAAAAAAAGCACACAATCATTTAATAGAAATTTCTCTACCATATAGAAGGAAGAAGAGCCAAGGGAATCTGTAAGGATCCTGTTTTCATCTTTAGTGGGTTGTGAGCCTCATTTTTTTTCAAAAACAAAAAAACAATAAATGGAAGAGAGAGAAAAAAGCACTGAAGAGGTAAAATTATTTATCTGGAGAAAAATGGACTATTTGTTGAGATAGGTCCATTGCTGGTTACTGAAAACAGTTGTCTGATGCAACATCTGACTGAGGGTGTGCATGACAGAGGAAAGATTACTCCACACTTGCCCTTCTTTGGTGCTAGTAAGTTCCTATACTCCACTTTCAGAGACAGGACAGCTGGCTTGGGCTAACTTAGCATAGCTGTTCTTGAGGACAGCATATCTTAAGAGGGAAAGGGGAGACTGAAAGCAGTAGAGAGTGGAGCTGTGTCAGAATTAGCAAAGCTACGTCAGAAAAGTTAGATCAATCAACTCTCTGTTGTAGTGCTCTGAAGATATGTTTCCTCAGAAACTGTTTTGTTCTTGGTAAATAATGCTACGCTCTAAGGAGGCTTTTGCCAAAAATGACCAGAACTGCAAGATTTGGACTAAAGTTAGACCTTCTGCAGTAAATCTTATTTGCTGTGTGGGGGCTGTATTGGATATCCAGGCTGGGAATGGGAAAATTGTCTGACTCTACCGTAAGAGGCAAGTGATGGTTAGAGACCTGAGCAGCAGAGGGAGTGCGGTCAGAGAGATAAGAAAATGTCAAAGTTACAGTTTTCTCAGAGACTGTAAGAATCAGTGATAAACATAAGACACTACAGACACAGATCCTTAAAATACCTTTAAGAATCTGGGTCTTAGTTTCCAGGATTATCCAGGCTTTTGATTCTGATAAGATGATTTATGAAGGTGCCAATAAGTCCTGCTTACAGGGATGCTATTTGTGATGTTTTCATTCAAAGCCATGAGTTCAGAATGTGGGACATGCTAGAGAGATAATTTGCAATTTTATAACCTATTTTTGAAACCTCTATGCATATAAGTTTGATGTGAACTTAAGTCCCACTGGAAGTCCCTTTGTTATTTCCCTACTACTTACACCATTTTTTTTTTGGACTGACAGGTACAAAATAATACATCTTCAAAAATTCTTGCCTTTAGCATTATGTCATTGTAGCTGTGCCTCGTTAAGAGGAAGTACTGCCTGTTGGCCAGAAAAGAGATGCTGCCTTCAGCTATGGTGTCTCTTACTCCCTGACCTGTTCTCTTACTGCACCATTGTCATCATACCATCTCTTATATGATCATAGAATATAAGAAAAATATTTGGATTATACCCATCTAGCTCTGCATCTGAGAGTGGCAAGTGGCATATGACATGGAAAAGTGTAGGGCTTTAGAGGGCCCAGCAGTGATGTGCAAGGATTCTGCACCTCAGAGTTTCCGTCAATTTATCTCTAGCCATGCTGCCAGTATTAGGTCTGAGCCCTTTTAATACCCAGTAAAGCTCTTTTCACCACTGCTATACTGTTTCTTACTTCAGTGCCAAACCAGGAGTTTTTATTTAGAGCCCTGCAGTAGTTAGTAGAGATCTTCTTGTGCTAGAACCAGGTCTTTAGCCACATAATGTTTTACTGAAAAAAAAATTCTTAAATAGAAAATTTAGCACCAAAAAAAAATCACGGTTCACTTTTCCCTTTTGTTGTAGTTTCAGTCAGCTCCAAACTCCATTACCTATGAATAAGATATTAGTTATGCTGAGCAGAAACTCAGGTCATACTGAATTTCTATTACTTTTAGTTGCACAGCAAGGTTAAGTGTAGATAGTGTATTAGTTCATTTTCATTATAGTGGATGATATTTTTGGCTTAGGGGTATCTATACAAAGTTAATTGAAGCCCAGAAAACATATTTAAGCTGGCCTGGTGTGCATGCACAACCAGTCAGGTTTTATTATTCTTTTGGTTCATCAAAGAATAGTAGTGGGGAGCTTCCCCTAGTCCACATCACAGGCTTACAAGTGCTTGATAGAAGGGTGAGCACCACTGGAGAAGGCATTTCCTGGCCTGAAGTAGAGGAGAGAAGCATTTATGCATTTTTCAGTTTTGTTTTGCTTTTTTTTTTTGCTAAGGTATATTTAAATACTGATCTCTTTCTTTCCACAGTGTCATAAGGTTGCTGAACCAGGATGGAGAGGAAAGTGCTTCTGTTGCTGAAGCAGCATATAGTAATATATCTCCTTGCCATGTGTCATTATCAAAGAAATACTGCAGCCAGGTTAGGTAGAATATTTTAAATCCCATTTAAATTCTCAGTCCAAGCCAGTGAAAGGTTATAACACAGGTACAACAATATGCCCATTTCATAATACATTGTCTACTTGTTTATCAAAATATTTTCTTTTTTTTTTTTTTTTTTTTTCTTTTACAACCTTCCATTATCTTTGTAAGGTACTTGGGAGACAGTTTACTCATAAAAGAACATTTTCTTTCAGGTCATTTCTGTAAATTCTAAGTCTTCCTAGGCTTCAGCAACACATAAGTATACTTAAATACACCCATGACAATAGAGTTTCACTCCAGCCTACAGCATGCACCCAACTCTCTACTTCCTTCCCTTTCATCTACTTGTCCACCTCTGGGTTCTGCGCTACCCTTCCATATGTCCTCATCACATTTCATTCAAGTCCCTTCTGCTCTATTGCTAACGTGCCTGAAAGAGCACGTCCTTTCTTGTTAATGCCAAGGCTAATCTGAAAATATTTTTACTCTCCAATTACATGATTAGTAATGGGAGTTTCACACAATGGATCTCACTCATAGCTCCATTTCACTGCAATGTAATCCCATCAACTAAAGTGGCATTTTTATATTGGTGTCACCAAGAGAAGGGAAAGGATCAGAAATCTCTGTAAACCGGGTTCCCTTTAACATTGCTATTTTGAGCATCTTTGAGGTCTCTTTGTGGAGAGCCTCTTTGAACATGGATGGTCAGATTTCGAGAAAAAAAAAATCACAGCTGATTTTTTTGTTTAAAAATAATGATATTAATAATAGCAACAACAACTCTGGTAAATTGCTTTTCAGTGAGCTGTGTTTCTGAGGAGAAGCCTCCAGAGCAGAGAGGTGTGAGGCACATGGAGGGTGGGAAGGTGAGTGGCAGGGCTGCTGCTCCCCCATGCCCTCGCAGAGCCTGCCAGGCCGGGGAATCAGCTGGGGGTAGCAAGCAGTGCCAAAATGCTCCTTACAGCACTGTCTGACAAGGCAGCTCAGACGAAAGCTGTGCTATTTTAGTAAAAGACTGGATAAAAATAATACCATAATACAGAGCAGTGATCTAATAGTTTATAACAGGTTTATTCACAAGTCCTCATTTAGTGTCCTCTTAGGTAAAACTCCAGTTGATTTATCAGCTAGTCAATCAAAAAGCAAAATATTCTGTGAAATGTTTAAAAATAAGTAGCCATCCGACTTCAACAGAGGAACTTTTGCCCCATCCAGCTGTTGTTTTTATAGAGTTTTCTATAGCCATTTATGGTGTTTCTTTTCTCTTCTGCTCCTATGTTTGTTTCTCTTATGCAATGAATTGTGAGAGTAAGACAAACTAGAAAAGGCGATAAAGGCACCATGTGATTTTTCTTTATTTGTTCTGTAAAGCATGTAGCTCATTTTATACAATTGTATAAATGGCAGTAAAATAATTGTCTTCAGTGGGAGTTTTATTTGGGTAATTTCTACATAAGGATTGCAGTCTGGGGCTCCCACTGTTTTAAGCAGTTCCAAAATACTGAGATATCTTTTTTCACATCTGTACAATATCTAATGTTTATTTCACATCTCTACAGAGCTGGAGTATTTGGGCAAAAAAGGGAAGCAAAATGAAAACACCAAGTGAATGCATTTTAGGAATATGTAGTGTTGGACTGTCTCTCTTTAGAGCTTTGTTTGTGATTTCCATTTAAAATAGTGTGTGGAAGTACCTAGTAGTTCTGATATTTCCATTTTTAATCCCTGAAGATACCGTAAAGTGACCTTTCATTCTGAGATTGAATAACAAATATTTTAAAATACCTTAACCTAGGTACACAATACTTCTCATGCATAAAATCTTATCCCTGTCTCAGAGGAGGACGCGGGGAGAGGTGAGGTGACACAAGCTACAACAGATCTGTGCTGTAATGGTACAAAACACAGTATTTTGCAACAGCTGCTCTAGACTGGTCATGCAGAAGCCTATGCTCCGTTGGTAGTGAGGGGTACAGCAGACTGGCATGTCACTTGCTTTTCCTTAGCACAGGGATCAGCCCTCGGCTGGGTGTAGGACTTTACATGAATTTCTTGTTGCTTTTGTAGAGGAACAAACAAGCCAGTTAAGGATTTCACCAAGGAGCCAAAATGTGACATGAAGCCTTTTTATCTGTCTGAGTCAGAGAAGCACAAAATCTGAGAGGCTGCTGACTCTCACAGCCTGAGAATTGATTTTTTTGTAGAGTCTACTCCTTTATGTAAATAATAAGCTTTCCAAGAATAACACTGAATTCTTCTTTTAAATATTTAAACTCTGAAACAGATTTGGCTTAATCACTAGAAGAAATATTGGACTGCGTATACATCAATCCCACACATTTTCACGTATTCCCTCTGTCTAAACCAGCTGCTTTTACGGAAATATGAATAATTACGTTGTTGTAAATTACCTGATTCTGCACAGTAAAGTAGAACTGAGGAAGTGGCTAAAGGGGCTAATAAAGAGTAATCAGGAGAAACAGTTAATTATATGGAGAGATGAATGATATGAAATGGGGATGCCGTGTGGCATTAATCTGAAAAGACAACAACTTTCTAATGTCTGTTCTCTTGAACTGTTTTGCTGAGATATATATTTGCTATTAAAGTGGATGCTCATGTCTTAGAGATTCCCCTTGTTGATCTTTGGTGAGAGTCTGCTACAATTTACTTGCCTTGAAGTTCAATATCTCCTTCTTACTACTGCGACTGCCTTTCTAACAAGTGTAGAGATTAAATGCAAAAGGACCACAAGCCCAGAGGAAGGGAAGGTGTTAAAGACTGTAGTCCTGTAAAACTTTTTGTACTCTTCCTCCTGCTCTCACATCAAGAGGCACTCAGGACCTAACTGCAGCAATTGTTATAAATGCCAGTCAGAAAAGTATTTGTTCTCTTCTGCAAAAAGTGATACTGAAGTGCCATTATGGGGACCTAGCTTTTACCTAAAGACCACATAACAGGATAAACAAATTCCCCTTTGGCAGTTAAGTCAGTATGAAGGGCCTCCATCTTGCAACAAGGAAGACTTTGAAGTTTTGGTAGTAGATATTTATATGCCTAAGGTACAAGCATCTAAAGTATGAGCACCTAAGCAAGAAACATACATCTTTTGTGACAAAGAATGGAAAGTATTGTGGGGAAGGAGAGGCTGACAGTGGTGCAGCCATTTCTTACCATCTGAAAGCACACAGACTGGTGAAGACAAAGGAGGGAGCAAGTTTTCTTGGATGTCCAGTAAATCTGCCCTATGTAAGCAGCTAGAAGTGACACTGAAACAAGCAGTATGCTTTATAGAGAATGAAAATTGTATCCGCCAAAGGCCTCTAGCTAGCTGACAGCTTGGAATTAAACCTGTGCCTCCGGATAGGCCAGCTAAGACTACTGGATTTCTAGGACCTTCAGCATACTGGTGAGAGATGTATAAGCTCTAATATAATCCTTTATGCTTTCTCAAAAGTAGAGTATAATGTGCAAGGTAGCCCATGTACAGAATAGACATTCCACTTTAATTTAGAGAGAATAAATTACTGGAGTACTATAAAATAAAAACAGGTTATAAAACATGCAGGAAAATGGAGAAGAACAAGTTGTACTGCCAGCTCCAGCACAGATGCATATGCACAACACTGAGAAAATAAGCCGTCTTTCCCAGACTCAGTGACAGTAAATAAAGAGCGATGGCTAACAAAAACAATGTGATAAAGGCTGGGTTGTGTGAGTTGCTCTTTTGCAGGAAACCCATAGTACAGCATATTCATTAGTCATATTATTGCTAACTGAGTTTTATGTATAGCTCCCTGTCCACCCAACTGAAAGCACAGTATGTACTATATATTTCCTCTGATGCACTGGTAGGGATCAAATCTAAACTGGCTCTAGTGTAAGCCAGAAAGGAAAATAAAAGCAGCAGTTCTTAGAAGGGGAGGAAGAGGAAAGCAAAGGAACAGTAAGGACACATTCATTTAAAGTGATGTGAAAGACCGAGAGTACGTACCGCATCAGAGAAGAAAAAAAGTATGGGAAGTGGCATTCCACAAGTACTAGACAAAATCTGTAGCAATTGGCAGTGCTTTACATTTGTGTATTATGCTCCTTGGCTCAGCTGCTGCCAGTGGTGGTGTTTATTAGAATACTTCCTGTACTACAAAGGACCGAAAAGAGCTGCCAGCCTACAGCTGGTGATGTGCTTTATGTCAAGAGTAAAGGTAGAAGGACTGATACAGACAACAGACTAACAATTTTCTCATTGGAACAAAAAGGCTCTCAACAGTTTTAATCCAGAGGGAAGATGGTAGCTGGCTGATCAGCCTGGAGTCTTTTCTGGTCTTCTGAGCATCTGAAGAAGTCACTACTGAAAGGCCTTGGAGGGTGTGAGGGCATCCAGCTACTCAGTGTTTGCTCATCAGCTCCAGCAAGAGGAGTCAGAAGGCTCAATTATGAACATCTAGTAACAGTAAATCCTCAGTCCCTTTAACATGTTCCCTAATTTCCCAACTTTCAGGTTTGAGAGCTGAAGAGACACTGATGAGGTAGAGTCAGATGTTCAGTCAAGTGGCTTCAAAGTAACAGGTTACCATGCATCAAAGCCATGGCAAATGTTCTTGTGAGTGCTCTTAGCCGAAGGCATATGTCAGATGTGTTGAGACAATTTAGTCCACAGTGGAAAGGATTTGAGCTAAGTGCATCTAAGCTACCACGAACACTGCTTTGGAGCCAACATTATCTCACTTGTCAGTACTGCTCCAACACCTGAGTAAACATTTCACACAAAGAAGCAGAAACATTTGCCATTCTGTCCTTGTACCTCATGTCACCTCCAGGATTGCGTATAAGCCATATTTCCATGTGAAGAGAGATTGTCAGAGGAGCCTAAGGAGGCAAAAATATCTGAAGTCCGCTGAAATTCAGTGCAAATCTAATGTATAGCAGATTAAGACCCCAATTAAATTATTAAGGACTCAGAAAAAAATCACAGATATTGCTGGTGTAAATTCAAATAATTGAATAGCACCAAGTCCCAGTTTAACCTCACCCATAATCTCATTTTGTTCAGTAAAACACATAGTTTACCGAAGATTTTAAAAGCAATTAATTTCTCTTGACAGGTATGACGATACATTATTTTCTTACATTTGGATTGTCATCAGTCATCAAGTCAGAGCTAACACAAAGCTCATTATACCAAGCACTTATAATTTTTACCCTTGGAAAAAAAGCACTGAATCCTCACCCCAGTTGACTTTTCTTTAGGTACAGAAATAAAAAAATACCCAGCAGAGTGAAACCCAGCATTTGCACTGACTGCTGCACAGGTCTCAGTTTTATCCTATATGAATATGACTTCTCCAAAAAGATGAATTCAGAGATTCAGTGCGTGCTCACTAGGATTTTGAAGGAAGGCCCACTGGGAAGTCTTGTGATGGTCTGCGCTGACTTTCTGCAGAGCACCCCCTTGAACCAAAGGTTGGCATTGGAGACATGCCACTTTATTAATTAAGCCCTTGCTGCTTCCATAGCACTTATCAACTAGTAAATTGTTATGCAAAATATTAATATTCTTGAAGTTGTATTTTGGCCTTACTGATTTGCCTGGTGACATGTCTCCAAGCAGCGTGTGAAGTTTTCTAGTTTTCTTTGCTCTGGGGACCAGGGAAGTCAGTGCTGAGACACAGACTTTGATGGAGGCTTACACTATCCATCAGACGCTTTATTGGCCAAAGGAGAGTCAAGGATTAGAGGCTTAATCCTTCAAGCAAATTTTGTTTCCTAACTTTGATTTCGCTCACAAAACAAAGTCCTTATAAATCCAGCCGTAGGATTTACTGGATGCCTTTTTCCAGCTTGAAAGCAAATCTTTAACTCTTTATCCTGCATTTTATGAGACAATGTGAGCTCATCAGAGTCCTTCAGTATAGGGCTGAGCCTCTTTTGCATTTGAGCTGCCTTGGCCAAAGAGTCCCATGAGCACAGGCAGCACCTCAGGAATTGTGGGACTGAGAGTGGCAAAAAGAACTCGATTGCAAATATAATTAGATCAGAAATAGGAGTCTTTGGCTGCTTGCTATTATTTACAATCAAACTTATCAAGTATTCTGGCTCAAACTACAGTGAAGCACTGAAGAATTGGTTTTGGACATAATAACTGTTGCCAACTGCCCTGGCCATTATGTTTTTTGCAATATATAGTTTTGTACACTGAATAAAATTTACAAACCAGCAACTCTTTTCCTAAGAGAAGGCAGCATTTCATCCCGCTTTTGAGGTAGTTTGGGAGGGCAACCGAGCAGCCTGAGCAATAGGGAATGCAGAGATAGTAAATGGCACATTCCTGTTGCCAGGGCTGCCCAGGAGCCAGTCCCTGATTTAGCAGAGGGGACCATTTTGCTGGAACAACAGCACAGGGGAGCAGAGGTAACACGTAATGGAACCTGCTTTCTGAAGGCCTGGGATCCGTATGCTAACAGAGCAAGATTTAAATACTTAGGTAACACAATGAAACTGAAGATGTATAATGCCTCCAGCCTTCCAGCTTAGGTGGCAACCTTCTTTAAAACATGAAAATGAGTGTTAGTGTCTGATAGAGCATGAACAGCAGTGTCAAGAGAGACAGTAAAGTTAAACAAGGCAAAAGATAGACCAAAAAAATATACTATACCAATATGGTAATTAACTACCCAAAGAGTAGGGCAAGGGGAATATAAGGTCATGCTTGAGTTAATTTTACTCACTATGACTACTGGTAACAGGAATGCTCCTGAAATTAAATATTTGATAGCAAACAGGATCTTAAGAAAATCATGTAATCAAGTCTTTTCTTAAGAAAAAATAAAGGGAAAGAAAAGAATCTAGATAGATGCAATGTAATTGTTGCACTAGTTCCTACCAAGTCTTCTAAAAAGAAGCTTTTAAAAAATGAAAAGGAATATTTTTGAATGGATGGGTGGAGGGGAGTCAATGAGAAAAAAGAAGGAGAGAAATCCTGTAGTCTTCCAGGAGAAAATGCTCCCTGCTCTCCATGGCTACCCACAGGAAATACAAGTACAACAAGGGAGAATGTGCTTTTGTAGTTACTGAGGTTTTCAATGTAGCACTGACGGCAAAGGCATGTCCCATACCAGCTAGCACACACTGTACTGTAAACTGGAAATGACAGGAGAGCACTTTCACCCCGTCTATAGCACATTATGGGAACAGCAGCAAAGCCCAGGGTTGCCTTGACCTAAAGAAAAGCCAAATAGTTTGGCAGAACATACTGTAGGTTCTTCCAAATATGGAAGTTTCTTCTGATCTCTGGGCATATTTCAGCAGAACTATTTTTAAACATAATCTTCACGCTTTTCAAGTACTTTTCTTTGATTGGGAAGCAGAAAATATGGAGAGAGTGGAGTAATTCCCGTCGTTTTGTTCCATTCTTTAAACAGTATGTTCCTGGTGTCAGGAATATCAAATAACATTAGTGTGTGTATACAACTGAGAGAAATAACAACCATATTTCTTACTTCACTACAGATGCTGAATTTTGAAAAAAAGAAAGAAAACAAAAAGCTAGGATTCTTTTTCTCCCCTCCTCCAACTCAATAATAGAAGTTATCATAATCTAGTCTGGCAAAAGTAGCAGAAAGTATACAGTATTACTATCCTTCACTGTTCTTCAGCTCCCTGGGAACTCACACACAAGTTTCTGTAGCCAGACATTAATTCCAGCACCTGGAGCCCCACAGTGGTATTAGAACACCGTTTTGTCATCTTTGTGTATATACAAGGATCTCAAATGACACTGAAAACATGAATACATCTTCTGAGTGCTCCTGTGTAGTAGTAGTAACCACCACTGTGAAAGATGGAACTGGGCATTACTGCTAACTGACACTGGTTAATTATCACCATGAGCACTGTTCCAGGACTGCCGACAGTCCAGGGCCGATAATATGAGTCATGCCAAGCATTTGCTAGATCGGAGACTTAGTTTATTCTGCAACAAAAAAATTCCCAAGTCTAGAATCACTTAAATTTTCAGAGGCCATTGGTTACAAAGGTATCTGATGCAGAAAGGATTTTTTTTTTTTCTCTATTTTTCTTCATAGCCAGGTGCTGGTAATGGAGAAAACAGATCAGGCTTTTCTTAGCTTTGTGATCATCCTCAAGAATTGGCATGGGCCAGGGAACATTCCCAATGGCTAATCTGGAGGTGGTAACTCTGGTTTCAGCAGGTAAAAGAGTTCAGCTGTATGGACAGTGGCCTTGTCATGCCACTTGGCTACAGGGCCAAAGAACATTGTCTGGTCACTTTTATTTACTAGAACAGATGCGCCTGTTGATGGTGCGCAGCCGTTATGGAAGACTTGATTCCACTTCTTTTGCTGGCTTATGATGCAGATCAATTTAAATTTGCTTTGTGTCATTGATTTACGTCCTTGATTTGCTTATTTAATGTAACATTATGTGCTGGTTTTGTCTGGGATAGAGTTAATTTTTTCATAGTAGCTAGTATGGGGCTATGTTTTGGATTTGTGCTGAAAACAGTGTTGATAATACACGAATGTTTTAGTTCTTGCTGAGCAGTGCTTACACAGAGTCAAGGCCTTTTCTGCTTCTCACACCCCCCCACCAGCGAGTAGGCTGGGGGTGCACAAGAAGCTGGGAGGGACAGAGCTGGGACAGCTGACCAAAGGGCTATCCCATGCCATATGATGTCATGCTCAGCATATAAAGCTGGGGGAAGAAGAAGGAAGGGGGGGCATTCGGAGTGATGGTGTTTTGTCTTCTCAAGTAACTGTTATGTGTGATGGAGCCCTACTTTCCTGGAGATGGCTGAACACCTTCCTGCCAATGGGAACTGGTGAATGAATTCCTTGTTTTGCTTTGCTTGCGTGTGCAGCTTTTGCTTTACCAATTAAACTGTCTTTATCTCAACCCATGATTTTTCTCACTTTTACTCTTCTGATTCTTTCCCCCATCCTACTGCGGGGGAGTGAGCGAGTGGCTGTGTGGTGCTTAGTTGCCGGCTGGGGTTAAACCATGACACATAAGAACATAAAAAGTCTTTTCTGGGTCATATTAAAGGTTTATTTAGTCCAAAATCTATCTCTGACAGTGAGAAATGCCTACAGATCAGTTAAGAACAGGACAAACGTAGCAGAACTTGCCAAGAATTCTCTCTCCCGTTCCAGTGATTTCAATTTCAGGGGCTGCCCAAGGCATAAGCACTATCTTAGTATGCGATCACTCTCTGACAGATTTCTCTTCTGTCAGTGTAAAGCTGGGTAAACCTTTGGATTGCCCCAGTGTCTTGCAGGACTGAGGTCCACATCTTACCTTCACTTTGTGTGAGAACCAAGTCCTTTTTTTTGTTTTCAGTCTGCCAGCTGCTAGTTTGATTTGATGTCATTGTACTGCAACAGTGAACAGTGACTGATCACTCTCTGTTTATCCTCTTCATGTAATTCGTGATTTTATAGATCAGTTTCCTTTGGTGCATCTTAATTGATTTCTCTTCCAGGAGGGGTCATGTATTTGGTGGTTCTCCTTTCAGATGCCACTCCATAATTCTGGTCATCCTTGTGCTCCTTCTGTGAGCATTTTCCAGTTCTTTTTTTTTTTTTTTTTTTTTTTTTTTTTTTTTTTTTTTTTTTTTTTTTTTACTTTTCTTCATACAGATAGAAAAGGTCTTTTAAGCTATTCAGGATGGGAGAGATCTCTTACTGAATTTGTATGGTGCCTCGAGCATGGGTGAGTAGGTGCTGCTGTAATACAATATGAAGGAAGAGCTGTAGATCAAAGGCAAGATTTATGTAACTATTGAGGCACCTTAGAAGGCAGAAGGTGACAAACAAGATTTACAGAAGCATCTCTGCAGATTAGATGCCTAACTTCTCTTGATAGTCTTCCCAGCACAGCAGAACCCTTTTCATGTTGCTGATCTTTTGGATAACAGCCCATAGGTCAGTGATTAAAAGCAATCAGTGATACAATATGCACACAGAAAACAGCACTGTTATTTCCCAGGCCCAATCAGCACCCAGACATGACATATCTGTAGAAATAGAGGGAATCTGGCAAATATAAATAATGTGAATTTTGATGATTCACAAGGGAAACCCATCCTGTGAATATAAAAGAGGTAATAAAAAAATCACAATGAAAGGACATTCAACAACACTGGATTAATAAACTGTAAGAAATGAGCTTGGGAAATTAATGAAGTCCTAAGGATTCTTGGAAAGAAGGATATATTGCTCTTCCTTGACATGTACTATATTTCATCCACAGAGAGGTTTTTCTCTCTTTCACTTAATGTTTTGCTAAAGAGTGAGCTTGAAAATCAGTTTAAAGTTTTTCAATTATTTCCCCTAATTTCATTATACAAAGAAGGGATCATGATGAATCAAACCAGTAAAGTTTTCAGCAGCTTCAAAGCTGTATAAATACCACTGCCTTTATTATGGGAAGATGAGGAAAGAAAAGATGGCCATCACAAGACAAAGACACAGTTGCAGACACCTGAGTTACAAGCTCAAACACTCAATTATTGAGAGTTTTTCTGGAGTCTTTAACCTTTGGACAACTAAGTTACTACTTTGATATAGAAACTATTTACAATCAAGCGAGCAAACATATCTGCACTTTTTTTTAAGTGTTGAATTTTGTTAAAACAATTCATCTGACCTCACCAATTATTATTTTTTATGCTTATGAAGCTGAGAAAATGGCTGAAATGGATTCTCAAGGTATGATCCTTTCCATCTGTAGACCAGTCATACATGTTTGTCTGGTTAAAGAACTTGGAAGCCAGGGATGGCCAGGTGCGATGCTGGTACACAAAAACTGATGTTCTTGACCAGGGTTTCCCAGTGCATGACCAAGGCTTGGCATGGATCTTCATTTGGATTCGATGTATTTATTTCTCATGAAAAGATTTTTGAATGTCATGCACTTTTCAGCATATTGTGTACAGGCGCATGTAGGGCAGGGTAAGCTACTCTCAGCAAACAACTTGTTCATCAAATGTATCTGCTTCATCTTTAAAAAAAAAAAATAATTGTATATAAACTTCACATTTGTTTAATCTGGGACTACTCTGGAGTAAATTTATGCTTAGAGTGAATACAGCTGGCAAAGCCAGGCATTAGTTCACTGGTTTATAGAAACATACTGTAGCCAGTGGGTTCCTTGCAAGCTATTTCCTGCCTTAACTGGTTGTACTGTGTTTGTTGTTGGGAATTTATTTTCGTGCTGCTCAGCTGTACGAATTCACGTGGATCGTAGCGTTACACACATTTCCTACATGGGAACGCTACCCCCTTTCTCCACTGCTACTCTGTGTTCTCAGTTTGTTTGAACTCTGAGCAAATAAGCACCAATGTTTCCCTTCTTTCTCTTCCTATAGAAAAGTTGTCCTAAGAATTTTATTGCCTGAAAGTTTGCCACAGATTTTACTGGGGAAGGAGCAAGGAAAAGGAGGGAAAAGAGGAGACTTAAATGTGTAGTAGTCCTTCCATTAGTCCTGTAAGGTGCACACACCTTGGATCAGGGGGTGCCGTAGAGGCTCCTTGTCCATGTTACAGCTGCATTTGGCGTTGACCGGAGAAAAGGGTCCATTGGATTCAATAGCAAGGTAACTGCGTGAACTCTTATCGTCTGTGTAACACAGAACGTCAGGCTAAATGATGGAAAAGTCATCACTGGTCTTCATTATCAATAAATTCCAATGGGTGATTTTTTGAATCATAGTGAAATGAATGTTTATGACTAGTTTTCCTGGCTGTTGCTATAATATAATATCTGTGGACCGCATGCTTTATTTCAGGCAGAGTTTATGTACCTCCAAGGGAGGATTATATAATCCCCTTTCAGATCAGATGGTCTGTGAAAGTGCAGATGAATGCAGGGTACATACTAGCGAAAAGCTGGAAAGCAATAAGGTTAGTTGGTTTAATGTCAGTGTTACTGTCTCTGGCTTATAATAAATGAGCATTAGGAAGGGTTTCACTCACAACAAACACTTCTGATAGTATAATAGACTGAAAAAATGAATTTTTACAGGCCCTTACTCATGTAAACTATAACAGCAACTGGATACAATGTCAGGTGAATGGCTTACGCATTATATGAGTGTGTGAACCAAACACTTCTGTTGACATTGTATAGAAGTCATTACACTTTCAATTGACTTATTTTGCCATTGCAAACACTGTTATCTTCTCAGTGGAAGATTTTTTCCTCTGTGTTTTTTCAGAGGAACCTTTTATATTGTCCTAAGAAGTGCTGCTTTTAGTAAGGTTTTAAACTAACTTTTTATATAGTCACATTATTGATCCCTTTCAGTTAAAAGGTGAACAGAATGATAATTATTGAGGGGCCACTTCCACTCTCAGATGATATACAGCTAGATACAGTCGAGGATTTTTGTGTGATATAGCAGTCCTTTTTTTGTGTGAAACAGTGTATGTACTACACCTGCTGTGGGGACTACAAACCCACTGTCTCTCTCTTTTTTTCCTTATGCTCCTATGCCCTAACAATTAATTTCCACATATTCACTATTTCACACATTTATCCCACTTCTTGGATTGAAAAATCATATCCCTTTAGTGTACACCAGTGCTAGACTGCATAGAAAAATACATAGTTCTGAAACATATTTGACTGGATAAACAATGAAGTTTAATTTTCCCTCATTGCATCTACCTAAAAGAACTGTCAAATGTTTTGACCTTTTTTTGACTTTGTTGGTTACCCTGATGTCAGAGTTACTTTGAAGAATATTTGAAATTCTGTTTTTCTGCCATGATTCACAGTCCTAAGTATGTATAATTTCGGAGACATGTTTATATTTATTTTTTATTGTAGACACATGCTTAAATGCATTTCTGAGTTCGGGCTTTTGGCAAGCAGAGCAAAGAATATACAAGGCATGTTGCATTTGCTGCCATGTAACTTTCTGCCATGATAGATTTTTTTGTATTCACACCCATATTTGGCTCAAAGCTGGGAACACAGCCATGACAGCTAATTGAGCAACCAGATGCTTGGCCTTGAGGACCTGATGGCCATAGCCCAGGTTGTCATACTGGTGTTCAGCAACTGATAGCGCACAGGAACTGACTCACTTGTAAGGCTGCACAAACTAACCTGAAACTGAGGGGCAGGGGGGTGCAACACCGTGTAAAGGCTCTTTGGTCCAGCAAGACATTACAAACCTTCTTACAGTACAAATCATAGGCCAGCTACAGCCACCTGGTTAGCAATATATACTTATAGACTTGCCTAGGCACCGACTGCAATGCAGAGCGTGCAACCTATTTACATCTGTCCCTAGGGGGGGTGGTGTTGGACGTAAGACAAAGATGCCTTTTACTCATTCCACCTGCTCAGGATTAAGGATGGTCTAATTTGATGATCTCCGAAGTTTTGATCTTATAATTCTTTAACCAGTTTCTGGGTTTTGAGAAAATACCATTCCATAGGTCTAATACATTCCCCAAATTGCTCATATAATGATGCTTTTCATTTTGTACAGAGGCAGAAATAATAGTGTGCATCCATTTGAGGAAACTTAAACTTCTGCATTGTGCATAAAGCAGAGGATAACATTTCAAGGTTTGCAATATGACAGGGAAAATGTCTTCTTGACACTTTTATAGTTAAAAAGAGAGGACAAAAAAGAGTATTTGTAACTCTTGCATCTTCTCCATTAATCTTTGCTTTAGACTTTGACTCATAAACAAGCACGATAGGGTCCTGAACCAGGATTAAAATGGAAGGTCTTTTTCAAAGCTGGTAAAGAAAAGCACTTTTTCATTTTTTGTGTGTGTAAATGCCTTTAAAAACTGAATAGAGTAATTCATCTAAAAAAAAAAAAAAGTATTGACATTTTTATGGAGTTGTTTTTGGAAAGATCCAACGTTTAATATTAAATTCAACATATGGTTGTGGTCAAATTGTGCTCCTACTGTGTAAAATATATGAATAACAACTTACTGCATTCTCCTGGCCAATATACGGAGAGAAGGTTGATTAATTTAACTAGTATCCCTTAATCTCCTGCCTTGGCTTCCATCCCATTCTGCAAGGGTTGATAAATCTTACATCCCCTGAGGAGTATTACAATTCCTAATAGTCTTATGCTATTAGGAAGAAGCAAGGCTCAACTGTACCAAAACATCCAGCACATGAAATTGTATAAATAATTTAGCTTTTCCAATTTAATTTTTTTTACAGCTTTTCTTTGCAGACCATGATAAGAGATGTTAGTTCAGTCAACTGGAAGTAAAAAAAAAAATTAAAAAAAGGAAAATACTGTTCAGAGGAATTGTATGCAAAGGTAGGGCTGTTCTTGTCATTGTTTGCAGAACTGTGTTAGGCTATCGAACCAAGGTCACTCATATATTTTCGCCCCTTTTAAAAGAAAAATGTATTTTGCTTAGAGTGAATGTTCTCTTAGGACCACCAGCTACTTTCACCATGGTATTGCATGGCCCAGAAGAGGAAAGTTATCCACTGATTTCAGCATGAAGTAGGATTCCCTGTCCTGCCTCAAATTTTTTGTGTGCCTGCAGGCAAATCACTCCATGCTTTCTGGTAGGCTCAGATGCACAGTCAAGATACTTAAGTTGTACAAGTTCCTCTGCATCAGATGAGCCATAACAGTTGCCTGTGCTCATACTCATAGCCCACAGCAAATTCAGCTTGGCTTAGCTTACAATGAAAGAAATTTAAGATAAATAGCATAGCCTTGCATTTGCTATAGGCTGAGTTAGCACGAGGACAGTCACAATGTCTTAGATAATGCATATTGAATTGTTCAGCTGCAATATCTTGGTCATGTGACTGAGATTTATATCTCATCTATAAACTATCTCTAAGAAGAGTTGAAAGGATAAATACATTTTAAAAAAAAAGCAGTGAAAAGGACTGTAAAATTCTCAAAACCTAGCTCTTTAAGAACCATGTAAGCATTCAAGAGAGGCACAGTTCTCATTCACAGGAAGAGACAACATTAGTAATTTCTGAATAGGGACAAATTTTTTTCAGATTACAGGGAATGCTGGCAAATTAGCTGATTGTTTTCCTATTAACCAATATAAGTGATGAGTATTTTGCCTTGGTAAATATAAACATCTTCTGCATAAGATTGAATCACCTGCAACAAGCTAAACCCTATTGTCTTCATTCTAGCAAAACTTCTGCTGCAATTAGTGAGATTTTTGAAGGACTTGAAGCTTGCAGTACATGTTTCCACAAAATAATGCTCTGACTTCAGTAACAGGTTGGACTGACTAAGGGTATGAAAACAGGGCTTGATTCATGATTTCTATTTATTAATAATAATGCTTTGAATTCTTATCTATTATTCAGAAATCTTCCTTCATACATAGTAAATAAGTCCTATTACATCTGAGGTAAGTAAATAGTATTTCACTTGTGGGCAAAAAAGGACTTACAGAATTCAGGATGGGCATTTGCAGGATTAAATCTCCTAGTAAGTGACCACTCTGTGGTGTTTGGTGCAGAAGTCATCCTTGGAGTGGTTTTGGAGGATTTGGGCTGGCTCTCTGAAATAAGATGTGGATGCTGTGTGCCCATTGACTGTTAAGGTTTGGACATGTGCCTTATCGGGTCCCCTCTTGCACCACAAAGCTTCAACAAGGGGGTGGGAAAGGGGGAAGAAAGGCTGAGTCTCAGGCCAGCAGCAGTTTTGTCCCCTGAGACCCTGCCATGACAATGCTATAGCAAGGTGTGGAGGTGCAAGGCTATGAGAACAAGCTTCGTGGTGAGGTTTGGTTTATTCTGGGACAAACTTTCTTGTGAGTGATGTTCGGTTAAAGCTATGGCACTTTTCAGTCACATGAGGAGCAGCCAATTGTGGTGAACATCTTGTGAAAGACATGCTTTGAAAGTTCAGCCTCATGCAGTTTTATGGGTTTTAGGTGTAAAAAGCCCTCTGTGGGAAGAAAGAAATGGACCAAACCCGTTGGTCCACGTTTGTTGAACCTCTCTTAACATCCAGGAATACACTGGGATGTTGCAGAGGTTTATACATGAGAAATACGGTAGAAAGATGAGTCCAGCAGTGTAAAGTGGGAAACTTCAGTCTATTCTGTCAATGCACATTTGTTTTCAGATAGACCCAGAGGACTTGGTTCTAACATTTGTACAGCCTGAGGGTGTGGGGACAACTTCTGGTCAGGAATGACACAATCCAGCTGGCCTGCCATTTGAGTCCACCTTTTACAACCATTCTGACCAGCCCCCCAGGCAATTCAAAATCCCTCTGGACATACCTCCATATGCATTTATTCCTAATGCCGTAGGCTTAGCCCAAGCCCCTGTGATGTCCCAGAGCTGTGTGATTGGATATACAGGGTCCACTGGAGGACCTCAAAATTAACTCTGACCAAAAGCCTCAAAAAGCCTGTCTTACCCCAGACCTCTCAAGGAAATTTTACTTCCATGTGGTTTTCAGGTTTGTGCTTTCATAGCCAGAAAACAGAACACAATATTCCCAATCCAAAATGTGGGATAAAACCTGAATATCAACCTCCTGTTCCTTTAAAAAATACAGACGTATTTATTTCCCTATTCCTAGTTTCATGTACATTGTATTTCATATGCTTGCTGTAATAACACTACAAAAGACTTCATAAATGCACTAGTCAGTGGGGAATGCTATGCCTGCTTGTGATTTTACACATCTTTTCTCTAAGCCAGAAAATCTAAATGTAAAATGTAGTATTCAGAGACACTGAGTGGGGTTTTGTGGTGCTCTCTGGAGAATGCTGGATTCATAAAACAATGAATGGATTACAGTCATCGATACAGTTAGTTTTTCCATCTGTGGCAGACGTACAGTATACTCTTGCTAACGTGCTTCATATTAATAAACCACCCAAGTATAATTCATTGCAGGTTCCAGCTATAAATCAGAAATAGCCTTCGTTTTGTTCAGCTGTCATGGCTGAAAGAGCACCAGGGGGTGGGGGCTGTTTGTAAAGAGGCGAGAGGGGCTGCAGCACTTTGACCTCTTGCTGCAGTGTAAAGCATGTCACGCCGCGGCTGTCCATGGAGACACGTCACATGACTCAGTGCCCTGTCACAAGCGAAAGGCCACCTTGTCACCTGCCGTCATTTTTTTGTCTTGCTGCGTTCTGCTGGGAAAGAGATGCAAAGGAATGCTGCAGAAATGGTGCAATGCAAATGCAAGCACACTTGCCAGGAGCCGAATCCCTCAGGCACTGATGCTGCTTTTACATTGCTGGGAGCTCTGGGGCTGCACGTGTCTGACCTGGGCAAAAACTGACCTAGAGATAGAATAGAATAGAATAGAATAGAATAGAATAGAATAGAATAGAATAGAATAGAACAGAACAAAATAGAATGTCTTCAGTTGGAAGGGAACTACCATGATCATCTAGTCCAACTGCCTGACCAATGCAGGGCTGACAAAAAATCAGAGTCAGTCCCAGAAACTCCCAGCTATAGGTAACTTTGGTCTAATCCTGACATTTTGGTGGCATGGGACAAATCGTTTCAGACCTGATTCAAGTCCCATTAAAGCTGATGTTTTTTTCCCCCCTGATTTCAGTGGAAGCTCTCACAGTCACTTAATCTCTCAGCTTCCCTGTCTCTGCTTAAGAAATTGGGATAAGCATGCCTAACTCAAAGAGGTGTTCTGAGGATTAATTAGTTAACATTTGTAGGGCATTTTGAGGATAAAAAATTCTGAACGTCAGTATTATCACACCTGGCAGGGAGTGTGTGTGTGTGTCTGTGTGTGTTTGTGCACAAACTGAATACCATACTTCCATGGGTAAAACTTGCATATCAGATAAGCTGCATGCCTATGCAAATAAATCCTCAGGCAAATAAAAGTGCTCAAATACTCCTCAGACAACATGCAGGAAAGCAGAGGCAAAGGTAGAGGGCAGCAGAAGCAGGGGGAGATGTTGTGAAGAGGGAAAAGCGAATCAGAAGTGGGTGAGGGGGGAAATCTGGGAGAGGGGAAATCTCTTTTTGTACAAATGCGTATGTATAAGCTCTACTGAGTCACAGGCTGTGCACATGAAAATACGGTATTTCAAAATTCTTTTTGCATTATGATTTAGCCATGCATTATGTTTTATAGTGACATGACCTCATTGTTTAGAGGTTTTTGGTGTACACTATAACAGCCTTTGTATGGCAATAATTGTAACTCATACGTTAATTTTTGGCATTCTTCATATATTCATTCAGTCACTGGAATGTGCATAGCTTAAAACTAGCACATTGTAACTGAACAAACAGTGGATTAAATGTGCCTGTTTTGTCTTCTTTACTAAGCTAGGTGGGATCAAAGCTATCTGCTTCTGTGCCATAGTTTAATTATATTTTTATTCTGAATGCCAACATTTTACAAAATGAAACGAAGCAACGACAGGAGAAAATACAGCATCATTCAAATAGACTTTAATCAGGTCTTGGAAGGATAATAGAAAGCAACTGAAACAGGTTTGTTAATTCAGTTGGTTTCAGCCCATTGTAAAACCAATACACATAGCTGTTATTTCAGAGATGATCAGCAATGGTCTGTCTGGAACTGCAAGCTGCAACTGCGGAGTGGATAGCAGGATAACAACATGTTTAGATGCCCACACAGAGGTAGCTGCCACACTGCTAGTGACAGACGATTAACATAAGGTCAAGGAAGTGACTGCTGTGTAAGAATGAGTCGTGCATAGGCATAGCAGTAAATGATGGCCCCTGTCTATGCAATTAACTGTGAGCTACGGGCAGGCAGTGAACAATGGCGATGCACATTACAGTTATTGCCTTTGTATTCTGTAATCTTGAGTGCAGACACATTTCTCAACATTTCCTAGTCACCCACATCATTCTAAATGTTTAGAAGGTGTGGACTGGATTTAATTGTGAGACGATTTCCATGTCTGTAATGGGAAAAGGATAGCCCATGCCTCTTTTGAAATGACACTGTGAATATGACTTATAGGAATGCACTCACTGTAATGACAGCCCTTAGCAATGTGTTGAATCCTCAGGGTAAAAGCTCATTCACTGACTACAGGCCAAAGCTGTAAGGGAGTAAGGGGAAAAAAAACCGCAAAAGCAAATGCAAAAAAAAAAAAAAAGTGTGGAATCAGGTAGCTTCTGCTTCTCCTCTCTAAAATCTGAAGTGCTAGCAGGAAGTGCTGTAATAATTATTTCTTCTAACAGCTGGCACTTCAACCTTCCTTCACACCAGGGGAAGTCAGTACACAAGAGCTGAAAAGCAAGGTGGAGTCTCAGGGGAGTTTTTGTCGCTGAGGATAGCACTTTCATGCCATGTTTGGGAAAGAAAAAAAGATTAAAATGCAAACTGTTTTCTGCATGAACCACCTGTCTTTCTCAGGGGCTTTTTTAAAGATGGACCATGATTGGAGGGGTGTCTGGATGCAGTGCTTTTTACACAGGCTGTTCTCTCCTTGCTGGCTTATGTGGCTCCCCTTCTCCCTTCTCCTTGTGCCCCCTCACTCCACGGATCGTCCTTCTCATCCCACATGTCCTCTCCAGTTCTACCAGCACTACAGTTTGTAGGAACTTGTGTTGAACCAGACCAGAGGCTAGTCTGAGATAAAGTAACTCTGAAAATAACACAAAAAAGAAAAGTGGAGAGAAAAGGTGGTTTCTAACATAAATCTCAATCCAAGTAAGGCCCTGCTGGTTCCTGAAGTAGTTCCATGGGCACAGTCTCATAGGCAGCAAGAAGTGTCCAGCAGCTGAAGGTGGAATAGTTGCTGAGGAAAATATCTTTATAACCACAGCCTGAAAAGGGAAGGAGGAGGGAATGAACTGAACAGAGGAGAGAACAGGATACCCACAGAGTAAAGGAAATGACAATTATGGTGGCTGAGTACAGATACAGAGGTGATGAAGAAGGGATATTAAGCACCTTTATGTCTCTTTAGTAAGTTTGCACAAGGCTATGTGATGGTAAGGTGACTTACACCTTTGCCCCCTTCCCTGAGACACAATTTTTTAACTGTACTCAAAGATTTTTTTTATGTTTTCATTTTCCTGGTGTTGCTCTGTAAATGTTAGAAATTTTATATGCCACCTGCATTTAGCCCCCGTGCATGTGTGTTTTGACACAGACTTTAATTACATGGTCATCTATTATTTTTATTTCTCCGTATGGATAATTATTAAATAGTTCTTTTTATCTCCTTTGTTCAATGTATGGCTCCAGGCCCTATTAATCACAATCGAAAGCCTCAGCTGAATACAATGTTATTAAGTTCCTCATGTGTTTTTTTATGGTGCTCTTTCTGTAATTTGTCAGTTCTTCACAAACATTGTGAATTTATATTCACAGCAGCCCTAGCAATTAGGTGTATTATTACCATCATTTTACAGATGGAGAACAGAAGAAAAGATAAATTATAGTCAAAGATGTCAAAACCCTATACTAATTTTTGATGACCAACTTTAGACACCTAGCCTATAATTTCTCAGGGGCAATAGTATTAAACAGATAATCTATATTCCAGTCATCTATCCATGTGCTTCAGCCTTCTGAATTTCTGCAAATTACACCCAGAAAGCAAGGAATAAATATATAAACAGCTGAGAGCTAATTGTAAATGGCTGTCTCTAATCCAAAATGAACACTGTGGCAGAGGTAGGGAGATGTAACCAACTGCCTCACATGCCATTAAGGGTTAAGTGGAGCTTTGTACTGAAACAGCTAAAGGCAGAAGTTTATACTGTGAGTGTCTACAGCTGAGCTAGGCATCTAAGTTCCCACTGGTGTCAACAGAGCCTGGGGAGCTGCTCATTCACCCTCCCCAGGAGACACCTATGTCTGACCAGGCCAGCACTCTGCTATGCTCTACCAAATGCATTGAATAGGTCTCAGTTGACTCTCCCGGGAACATAAACACCCAGCTGGTGTGCAGACACCCACCTTGTAGACAACCAATTTATTTGCCTGAATCTTCAGCCAAGCCTCTCCTCAGTGTATTTAGTAATGAAATGCTATACTTTCTACAGTATTCTTCCATTATCCTTTCTTTGATACCTTCGATTTTCTGCAGCAAATTGAAGCTAGGAGACCACAGGCACATTTTCATTCATCCTGTAGTCCTTATTCACATAGCACTGCCCATACTTGCTGAGTTTTTAGTACTTATTCACATCTAGTGGAAATGGGTCTCCTACTGTACACAGAGACATGTTTCTTTTTGCACAGTTCATGACTGGGCTATATCGCATGATGCTATGTTTTCTTACTGCTTGCTCCTATTTGACAAGCCCTGCCCTGACACTATAACTGCATGACTGCATCTCTGTTTTTACAGCTGAACCAAAATTTTAAAGTATTAATCCATTGTGATGTTGACCAGTGAGAATGCAACTGAAACCCTAGAAGGGATTTTAATTATACTAAAATTAGGTTTCTTATTTTTAATATGTTAGTTTTTGATACCATCCAAATGCTGGTAGTCCATTAAATAAACTTTAATTTATATGATAATTGAACAATCTCTAAATATCATACAGCATAATTGCAAGTCTCGCTCTTACTAGGAGAGGCAACAAAGTGATAGTATGATCTACAGAATAGTGTACAGGTCTGGGAATAAAGGAAATATGTACTATTCACAGCTTCATCACTGACTTTGCAGGTGGAATTATATTGACTAAATGCAGATGTCTGTACTGAAGACATCTGCATCTGGCTTCTGGCTCAGTTGATAGTTGGTGAAGAACTAGTCAATAGCATCCAGGGGGCAATTCATCGTCTCCTAAATTAGACGTCTGAAATAGGGCAGATGATTGGCACCCTAAAAGGGCATATTTATCTCCAGTGACTATAAATGGAGCCCCAGGGGCTAGCTTGGTTTTAAATGTCTACATTGTTGATGTCTAAAGTCAGGTGAGATGAATCCCACCCCCTGTATCCCCAGGCCAGTTATTTCATCTCAGTTTGCCTTTTATTTGTCTCTCTGAAAGGGCTAGTGCAATACCAGAAGCAGTAGAGTAGAATTAACACAGAGCTCTGCCTTGACTAATTAGTTCCTCAGTAGGGCCTTTTATAGATCACTGGGGTATCTCTATGTGTCATGATGTTGTGCAATGTAGAAATACCGTAAGTGCTGTTATAATAAGTCATATGGTAAAGCTCAATTAAATACCAACATCTTCCATGTAACATGGGAGTTCCTGCTGCCCTGTAGGTTCTTTTCCTATGAAACAAAGATCTTAAATTATATCAGTGCAATATCAATATCAGAACTTTCGTGGTACCAATGTTTTCATAGGAATCATGGTGAATTTTGCTTAGCAGAAAACCACTGTTCTTATCTTAACGTTTCTTATGTCTCCAATTTATTTCTTTGTCTGGAAGACACTGAAGCAGGAAGCTTCAGAAGCAGAAGCCTTGTGGCAAGCCAGAATGAATAATAAAGCTGAATTCTGGGGATATTGCCAGGGAATGTCATACAGGATGCTCTGCAGCAACATCTCAGAAACTACAGGTGGAATTACATGATTATATGTTGCCAAGCTCTAAGGCAACCTGCGGAAGCAAAACAGAGTCAGCGAGGAAGAAGAGGGGAGCTCCAGGTAGCTACAATTTACCCCTTTTTGGAAACCTGGAAAGTTGTAATGAGTTTGACATTAAGTACACCCACATAGTAAGCCTGTACAACTGTAACTCCCCATGGAATTTCTTTTCTGAACTTGACTAAAGACCAGCGGTGCATATATTTTTAATTGTTTATGTTATTGCATCTATGGAGATTGCAGTCTCCTCTTCTTATTTCTGGGTAAGACCTATTCACTCCTGTCTCCACCACTTCTGTCTAAGCTGTGCTGCATGTGGTATACTGTCAGGATCTCAGAAGTTCAGCAGCCATGAGCTCATCACCCTGTTTGGAAATTCAGGGTAGACCTTTTCCTTCTTCCTCTCAGAATATCCTCATACATCCAGACCTTAGGCTGATCCTTTCTAGATGTCAGTCTCCTACACCTCTACTCATAGTTTTCAGCACTTGCTAAATAGTGTGTTGCAATCAGTGGGAATATCCTCGCAAAACATCTCCAAATTTGGCTATGAGAGGGATTGTTTTGGAAAGTTGGAAGCAAAATCATCAGCTTGACCTGAGTGTCAGCTCAGAGATAAATAAAATGAAGACTTACTTTGTTCACTATAAAGTGTCAGGATTATCTAAAGATAGCTGTATTGATGTACCTTCAGAAAGGAACATCTGTATGTTAACAGCATAGTTGCCTGTTAGACCGTTTTTTTCATGTCTACCTTCATGAACTGTAGACAATCTAATTTAAGACTTCTTGCAAATGAAAACATAAAAAACAAATAAGTAGGCAGACTCAAACCCAAGGTAATCAAAAAATCAGCCAAGAGCGATAGGAGTTGACCTTACCCTTGCATGACCTTTGTATGTTGTTTTATCACCTTGCAGCAAAGATTTACCATGACACTTGTGTGTGTGTATGCTTGTGGGATAAAGGAGGCAGTCTTTCACTTTTGTTTATAGAGAAACAATGAAACATTGCATTTTATATTTTTTTTTAGTGGAAGTGGAAGATAAATTCACCAGCCTGTGTTCTTGTGTTGTGTTCAAACAGGGAATAGATTGTGGACCTGTTGATTGAGAAACTGTCAGACATTTCTTCAGAAAAGCACCTGTCCTTGGAGCTCTCCACTTGAACAAGAAAATAAACATAATTTGTAATATCTTATTTGAGGTTTGGCATATTTGTCTTATGCAGCCAGCCAGCTTCTGGTGGCCAGGATTTGACAGACAGACACATGCCTACTACCTCACTCTTTTCTCCAGTTGCTTCGTGGGACACAGTGGTTCCTGCTCTCCTTAGTCAATTGAGAGGGAAGGGCTCATTCCTTGTGCTTTCGAGTAACCACTAAATTTCATTTAGCTTCACCATCTTTGCCCCTTTTCTGTCATCAGATGGGAGGTAGCCCCTGTGTATAAAATAGCTGGTTTTAATTTTTCTTCCAGAGGTGCAATCTCTCGTAATGCACAACTTGGTGACACTTCATTCATAAAAGGGAACCTAAATGATTGACGTAAGCACTAAATTACATTCTAATTTCTAGATGGTGAAATTTAGGTGAAGCACAGCTCATTCATAGGGTCTTGCAAAATGAGCCTGACTATAATCTTATAATCTTTAAATATTGCCATGGTGAGACGTATATTACAATAACAACGATGATGTGGGTTGATAAAATGGCCCACAGTTGTGTGAATCCAACCATGCGCTCACATTTCCTGGAAAAAACGTTGCCACTCTTGCACCAGTCTACTTTTTTTTTTTTTTTTTTTTTAAAAAAAACGTTTGAGTGATATCCACAAGAGACACCAGGTAAAAGTAAATGTTTACTTTTAACTCTCTCCTGAGATGAACAAGACTGACAATATGGGGCACTAGAAAAATGTAACATGTCAGTGGCCTCAAACTGAAATGATTTAATAGGCTCAGAAAGAGCTTGGTTTTTGTCACAGAAAAGCCTGAAATGAAAAGTAGATGTTTCCAGAATGTCCTGTCAGAAAGCAAAAAGATTTTCCCTGTGCATGAGCCAGGAGCTGGCCCACTCCTATGGCCTCTTTCTTTTTGTTAAGTGCTGATACTTCCATGCTGTTTGTATTGGGGAGGGAGAGATGCAGGAGGAGGGAGAAGATAAAACCAATATGTTCCTATGTAAACTCAGCCAGACAGCAGCATAATACAGGAACTAGCCAAAAATACCAATGATGATTCCAGGCTTATGTTCAAAGAGTAATATGACATTTTTCACGGTTGAAATTCAGGCCTGACTGAAATAGATTTTTTTCCTTTTATTTAAGCCCAGATGTGCAAAGGTATTTAGTTCCTAGTTTTATTTTTGCTACCTGACTCTACAGATTCTAATGGGACTTAAGTACTGTAATATCTAGCTTTAATTCTTATTACACACTTTTCATCCCAAAGCACTCCAGAAAAGAAATTGCAACCATTATTCCTAGTTTACCATGGAATGTAGGAGCACATGCGATAGAGATGACAGAGAAATTTCTATT
Source organism: Platalea leucorodia (assembly GCF_965183815.1). Classification (NCBI taxonomy): domain Eukaryota; kingdom Metazoa; phylum Chordata; class Aves; order Pelecaniformes; family Threskiornithidae; genus Platalea; species Platalea leucorodia. Next base: position 155,508,610 of record NC_138823.1, on the reverse strand, counting down.
TAAAAAAAAAAATGTGCCTTCAGTGTAGATTTCTCTAAATGAAATTTGTCTGTTGGTTGCAAGAGACAAATCCCAGGACAATGATTACCAAAGGATCAGGGCTTTTGTCAGATATATGTTGTCTGCTAAACTGACCAATTCAGATAAGAAGCTTGGACTTTATTAACTAATATCTCAGGGAATTCTAACTTGAGACATCTTTGATATAAACATATATAATTAAGCAAACCATGCTCAGTCTCCTTTGAAAACAGTAGAACAAAGTGGATATTTATAGGGATTTTGAATTGTGATGAGTCAGCCTTAGACTCCACTGACTCAGTCTCCATTGGCTGTAAAGGCATCCTAGAGTGAGTAGTTCAGTTGATTAGATGTCTCAGTGGAGGCATCTGCATTTAGAAAAGATGAATCCCAGCCTAAGTTTTTAAAAATTCTCAATTGATTTCAGTTTCCTTTGCTGGAGGTTTGTTTAAGTGATTAAAATGAGTCTTGAACTTGTGTTTATCCCAACTTAATGCCCTTCACATCAGAGTATTGTGATCAATTTATAAATATTTGGGATTTGCAGCACAACATTGAAAGGCGTTGATTTCACCATTTTGTGGGAAGGGCATGTTTTTCACATTGCCCAAGGTTCCATGGGATGGGAATATTTTCTCAAGCATCTGTGTTAGGAAGGTGAGCTAACTTTTCCAAGAGTGGCAGCAGAAAACCATCAGAATTTGTATTTCTTCAGATTCTTTGCTACAGTCTTTGCTTTAGGGTAGACTGCTTCCTCCACTAATTGGATACACGATATAGATATTTTACATTATAGCCTGTGGTAGCAGCAGTATCTAAGAGTATTTAGGAATACTCCAGGCCAGTATCAAGAGTATTTAGGGATATTCACCCTAAGGTTATTTGAAGAGCTGCAAAATCAGAAGTAATATGACCCTCCTTCTGAAATTACAGTAAATTAAGGACATTCTTTTCCTGTCTAAAGAAAAGGAAAGCATCCGCCATTGACCACTGCTAGAGACTCAACGCCTGACTTGAGAGACCATTGACTTGACATCTCTTTGAAGCCAATGGCAAAGTCAATGGTTTCTCTACGACCAGGATTTCAACAGTATTACATCCTATATTCTCTCATACCTGTGGATGCATTTTAATTTGTTGAGCTGATAACAGTAATCAATGAATATTGAAAGAATGCCAAACACATTTGAAATGCATATTACTAGGCATCAAGTAATTGCTATTTCTAGTCAAATGCAGGCATTTGGGAATTTACTGCTGCTTGTTCATTCCTAATCAATGAAGATTAGCCACAAAGAGAAAGAGAACCTGCTTGCAATAACTTTGATAAAATGATAATGACTGAAAGCATTTTGAAGTTCCGCAGCTGCTTTGCCATTTCAACTGCATTCAGATTAGAAATAATATTAATATTATAATAACAATAAATTCACAATGATTAGCACAGTTGAAACAAGTTTAAAAAGCTGCGCTTGGGATCAGGATTTCTTTAAAAATGGACACATTTACAGTCATGTTGGCTTTTGACCTTTTTATGAAGTTCTGTTTTGGGGCCAAAGTTCTTTAGAAATCAGGATTGTTTCACTTTAAAAATTATCTGTTTACTAGATATTCCTGAAAACACTAAACCACTCTGTGTGTACTATCTTAAACAGTTGAGAGTCCTCAGGAACAGTTTCTTCCTCCATGGTAGGTATGCATATCAAAAGCTACAAGGAAGATCTCTATCTGTATTTCTATTACAACTGGAGTGAATTCAGTCCAAAATGTTGTACTGAGACTCACAGCACCAGGGTGTCCTTCAGAGCAGGGGTCAGCCCCATCAGCCTATGCCCTGAGACAGCACTGCAATTAGTATCATTACTGTGAGATTATTCATGCACATCTGTTGTTTGTGGACCCTGAGAGTCAACAACTGGTTGAGCAGCTGGTGCTGGTGACAGGGATTTGCTTTACAAAACCACAGTCCTCTTTGAGGACTGAGAACTGCTAGGAAGAGGTAGGATTGACCTGACCAAGTGTGGCAAAAATATCATTGCCAAGAGGCTGGCCAACCTGCTGAGGAGAGCCTTAAACTGGAAATGACGGGGGAAGGAGATGATAACCCACAATCAAGTGGGGAAGTGGTAGACTGGCTGATGTGGAAGGAGAGACTGCAAAATCAACAGAACAAAATAAAAGGCAGGCCACGCAGCTGTATACACATAAATAAAGAAGCGCCAGGAGCAGAGCATTGTGGGAACGCTCACTCTTTTTCTGGGAAATCACTGTGCAGCAAAGAAGAACAAACAGAGGAAATGAGAGGTCTGCAGGCAGTTGCAGGGCTACAATCTCATCAAGATGACAGAGGGATGGATGATGGGATAAAGCACACCTTCAGTAAATTACCCAGATGATACTCAACTAGAAGTGGCTGATATACCACATAGTAGTGCTGCCATTCAGACAGACCTGGACAGGCTGGAGAAATGGGACAACAGGAACCTCATGAAGTTCAGCAAAGGGAAATGCCAAAGGCCTGACCTAGGAGAAGAAAAACCCTATGCACTTAGACAGGCTGGGGGCCAACTGGCTGGAAAGCAGCTTTACAAGGAAGACACTATAGGCCCTGGTGGACACCGAGTTGAACATGTGTCCTTGCAGCAGAGCAGGTCAACAGCCTCCTGGGCTGTATTAGGAAGAGCACTGCCAGCAGGTCAAGGAAGGTAATCCTTCTGTGCTCAGCACTGATGGGATAAATCTGGAGCACTTGATCCAGTGCAGGGTTCCCCAGTACAAGAGGGACCTGGACATACTGGAGTGAGTCCAGTACAGGGCCACAAAGATCTTTAAGGGACTGGAGCATCTGTCAAGGAGAGGCTGAGAGAGCTGTGGCTATTCAGCCTGGAGAAGAGAAGGCTCAGAGGGATCTTATCCATGTGCATAAATACCTGGTGGGAGGGTGTAAAGAAGACAGAGACCAAATTTCTCAGTGGTGCCCAGTGGCAGAAGAAGAGGCAATGAGCACCAACTGAAATACAAGAAATTCCATGTAAACATAAGAAGAAAATTTTACTGTAAGGAGGGGTGAAACACTTCTAGAGACAGTTTCCCAGAAAGGTTGTGGAATCTCCATCTTTGGAGATATGCAAAATCCAACTAATCCTGAGTAACCTGCTGTAGCTGATCCTGCTTGGGGTTGGACTAGATGATCTCCAGAGGTCCCTGCCGACCCCAACTAGTCTGTGTTTCTGTGATTCTCTGCATTATTAAATTTGGTTAAAAAAACAAACATGAATTCAAAATACTTAAAAGAATTGATTGAAGTTAGACCTATGCATTCATGCAGGAATACCATCACTGTGCATGTTTGTTTTCATGAACTTAAGTAGAGGTTGTTCAGCAGTTTGGGAAAGTAATTAATTTTCGCAGTGAAGAGGCCACATTTCTGAACATTTTTAGTTGCTGAATTCCATTTATTTCAGGGAAAGTAAGGTACATAAATACTTCTGCAGGGAAAATTCCCAGGTGCCTAAATTTGAATTTGGTGTTTTCACTTCAGGCCTCCAAATCAGACTAAATTGCCATGTAGTTTTGACTAACAGGAGCAAACAGAGCTGATACAGTAGTATGCAAATGAAGCTGAAGGAATCATAAATAAGTTCCCTAATTTTAGGTGTATTCCCTTAATGGTGCTGTCTTTATGGAAATGAAACTACCATTGAAAGTCAAATTTATTCCTACATATTTTACTTTAGGTCTATTTTTAGTAATTGATGCATCTTCCCAGAACTCAGTCAACAATTATAAAAAATAAACCTGCATTTAAGTATTTAAGAGCATGTTCTGTCTGGATAATTTTCTCCTGGAATAATTTTTTCTAAATATAGAAATTATGAAGTCTCTTTAAATATTAAATTGCTTTTTTTAAGGAGTTTAAAATAATTCCAGCATATTTCTTAGCTTAAGAACCAGGGAGGATCCATTGACTTCACTGGAATTACAGCTCTAAAATTATGGACACTATTAAATGTTATTGTGTCTGTTTTTCTCTGCCTAGCAGAAACAATATAAATACATATGTACTTCTGGGTTACAAATAACTATATTTACTAAGCATGTACAAACATTCAGTCCTGGCTGTGTGCTCTGATCAGTTTCTAGTGAATTCTAAAGCAAAACACTGTGAATACCATTAGAGAGCTGATAAAATGTTTATAAGGGTGCTATTCTAGTTTCATGTAACGTAAACTTCTTCCTAACTATGTCTTGAGTGAAGAGGGAAGGCAAGCAGAAATGGGATCCCCCACCATATTCCATGCATGGAAACCTCACTGCAGAACTATATGTTGAGATATAAAATTTAGCTAGTTTAAAAAAGATGTGTCATTCACTGATATTATATTTTATAAATGAAGTCAACCACAAATTATATTTTAGAGAAGTAAAATATGCCTAACACACAGTTGTAAAAATAGCAACCTCTAGTCAAAGCTAAAGATACAATGTTTGTGCATAACAAAGCCAGTGGATTTTAATGATGCAGTAAAGGCAATCTGGTGTATCAGTTAGAAATTAATTCTGCATATGTAGATAATCTAAAGCTGAAACATGAGGTACCTTTCCTTGTTTGAAGTGGCATTGGGGTTATAAGCAGTAATTACTTAATGCTAATTTGTTTATAATAAGTTTGATTTATTTTGACTTTTATCATTTAATTAATGGAGTGTATATCAATTATATTTAAATTTCATTCTTAGCTCGAAGTAATATCTCCATTTTCTTGAATTTGGCACTAGCTCAAACAGCTCTTGAAGAATCTGCTTCCCACACCCTTCAGAATCTCCCTTCCTTGAGGAAATCCTCTTTCTGAAATTTCCTTTTCATTTCCTGTTTTCCAAATAATACAAGACCAGACTCAGCATCCTGACTGCCAGAATGTAGCCTGAGACAGAGCTGAGGCTTTTCAGTAGCTCGCAAGTTCACAAGCACCAATTCTTGTACTAGAATTAATTCTGCTGGTTTCGGGGGCTTAATCCAAATTTCCACTAGAGTCAGAAACATTGGTCAATTGCCTGGGCTTTATGAGCATTCGGTATCCATTTTGTCTTCTTTTCAACTTGTTTAATGTAGTGTCTGCAAAGCACTGCAGAACGATAGAAATGAGCAGGATCTCCTCCAGCTGCCAAAACTTCTGTTCTGGTAGACCTGAGGCTTGAACATCTCTTCCCCCACTGCTTCTCCAGACCAGCTAGGATGGGACATGGTTAAGGGACTACCAGAGCTCTCAACTCCCTGTTTAGATTGCCTAGAGCTGATCAGCCAGCATGGTAAGAGGCAGTAATTTATTGCCAGATAACCCAAAATTTGTTCCCTAGAAGGAGAGTCAAAAAAATCACTGTGCTTTCTGTCTCTTGCTGTCTTCTGGTCCTTCTCCTATGTACCTACCTGGGAATGTCTGCTTATTCTGTTCAAAGACTGAATTTGAAGTGTTCAACTTGAAAGGGCAAAACTACTGAAAATCAAAGCAGAGATGAAGTTTTCAAAAATAGCTGCTTATATGTGGCTTACTGAATCCCTATTGAAGCTATGAAGTAGACGGCCTGATTTTCATATGGGAGCTGACAGAGCTCCACATTTTTGAAAAACAGGTTACACATATTTAAGAACCTATATTTAGACTACTGTTTTTGAAGCCTTGGATGAGATTTTCATTCCAGCTGTGGTAACTTCAAATTCACTCAGTCCTTTGATGAATTTTGGCTTGTAGTGGCCAGTCACAGAGAGAAAGGCACCTTTTCATATGGCAACAATAATCTGGCATTTCTCTTGCATTGTGTCTAATTGACTCAACCCATTTCATGAAAGGATCAGGACAGTGCAACAGAAAAGGCTTTCATTTGCCTTTCAGAGAAGCTGGATTGTAGCTGAATTTTCTTGTACATCTAGAAAGTCATGACCATCCTCCCTTTTCCCCTTTTCCTTCTAAGGCAAGTAGTATTTCTTGTTTGTTTATGTGATTTTTTGACTCTGGTAACGTTTCCCATATTTTATTTTCCCTATCTACTGCAAACAGCCTTGTGATTACTTTATGAGAGTTTGTTTCATCCCATCAGCCTATGTTTTGGAGGACGGCGTTTCCCTAGTCTTAGACTTCTCTCACTGTATCAGAAGAAAGACCTGGCTTCTACTTCTGCATCCCTGGAAAAGGTCTATGCGCGTCCTTCAAATTTCTCAGCTACTGGGCAAAGTCTTACTGTTTATTTTATTTCTTTTTCAACTCACAGTGGGCAGTATTGTGGCATGAAGCCATCACTAGTGTTTTGGCATTCAAGAGGAGGAAACAAGGCAGGGCTGTGAGTTTAGACCTACTCCCTTACATGCAAGGGTGTGCAGGGCTGGCAGGCCTGCTGCTCCCTATCCCCCTGCCCCCTTCCTTGCAGAAGGAGAGTGTCCTTTCATCCCCCTCTCACCCTCATTCTCTCATCATTTTGGATCCCCACTTCTCCAAATCGGTCTTTTTGCCACATGTGAAAACCCAATTCACTGGCTTTCTTTGTCAAAAGAGGACTGTCATGAACTAGGCAAAATGTCAAGCAAGATCTAAATCCTGCTTTCAAGGAAAGGGCTTTGTGTGTGTGTTTTTCAACCTGTAAAGCCAATTGATCCAGTAGTCTCAGAAGCCTTCTGATAAACTGAAACTACCTCCCTCATCTTTGCTACATGAACCTATTTTGCTCCTAGTCTCTGTTGTGTACTCTATAACTATCTTTCCACAAAATGGAGACATTTAAGGAATAATTATATTGGCTCATTACATTCTCAGCCTTTTATTCTTTAATTCTGGTGCTAATAAACACCAAAATTTATATCCCTCCTGCCAAACACTGCATGCCTTCAGGCACTGGTATAGTTTATATGCACATCATCTCTAAATCATTGTAAGTAGACCGCATATTGCCTGTTAGGTGAAGTCTAATGAGCAGTGTTATTTTTAGAAGCAGAACTATATCCTTTGATTTCTATTGTATTTTTTTATTGCTGGAATAATTTTTGTTTGTCTTGTACTCTGCAGCTGCATATCAAGCTGAATGCTTTGGGGATTTGTTATTCTCTGCAACAAAGCCTTATATGCCTTCCTGGTCAGTATGTGACTGCACCTGGATCATCTACTGCATTTCTAATGTCTGTAACAGATATTTCCTGTTTTGGGATTCTTTCCATTGTTCTCTGCTTTGAACTTCACTTGCCTTCTTTAGGCAAGATGTTTAAATGATTGAAGCCTTGGACACCCGTTTCTGCATAGTGACCCATTACTTGCTCTTCCTTTACTGTATGTAATGTACAAATGTGGAGTTTTTCAGGAGCCTTATCTTGTATGATGATATCCTATTTTTAAACAAAATCTGCATCAGTGCCACCAGATTACTTTTTAAACACATGAAGTTAAAATGATGCAAAGCCTTGGTGGATTCAGCTAAATTATTTTACAATGATTTCTTCTTGATTTAATTTAATTAATTAACTACACGTAAGTGTGATTACAAGTGCTGTGGAGTAATTGCTGTCTCTTCCTAAGTGTTTGTACAGAAACTGAAACAATGAAGACAGTCCTATGAATAGTAATAAATTTAAGGAAGAAGGTTCAATTGTGTATTTTAGTGCAATTTGTATGATATATTGTTTATCTTTTCCCTTGACTATAAAGTGTATAAATACATTAATACAGACAGACAACATATACTGTTATATACAGAACAGTGATTTAAAACCCCAACCTGAAAAACTTAGTTTCTTTGTTCCCACAGCAAACAAGTGAAAGAGCTCAAAATTCAGAGTTGCTGAATATTTTCTATCATCTCATTTAATTTTAACTTAGTAAATAAGAATACATCTAACATTAGAGAAGAGTCTTGCAGTGAAGAGTTGAAATTCTGTTCAAACTAGCACTTGCTAGCTCCTATTAAGAATAAAAGAGAAGGAAAAAGATAAAATGTGCTAGAACAGTTGTGAAGAGAGAAAGTGTTCAGTTGATGAAAAAGTCAGAATTACAAAGGAAGAATATAGCTATATATAGATGTGATAAGTTGAAACCACAAATAATTGAAGTTTCTTTAGGTATAATCACACAAGCTGAATTCTGACAGAGGTATGCGAGACATTAAGAAGATATAATGAATTATGAGTGGTCAGGACTAAAATATTACATTTCTCCAAAAATGGAATTCTCCCTAGTGCAGAGGTAAAAATGCTTTTAAGGGCCAGGATCTGAGTCATCCTTTTTTCCTTCCTCTTTTTTTTTTTTCCTCCTCACACAGCTGTCAGGGACTTAAGTGGGATTTACTTGTGTGAGAAAAGATAAAAGTAGCAAGATCTAGTATTCTTAAAAATGCTCCATCCTGCTGACTTTGTCACACTCTACTTAATTTATGAAACTTGACACAGTTGGGAAAAATGAGAGAATGGAGTTGTTGTGTTCGTTCAGGCTAAACATACCTAATAAAACACTCTGGCTGATAAGTGCTTCACTTTTTGATTAGCTGTATTAGTCCAATACAGTGGAGCGAAATACACAGATAAATGATTCCACTGAAGATTTTTAAGACAGTGTTGGAGTTTGTTTGCAGACCATTAAAAAATAAAAAAATATTCCAAACTGAACATCTATACACCTACAATTACCAATGGTTCTTTTAATTTCCTTTGATGTATACACAAAGAAAATCTTCAGAGATGGGGGAAGGAAACTGTGAATGAAATTTCTTCCAACTCTAGATATATTGTTCAAAAGCTTAACAGAACCAATGAATGATGAACGCTTTTCAGGTGGCCATTGATGTACGTGGCCATTTACTATCAGAACTGACACTGTCAACCTGTTTCAAGTTTCAAATGCCCCTTTTTAGTGAAAGGCAAATTCCATTTGCCTCTAGGAAACATAAATGACTGTAACTGAACTGGTATTTTTGATAACGTAGCACACCAAATGTATATCTTGTTATGTGTAAATGGCATTTACTGGTTTCACTGGGATCAATGAGCTTGTCATGAGCTTTGCACTAAGCAATGTGTTTTGTGCTCAGCAACACGCTGAGCTTTGCCTGCCCTGGGGAGCAGAACATATGAGATAATTATGTTCTTTTATTAGGTCATATTAATCACATGTAAACACATCACACTTAAAGATTTCAAACTTTTCCATGCTGCCTCTTGGCACAACATGAGGAATGTCCTCTTCTTCGTTAAATGCTGGGTGGCCCACACGTCAGATCTTACTTGCAGCACCTGTCTGATAGACAATTTGAAAAACCAGCTCAGAGTACAGTGTCCTTATAGTTGTGTCCTGGAGCAATTTATCTTTAAAATGAAGAGAAAAATATAGAAGGGAAGAGGTCAGTGAAATGCTGGTAAATTACAGGCCTTTGCATTTTTGCAGTTCAACCAAATGATGACTTTCACCGTATGTATTTTCATTCATGTCTATCCCTTATGCTCTGCAGGGCTGCGATCTCGACTAGACCCTTGCAGAGCAGTGCACAGAGAGTAGGAAAGATGGAGAACGGATGACCCAGGCAGGAGCAAGCAACAGATTTGTCTGCACAGATTATCCCTTCTCAATCATGCACATGATTCTCTTAAGTACACATAAATAGATTTCTTTTCCCCTCTAGCCTTCTGTCAGACTCTCACTTTCACTGTGACCCAGCATCTAAGGTACTACATATTTAGTCATGTATTAGAGAGAAAAAGCCCCTGTTTATCACATCACATGATGGATTTATGGCATAAAACAGCATCTGGGGAGGGTGGGCTTGCTAAATCAGATGCTGATTGCGGGTAATGCTAACCGATGAATACAGGAATTGAAAGCACCATTCTGCAGAAGAGTGAGATGGGATGCAAAGAGCAATCCTCAGACATAATATATGAAACCCGACATGTTGATACTCCCACGGGTGTTTGCCTAATAGCTGGTCTTTAAGCCTAGTGTTATAGTTTTATTTTGTTAGTAAATGCACATGTTTGACATAAAAGGGAAGCATGAAGCCATTGGCTTGCGGAGTCTAATCGCACCCTGGTACACTGAGAGCAGAGGGAACATGAATGTAAATGACTTAGTCATGAAATGGCTAGGGCAGGAATCAGATGCTCTGGCTCGCTGCAGAGACAAATGCTTCTGACAACATTTAACTGGTGCAGACCATCAGTTCTCAAAGACCAGGATTTTCACAACACTGAACCAGCTGAAGCATCGGCTAAGGAAATTTTTCCAAGTACACCTTGAATATACAGCCCCTGTGACATAACTAACAGCAGCAATAGTGTTTACAGGCACTGCACTGTAAACAAGTTCCAACACTGTAAAGCGTGAAATGTATGTGTCAAGTTTATTATGCTTCCCTTGCCTCAAGCTGATTAGTGCAAATTAATATTTCACACTAATCAGCATGAGCAGTTAGCACACAATTTGGATTTACGGAATTCAGTTGATTGCATTAAAAATGTATATTTAGGCTATTTTTGCATTGTGCAAATAGAGCAAAAATATCTGAACTGTTCCCAATAAGGGTTTTTTGTATTAGTTCTAGTGTTAATGTCACCCTTCATACAGCAATATACTGTCGACATGGTAGTGGCTTTATGGATATCCAATACTTCTTATAAAATCTGTAGTTCATTCTGAATGAAAAATTCATGCTTAACATTTCTTTTTATAGGCAACAACTTTTAAGTAATTAAAAATATATTTTAAACATACTTTAAAAATATTCAAACAAGTAATAGGTAGTCTAAAATTTGATTCTGAAACTACTTAAGAAACCCACTTCTCAGGTAAAACAGTTGTTCTGGATATTATGAAAATAAACCAGTATTTTCATTTAGCTGGATCAAGCAATGCTTACATCGGTTTCCTGCTGTGAAGAAGAAACAAGAATGACCACTCGCCGCTCTAAAGACTAAACACAAAACCCACTCGTTTACTCAGGCTTTCCCAAAACAGCACACTTACTTATCCTCACAGATCCTTTAAAAAACCAAACAAAGCCTCATGCAGATGTGCCCATCAACTTTTGGGAACATATAACCACTACCATTTCTGGGAAAGTTACTGAGGAAGTTCTCACTGACTTCTGTGGAAGCTGGCTCAGGTGCAGCATTTTCAGAACTTAATTTAGCTCATAGCTCTTGCAGTTGTCTAGAAAATCTTTGCAACATTGATTTCAAACACCAATGGGATGGCACAGGAACTGTTAGATCAATTTTTTAGATACTGTATTGGATTTCCAACAAGAAGACATCTGAGTACTTTGCACTAATTAACACACACACACACACACACACACATTATTCCAAATTAGGAATTAACTTTTGCAAATTAATCTCAAAAATATTAATCTCCCATCATGACTATGGCAAATTATGCCTGCATAGCAAGAGGATATATTGTCTTCTGTAGAAGGTCTGGCCAGTGGTGACTCCATGTTTTACCTGGTGCCAGACTCCAAAGCTGTTTTCATCTCTCTGAACTTGTTGAGATCATTGAAGTAGCTCTGGATTCATAGTGGCATAACCAATAACAGAACCTGAATCTCAGTTGATGTGGTGACACATATTCACATCCCCCAATGTTTAGACTATGAGTTCTGAGTTTGAGACATCCTGAGGAAATAAAGACCTCTTAGGTTTGTCTAAGGGCAGTATCTCCATAGGCCATAAAAATGTACTATGCGGGGGTGTTTTTAAACACAGACATGAAACCTTTGCTCTTTGATTTGGTTTTTGGCTATGAGAGCCAATTCTTAATATCTTCTTGCCGAAGTGCAAAAACCTCAAGACAACAAGTGGAGGATTATATAAAAGAACTATTGTAGCTCTTTTTCTTCAGACAAATAGAAGATGTCTGTATTGGGCTGGTTGGATGCCAACCCAGAATCCTGCAAGGCTCCTCCCCTAATGTGGATAGGTATTGTATGTTGAGAAGTGGCCCTGAGCCATCTGCATCTCAGTATGAGGTCTGCTTTGTACCACAAAAATCAAATAAATATATTTCATTACCTAATAGTTATTCATAATGCACATTCTACCATTATCATTTAAATGAGGTCTCTTCGATTTTCTTATTTGCTGATCCAAATCCACCAATGCTGTTCCCTCTGATTTGCTTAGTAAAACATATAGAAAATTATGTAATTAGGCTTGTCAGCACAAAGAACGTGTAATGTTCTTACACATCCTGTAATTGCAGCCCATTTGTCAACAAATGACAACTTTAATAAGAGAAGTGCTCACATCATATGGAATGTCCACACAATCCTTTAATAAACACTGATTGAAAAAATTACTGCCAGCGCAAGAATATTTTAGGACTTTAGCACGAGGAGGAGAAAAGTTCAACCATAACTGAAAACATATGTCCAGAAGAAAGAACCCAGCTCTCTACACCGTCAAGTCTTATTGCTGATTTAAATTTAGGCAAGTACATATAGTGAAGTATGTTAAACCTGGAAACCTGATCTCGTACACAGACAGCAAACCCAATTAGAACTGCTTGAACTAAAGCCGTGATAGGGTGCTGTGTCTCCTCTGGATCCAACCGAATTAATATTATTTGTGCTTTTTTGGACTCCTGACTTTTATGCAGCTCTCATGCTCCTTTGAAACACTTCTATGCTTAATGTGTGTATGCCAGTGAAAAAGAGACAAGGTGACTTCCTGTCATGGGTTCCTCTCCATGTTTGACAAAGTCAAGTATGGACTGAAGCGCAGAGCTTTTGATTCACCTTTTGGCTGAAGCTTCCTATTTCATATCTTAACATGCTGATCTGGATAGTCACAAGCTAAACCATGGTTAAAATGTCAGGCTTGCAGAACATCATCCTGTGCAGTAAGGCTTCCTATTTAGAAAATCAGACTTCAAGCTTTCAGCAGAGACTAGGAGAGTTAGACAGTCAACTTGTCTTGGTTTTCCTGGGAATGCAACACCCACCTCCCTTAGGTGCTTTGAAAATCCTGGCATAATTTATTTGTCTCTAATTTGTTTATTGAATTCTCTGTTAGAGCAGGGTAAGAATAATTTACAAAAGAAGAATGTGAACTATGAGATTCATATGTTTCCAAATAGAAGGAAAAAGATAGCAGCAAACTAAAGCTTTAATGAGAAGATAATGAATGATTAATTAGTCACCAGTAAATAACAGTACAACTGATGACCGGTTAACACGATAATAGAATAAAAATGTATGTACAAAAAGAAGTGTCCATCATATTTAACCTTAGCATAGTTAGAGTAAAAAAGGTTAAATTGTATTGATTAATCAATTTTATTTATTTTCTTTTACAAATGAGGTAGAAGAATCTCAAACCCAATAAAATTCCTTATCTTTCCCTGGATTGTGTTGGTAGCTCATCTCAAGTGTTGGAGTCCTTGGGATATCCTTCAGACAACTATTTGAGAATTTTCTAGTTTTAAACATATAATAACATGTCCTTTGGACATTGTGAAAACTGCACTGTGCTGTAAAACTCATTCTGTATTTATCCATCCCCATGTAATTGAATAAGTAAAAAGAAAACATTGTGGAGCCCTCAGGGTCTCTGCACTGCTGTGGATGCTGGCAGACCCAGCTGGTTACTGTGGAAAGGGGCACGAGAATCTTTAAATAAAGTCACTCTGGTTGTGGTTGTTTATCAGGATGGTGGCCCAGAATTAATGTGATCACTCCCAGAGTTAAAAGCCTACTCTGCATCCTGTGTTCATCCACTTGAACAGGATCCTGAAAGGTCAGGGTGACTAATACATATATCACATGTATGACAAATGGGGGTATATGCAGGTCCCTTCCAAGTACATTTGCTGCAAATACGAGTTGTACTGCTTTTCACATGGAAACAAGGATGTCATGTTTGTGCCTAGTCTTCTGTGCATAATGAGAAATAATTTAAAAGCAGATGTACTTAACGGACAGGTGTTCATTTCTGCATGCAAAATCTGAGTGGAAAAATAGGTAAATATGTGGCAGCTCTGGAATAGGTATCCTACTAATATATGTAGGAAACGTGAATCACATATATAAAGCCCCAGTCTGCAAAGGCTTATGCATGATGTATTCTAATCAGGTTTCAGAGCCTAGTGTCAAAAGGCTTACACTTCCATAGGCTTCGACAGGAAGACACACCAATCCCTAGACAGAGATGCCAAAAAGCACCATGACTAATCCCAGCCATCCATTTCTCATAGCAAGCAAGTCACGAACAACCTATAGAATATACCCAAGAAATACCAAACCTGTGACTTATGATTTATTCAGCACTTCCTGAAAATCAGAAGCCTTGGAGAAATCTCTAAATGAACTTGGTATGCTGGGACACCCAAAATCACTGAACATTGAAAAAATCATGACCAAATCAAATAAATTAAGAAAAAACTGATACAGTTGGGAAAAAATCAGTCAGATCAGGAATATTTATTGAGATAAAAAAAGTCAAATTATTAGTAAGTGTATGCATCATTTTCAGTCATTGGAATTACCCCTATCCCAAGAAAGTTAGAGAGATGTGAGTATAAATAATGTGTAACAATCAACTGGATGGTATTTGAAGACTTTTCTGTAATAAAGTACCATAATCTGGAAGCAAGTAATCTGAGTTAATTTGTGCTTGAAAAGTATGTTTTAGCTCTCCTGTTTACAAGGAACACATGATAACTGGTGCAACCCTGTCTCAGCTGTGCTCTAAAAAACCAGAAATGTTTGTAAACTATGATATTGGAAAATTGCCATCTTGACTTTTGAACTCCTGGTGTAATAGTTTGCTAGTTAGTTACTATGGTGATAGTGCCCAAACCATCGACAGCTGCAACATCAAAAAAACTGTGAAACACAAGACTACCTAAAAGGAACACATAACCTTGTATAAAAGAAATATGTATTTTTCATTTATATATCTATCAATTGTCTCATCGTTCTAGTGTCATTGTTATTAGTGTTAATTCTCTCTGCTAAAGTCGGCTATCCACGAGTTAATCCACAGGTAGCAAAGTTACAGAGGAAAGCTATTCATCCCACCTATTTTTCATGTGTCTCTTGATATGAATCATTTTCTGGAAACACCTCTTCTCTCTCTCTCTCTCTGCTAACTATAGTTTGAACTCATATAACCTATTTAGCTAGCTAAAATGGGTAAAATGAATTGAACATAGGTCAACATTTGCTGTAGGCTTATAGATATTTTTTAGCAAGAGGCTTGCTGGAGTTAACAACCATAGATTATAAAAATTGCTGTAAATATGATGATACTGTTACAGTTTATATAAAATTATGTAGCAACTGTATATATTCACACACATACTCCTTTTCTAAAGAAATAGATTGCATAATGTAAGTTTATGACCATGTGTGTGCACTAGTTATAGTTTACTATCCATTACATATTATCACTGCAAAATCTGTTCCAAGAAGTAATTTGAATTACTGGATTTTCTCCTCCCCTCTCTCATTTTCCTGCTCTTATTTTCCTTCTATGACAAGCCTGTCTCTCTGGATTTCAATAGTATTGGTTATGACTAAGAGGATACACGAAGGAAAAGCCTGATCACCTCTCTGCTTTTTAGTACACAGTATTTAAGAACAGTTCGCTGTAAAAAAAAAACAAGCTTAGCAGAATATGTACCTCTGTACAGAAAATATTTTTTTGTGGTAACAAGACTTTATTTTGAGGATACATTTTCCTGTTTTCTCTGTTTATTATGTACAAAGCATTTTTTATAAAAAATATTGTAAAAAGGGTGAGGTGAGGATAAAAGTGTACTTAAAATGTATTCATACATTGGTTAGGTGGTTCTGTGGAGTGAGCAGAAGGCATAGCCTTATAGCAGTAGGAAAGAACTAATATTTAACATATTTAAGGGAGCAAAAGTAAAAAGAAAACAAAAGAGATGTGAAGATACCTGCTTTTTTAAAATAGCTTTAGTGTATTGTTATTAGGCACATAATGTTCTGGCTGTATTATTTGATGCCCTGAGAACTGTTCCCACTCTTTTTAATCACTGCAGTGCTCAGCATCTCTGACACTCTGTCCATTGGAAGTCTAACTGCAAACCTTCTGAAATCAGCTGAAGGAGTAAAGGCACAGACCTTGATTAGCGTGAGAGATTTAGTACTTAATTCCAAAAGTACCTGAAACCCCCATTGACATCTGAAAATTGACAGAATAATGTGTCCCTGAAAAAAAATATAGATCAAGCACAGTGAAAAGAATGAATATCTTCTGATTTTTAATGAGAATAACCTCAGTCTAGAAAATAAAGACTTTTTATGTGAAAACAGAAATCTTTTCCTTGCTTTTACAAAATAAATGTGATTTTTTTAAATGATTTTTTTTAACATAAAATAAAGCTGTTATACACACAATGAAGTCTATTCTACAATGTAAATATCTTTTTCACACAAGTTGCAGGTTCTGATTCTATGAGGTGTAGATGTTTCTCATGCTGTGGAGGGGATTCATCTGACCAGATGTAGACTTCCACGGTGGAAACATCCATGTCTGAGATAGTCACATTAGTGTCCTTCTTTGTGACTGAGAAAAAACAGGTATATTTATGGCATGATAAAAGTTAGTTAGATGTCTGTATTGTCAGATGACTCATGCCTTGAAATGCTTTTCACTCACCAGCTATGGTAAGAGAGATCCCAATAAAACTGGCAAAACGTTGATTCCTAAGGTTAGCTTAGGTGAATCACATCTGGAGTGAAGAATCTTGATTTAGTGTTGTCAAGCACCTCATGCCTTCATGCTCTATTTCCTATTCTTTTACTTTCCCTAAACTACTTGCTCCTCTTTCAAACCAATTCTGAAGAGGAGGGAAGGCACAATGATTTCATCCACAATCATCCTGTTTCTAAACCTTATTCCATTAGGAAACAGAGTGGTACAACAAGACAGGTGACTGAATTAATGAGCTACTCATGTTAGACAGCTGCAACAATCTGTCAGTGAACACATTTTAACACAATGAATACTAAGATAAGCCTGAAAACAGCCTATCAGAATTTCAGGTATTTCATTCAGTTCAGCGATTCACCCCACCTTGAGACAGGAGTTTTACTGTGGAGGTGTCTGTGTCTCTTTCCAAAGGGTGCAGGCGGAGCCAAGACTGGATCTCACCAGCTTATGACTTGTGAGGTGAGCCTTTCAGCCAGTCACCTTAGGCCAGCAGAGATGGAGATACCATCTCCAAGCAGAGTTCGTTCTCCCTGTCCACAGGACCCAAACAAAGCCAGGAAATGAGGAAAGAGGGCTCTGCCTCTCCTCAGGGGCAGGCGGCACAGAAGGCAAGCAGGCCACTGTGCAGACTGCTCTTCTCCTTGCTTCAAGGTATGGAGGGCCTTGGTTGAATTCCTTGTCACTTAACTGACATACCACCTACTACTCTCTGATTTCCTTCTAGGAAATAATAAAAAATAGTCGCTATAGAAAGAATATGGATGATTATTTTTTCCCCAATTCTGCCAACATCTATGGAAATTCTTGGACCATGGATGCTTGAAGAATTCATTATTATTCTGTAAGATAGAAGAACTGCATCTCATAGCTCTCTGTTGAAGAAATCAGGCCCAGGAGATTTAAAACACGTTTTAGACCTTTAAAATGCTTAGTTGTAAATCATAGATGATTCAGCCCTAGGTCTTTTTCACCAATCTAGGGTTAGTGAGTTATTCTTCATTCTGTTTTATTTCCTACTTCTATTTCACTACTTTTTAGGTATGTTCTTCAAATAATATGGTGATACAGTAGTCTGGCAAAGATAAGTACAAAAAAAGTTTAAAAATATTTTGAAGCAAGCAATACATAATGCTGGCAAGAAAGCTGCAACTGAAAAGTTATACGTGAATCTGGAACCCCGAGTTAGAAGAGCAATATGTAATATGATGCAACATCAGAGCCC
The DNA here is from genome assembly GCF_965183815.1 of Platalea leucorodia. Lineage (NCBI taxonomy): Eukaryota > Metazoa > Chordata > Aves > Pelecaniformes > Threskiornithidae > Platalea > Platalea leucorodia. The sequence goes on along the minus strand of NC_138823.1, from coordinate 155,490,663 downwards.
AATACAAAACAAGAAGAAGATGTTATTTTGATTCCTAAATCTTAGTGAAGATTCTCCAGGATAAGAATTACTTAGTTGCACAGCAAATACTGTTCAGTCATGAAAAAGGTCATGAAAACCATCATAATAAATCAACTCTTTTTAAGAAAAGCAGGCTCTATTCACACAATAATGTTTTTTTCCTCTGGCATTTTTGCTGGTGTGGAAATGAGCCAGTACCAATGCCTACAGAATTCATTGAGAAATTTTCCAGGCAAGTGGGATTTGCAGGGAGAAGGTATCTAACTCACACAGCGTTCATTTTTATGTATTCAATTACCATTTACAACCTGGCCCTAAGCTCATCAGATGAAACTTCTGCTGAAGTGAAAACTTGTACTTATTTTCAGTGGGTGTGGGATGTGATCCAGATGGGTAATAAACTTGTGATTTACAGGCATGAGCTATAGTGTTCTATAGAAATATGCATGAAGAAAAAACATTATGTGCGAGGATATTCCTTTTATTTCAGCATGTCTAAAGGAACACATATGCTGCCTTATTCATTCTTAGCAGCAAGGTCATTTCCCAAAGGACGTGGAACAAAAAAAATTGATCTACAAACAGCTCTTATAGCAGTTACTAAATATCTAGCCTTGAAAATCACTTCTAAAAGCAGAGGATGTATTGTGTTATTGTATATTGTATTTTCATGTTTCACTACCAGAGTCAATATTTCCACTACCATCAGTCAAAGAATTGCACTGAGTCCAGCTGTGTACATTCAATTGTATAAAAGACATTCAGGTGTTACTAGGAGATCCATTATCTGTCTTTGAGCCTTTGTCTAGGAAAAAAATAAAGAAAAAAACCTTCTCAGTTAATTAGGAAATTTGATACTAGAAGGTTTAGCAATTTAAATATGTTTCAAATGTATTTTAGGACAGATTCTGCCATCCACCAAGAAAATGCAAAGCTGGGCTGAAAGCACAGGCTGCCCATCTAGTAATCATAGCCACAACTGGATGAAGATTTGCTTGGCTGTCGAACTAGAGCAAAGGGATAGGCAGGAATTAAACTACGGTGGATATTGATAGGGTGAGGAGCTTAAATGTAATGAAGAAAGCAAGTGGAATTGAGCGTAAAGGAGAATTTAGAAAAAGATTTACATAAAAATGTGGGGATAGAAGCAGAATGGAAGGACGCAGATCCTTCCTGAGTGTCAGAGGAACAAGCAGATAAACTAAAGTAGAATTAGCCACTGTATCTGTGTGTATGCACGTGTGTGAGGGGAGGAGTTTTCACTCTTCTAGGGAAAATATGCCTGAAATTTCATGGGAAATGTTCCATAACAATAACCACAAATGCTTTCATTTTCTATTTAGAGGCAGTAAGAATCCAAGATTTAGAGAGGGAAAAAGGTGTCCTAGGAGGTTTCAGTTTGTGCTTTATGCTTCCTGTATTCCCCATAGTGACGGATTCTGCCTTGTAATCTACCTGAACCACATGTTTCTTGTGTTGGTCCTTTCTCCTAAAAAAGTAGTAAAATACTGCAGGATTTTGCAGTAAGAGTGATTACAGATTACAAACTCAGGTGATGGAACAGAATGGGTCATTACATATCTGAATTTTGTGTTCCACAAGCAATCATAGACCTCTTTAAAAGAGAGAAGATTCATGTTTCAGACAATTCTGACAACCAAATATTTGGTATTTTATCTAAAAATGATTGGTTGGGGGCATTTTGGGGGAAAAAAAAAAAAAGGAAAACATTTTCCATGAAGGGGGGAAAAAATGTAAGAAAACATTTTATTTTTTCAACATTTCATAGAATCATAGAATCATTAAGGTTGGAAAAGACCTCTGAGATCATCGAGTCCAACCATTAGGTACCTAACTGCCAGGTCCACCTCTAAACCATGTCCCTAAGCACCACATCCACACGTTTTTTAAACACTTCCAGGGACTGTGATTGTACCACTTCCCTGGGCAGTCTGTTCCAAGGCCTAACCACGCTCTCCATGAAGAAATTTTTCCTAATGTCTAATCTAAATCTCCCCTGGCACAACGTGGGGCCATTTCCTCTCATCTTGTTGCTTGCTACCTGGGAGAAGAGACCAACCCCCACCTCGCCACGACCTCCTTTCAGGTAGTTGTAGAGAGAGATAAGGTCTCCCCTCAGCTTCCTCTTCTCCAGGCTAAACAACCCCAGTTCCCTCAGCCACTGCTCATATGATTTGTTCTCTAGACCCTTCACCAGCTTCGTTGCCCTTCTTTGGACACGCTCCAGCACCTCGATGTCTTTCCTGTAGTGAGGAGCCCAAAACTGAACACAGTATTCGAGGTGCGGCCTCACCAGTGCCGAGTACAGGGGCACTATCACCTCCCTGGTCCTGCTTGCCACACGATTTCAGATACAAGCCAGGATGCCGTTGGCCCTCTTGGCCACCTGAGCACACTGCTGGCTCATGTTCAGCCGGCTGTCAGCCAGCACCCCCAGGTCCTTTTCTGCCAGGCAGCTCTCCAGCCACTCCTCCCCAAGCCTATTAGCGTTGCATGGGGTGGTTGTGACCGAAGTGCAGGACCCGGCACTGAGCCTTGTTGAACCTCATACAGTTGGCCTTAGCACATCGATCCAGCCTGTCCAGATCCCTCTGTAGGGCCTTCCTACTTTCAGGCAGATCAGCACTCCCACCCAACTTGGTGTTGTCTGCCAAATTACTGAGGCTGCACTTGATCCCTTCATCAAGATCAGCGATAAAGATATTGAACAGAACTGGCCCCAATACTGAGCCTTGGGGAACACCACTTGTGACCGGTTGCCAACCGGATTTAACTCCATTCACCATCACTCTCTGGGCTTGGCCATTCAGCCATTTTTTTACCCAGCGAAGAGTGCACTTAATTTCTAACGTCTGGCACGCCAGTAAGACAAAGAAGCCTTCATCAGCAAATTGGCTGGGTTTGTGAGCACTGGCCCTGACCCTAGCTGCACGAGCTGATGCAGCCATGTGGAGAATTTATCCTTTTCCAAGGGAACTATGGGTGACACTTCTGCTATCCTTGTGACTTTACTGCAAAGTCTCCTGGAATTTTAGCTTTTAGCTTATTGACCTAGCATCTGCACCGAGGGAGACATATCAGAATCTGCTCTTTTTTTTTTTTCTTTTTACAGGAGTTTCCAGTCTTAATGACACTTGAAAAAATCTGGAAGCAGTGAAATGGCAAGGAAGAATCAGAATGCAAAGAAGTCCAAAACTTATTATGTATAAATCTTTTAATTTTTATGCCAATCTTCTGATACTGGGGTTCTCATTTTTGAATGCTTTGGATTACCAAGGAGGATTATTGCTCTCTGTTTAATTTTAATAACTGAAGACTATTAAAATGTTATTACAGCTCAGTTTCCAACAATATATTTGATTGAAAGCAATAGGTGGGGCACTGAAGCTGGAATCCATGTGGAAATCACAGCATGGGCTGGAGGGAAAAGTCGAGCTCGCCAGCACCTCATTTCATAGCCACAAATTTGAAAGCTACAAGAGTTGCCACCAGGCAGAGCTGCCTGGTCCTCCTTCCCTTTCCTACCCCTGGGGACTGCCCCGGCACACATGCTTGCTGCAGGAACCCTCACCTCCCTGCCTGCAAACAAGTCCAGGGCTATTACACTTAGTTTGGGTTAAACCCAAAGCCTGATGTTGTAAGAGCTGTTGCACCAGGTGGTGTCGAGCATGGCCCCATTCTCCCTCATGTCCAGGTGTGGGGAGCCCCAGGTTGCGCGTGGTCCTGCTGCTGGGTCTGCACCACAAACCCCTGATTCCAGGCACGCTGACTCCCATCTCAGGTGTGCTCCAGCCCAGCCCAATTGTCCTCAAGCTCCATTGCAAATGATGAACCTAAACAATAATTTTCACTATTAATTGTATTTCTAGATGTGGAGCTGCAGGTAGTCACAGCTTTAGAGGACATGAATTTCAAAAGCGACAAATTCACTTTGAAAGCTAGTGGGATATAGAAACTGACATGCAAAGGTACTTGGGTACATAAAGACACAGGGAAGCACTTGTTTCGGATTCAGAATTAGTCACATATCTAAATCCCGTAGAGAGCAAAGTGAACTAGATACTCAGGCATTTCTGAAATACTCAGCTGCTTCCTCAGGACTCTATCATCATTATTGTTTTCTATAGCACCTTTGAGAAATAAATAAATATTTGTGTCTCTGCCCCCTCCCCCCAAATGTCATCTAAATCAACAAAGAATAATTACTTAATTGTAGGTTATTATTTGTGTCGCACTGTTGACTAGAGGCCAACTGCATTGTACAAAATGTAATAGATGATGTCTGTACATAGATTAAAAGTGAAGGAATTTTTTTTTTAACGTAGCATAAAGAGAGCTGTACTGGGTCAGGCAGTGGCCAGAGGAATATTTAACTCTGTAAGGTCGAAGACAGTAATTTCCTGTCTGGTGGGTTGGGTGACTGAAGCACACATCACCGTGTGGATGAGCATATTTCTGATTTACAGCAGATGGCAGAAGATAAAATGTAAATACGTTTAAATCACCAAGAGTTCCCCCCCCAATCATTATGTTATTATATTTCCAGTCTTTCAAAAAACATTTACCTTTTATCAGCTCCTGTTAACTAACAACCTACATCACATCGTCATGCAAATATGAGAAGACAGCTGTTTGAGTCACAAAAGATAAATATCTCCTGAAACAGCTATTGTTTTGAGTTCCTGAGTCTACTAAATAGATATTTTCAATGCAAATAAATGATGTAACCCAAAGTGAATCCAACAATACACTGGCAAAGAAACTTGTATGGTTTTCACAGGAGAATATTCAATCTGTGCAAACAGACTACCATCTGCAAACAGCAACATAAATGGGAAGTGTACATCTGATGTGCCTGCTCACCAGATTTGATCATTCAGGCTGCTGTGTACCCTTATCTTCTTTTGGTAGCCCTGTAGGAGGACATTTTCAAAGCATATAGTTTCACAATGAGACTTAGGAGCCTAGGATCATTTCCAAATGGGACAGGGTTTTAAGGTCACATAGGTGTTTTAGTGGAATCAAGCCCCTAGACTCCCTTTAAAATTAAAATCTGCTAATTGTTCACTGCCAAATTCAGAGCATTAGTCAAAAGCAAATGAATCCACTTTTCAAGTTAAAAATAACACTCCTCTTTTATTGGGCAGAACATTTTTTAAAAGAAATATCTTAAACAACCACTATTACTTTAAACTTCCAAGACATAAAAAACACTTGTAAAAATTCCTTTGGTTTACAAGGAGCTTGCATTACAGAAAACCGATAAAAAATAGATTAAAAATTAAACATTTATGACCCAAGGAACTGCTGAGCAGACTTTGCTCTGAAGAACATCTGTAACAATAAAACCCAGACTCCCGAAATTTGAATTTGCCTGTTGTGCTTGCTTAATTACTGTACATACTAACTTTTTAGTCTCTGATAGGGTAATGGTGCAGTTGTAGAAAATATTATTCCCTTAGGGATTTTCATATATAATTTCTAGGGAGGAACATTCCCCTCTTGACTTGCACACACAACTGCCGCTACCGTTAATGGAAGTTATGTGTTCCATTCAAAGGGAGAGTACACCCTTGAGTATGTAACTAAATCAACAAAAAAACTATATTACAATGATGCTAGAGGACTTAATCTACCAGAGCAAAATATTCAGAGGTGAAGAGTGAGCACAATTTCAGCCTTACCATATATATTAATGGTGATATTATCTTCTGTCAAGGGACTCAGACTACTCTTTATATATCTAAGTTATAGAACTAAAGCGCAATGGAATGAAATGATGATGTTACAGAGTGTATTAAGGCCGTTTCGGTTTTACTTTTGTCTTTACTTGCTGATGTAGAGCGTATCTGAATCTCAACACAATATCATTACTGAAACTTTCATCCTGTTTCTAATTTACACTTTGCTCTGGCAAATTGATTTTACACCCATGATCAGGCCATTTTTATAGTGCTGGAGTAACAAAGTGAAAATGAGAATTAGGCTCCCTTAGTGACAAGTTTTGCCTTCAGATATATTGAACTTGTGTAACTGAAAGCTTAACTGGAACCATTTAGTTTTTCTTCTATATTTTTTAAGAATTACAAATTCAAATTAGGATATTGTCGCTTTCCTAATACTAATTTCAGGTATTCTTTTTCAATATCACAATTAATTTTTCACTCTGTAACATAAATTCTGATTTAATGAATTGCTCATAAATTGGCTTTTAATCCCCTTATTTGTATTAACAGCTCTTATTAAGTCATTACCTTCTCGCTTCTGAGTGATGCACAGTTTAGTGGATATAGATGTTTTGCATGAAAAACATACATGGATCATGATTCTACATATAAAATTATCCAATGTAAACAGACATTTAGGAAAGGGAAAGGTAAAACTAGTAGAGAGCAAACGGTTTTCTGGTTCTGTGTCTTCAGTTTTACTCATCAGACATCAATAATAGAGATGTAGCTTCATGTGTTCAAGCCCAGCAATGACACTGTTTTTACTTTCTGAGTTTTAGAAGGTGACGGGTATATAGAGGTATATAAGTACACAAGACAGATTTTTTTTTAAACTGTCTCCCACATGCAAAAACAAACGTTCCATATCTTTATGTGTGAACTATACATTTGAGTTTAAGATAGATGTCTAATCAGATACTCATTGTAGTAGCTACTTTTTAAAGCAATGCTTGTAGCAGCGTGCTATTGAATGAAAACACGTAAATAGAAATAGGATTTTGAAAAATCCTGAGGGAACAAACATATTGCTGAGATATTGGGTATGCACTTTCTAAGTGACTTTAGGCAGAGTAATATATCCCACTAAAGTACTGAATGAGGCACAGATGTAAAGTCATAAAATGCGTCTACATGAACAACACTTCTGCATTAAGCCATAGTTAACAAGGTTACAAAGATAACAGTACTTTTGTTATTTAGTATGGATTTCCTAATTGCAAAACACCTTATGATTTATTATAAAGACTATGATTAGATTAGGCCAAACAAATCAATATGCCTTTAATTAGTGGCATAGCCGCTGCTTCACTATGCTCTATGCTAACACCAAAGCTCAATGAGTTTAAGATCCTAGTGTTCTGTAACAATATTCTCTAACACTGAAACTTAAGCTTCATTTCATATACAGAGGAAGTCACTATGCCAGCAAAAAAATGAGAACAGTTTCTAGAGAAATGCATGAGCTGCTGTGTGTGTTAAAAGTAAAAATAATCATCTTTTATGTCCCATCCAATAGCTGTGGACATGCAATTGTATTTCAACAAAGTACTAGCTTGTAGTACTGCACATTGGATAATATTTCATATTAATTAGTATTGCAGCCTTCTAGCCTTTTTCTAAAGATGTCATTATATGATTGGATACCACTGAGTCACCTAATCAATGAAACAAAAATTACTAACATGGAACAATTAAGGGTGACTAATCAGTCATGTTAAATCAGGAAAACAAGAATGGTCTCAGTTAACTCAGTGTGCCCAGACAGTCACTGAACTCAAATATCTGTATTTACAAATCGGCAGAAAGGTCACAGACAGGTACTTTTCTAAATGAATATAACTAACGGTCACCATTTCTTAATTTCAGTATTTTCCTTCTTAACTACTTAATATTATTGTGATATTAAGGAATTCCAGGACAATGGAAAATTATGACACCAAAAACCCATGGGAATGTATGTTTTAATAGCAAACAGCAAGCATGTGTATATATCTACAGAAAATACACTTTTTAAATGCATAAAACTGAGCTTGGTAATAGGAAGGTCACATGGAGCTCTGGGATTACTAGTGTGCAGAGGTCCCCCAGAAAAAGATGTGGTAGCTACTTGATCATTTTGTGATAAAGGTCTTTCCGTTAGACTTGTAGAACATGTTTAATTTACTTATTAACAGACAAGAGTTAATCTCTGCCAGAGAGATGTGTATTATTCAGTCAAATAACTACAAATGTGTGTGTGTGTTTTTTCCCTCTCTGTGATCTGGGACAGACAGATGATTCTGCTATGAAAAAAATAAGCATGAGATTAAAACTGTGCCCAAACCACAGCCATAAAAAACATTGCCAATGTTTGCAGAGAGATGTTTTAAAGAGACAAACAGAACAGGAGGATGTATTCAGTGGATACCCAGGGTCCCAAAAGTTTCTCTCCTGCCCTTTTCCTCTGCAACCAAGTCTCTTTTGTCCCCGATTCATGTAAATTAGGGGATCATAGCACCCCATTATAATGTCAAAAAAAGTTGCAACATGTGGCAGAAACCCTCTCCTTTAGCTGTTTTCCTCCTCTTGTATGTCCTGAGGAATTATAGGAGTCTAAAAATGGCCATAAATAATAACTATAAAAAATATTTTCAAGATGATTAAAGTCTTGCTCAGTTGTGAGCGATTTGCTGTTTCCTTGCTGTTTGGCTAGTGTCCAGTTCCTTCCCTGAGGGCTCATGGGCTATGCTATGCAAAATTACGTATCCCCTCCTCCCTAGCTCTGAGTTTGCTCTCTGACTCTACTGCTTCTTTTAAATTCCTTCACACTAGCTTTTCTCAGTCTCATCTGCTGTGTGTCTTTAAGCTTTTCTCTTTAGATTCAGGAAATTAATTATAGAAAATCCCTTTTAAAATCTAAATAACTTCTAAACCATTGTTGCTTAGATGTTTTAGGTGAAATAAGATATGTATGTTTTTCACAAAATAATCAACAAGACATTTTGACCAACCCTAAATCATCTCTCTCAGCTTTACATAAACAAGTTAATACTCAAAGCCCTCAAAATCTGACTTGGACCAAAATTCAAGATTCTTTTTAAGGTCAATCAATGACTCATTTGTTGTGTGTATCATTTCAAAAGGATAAAATTTTCTGTGTCATAAAGACTGCTGAAATGTCTTCATTAAAAAAGACTTTATTTTAAAATAGTCTTTCACTATAGTAGAAATGTTCTCTTTTTACAGAAATGTCTAACTTGTAAATAAAATTCCTAAATTAAAATTTTTGAGGTTTTCAATTTCATCTTGTTTTTAAAAAATACCCGTCTCTCACATTTTACCTCCTCATGTAAAAGAAAGGTGTATTAGAATTTAAAAGATGAAAAAAGTCACCCTCTTTTAGTTTTTATTATGCCCTCTTTCCCCTTTGAGCAAGAGGAAAAAATATTAAGAAACACTGATTTTCCTTTTCTTTATTCCATATTCTCACTGCCATATTTTCTCTCTCCCCACCCCCCCTCCATTCTCTATCTCCTCCCCCCCGGTCTGAAGTGGTGTAGGAAAAAAGAAAAGAAACAAAACTCTGTAGAGGTAGGATTCTCTGAGATTTTTGCTTTTTTAAACAAGGAAAGAAAATATCATGAAACGCTTCCAAAATATAAATTTTCTTCTAAAATGCATTGTGAAGTATAGTTGGTTTTGACAGTTATACCAAATTCCAGATTTAACTGAAATTAGGCTGGCTCCACCTTCTTTACAGCCGCCCACCAGGTATTTATACACATGGATAAGATCCCCCTGAGCCTTCTCCAGGCTGAACAGTCCCAGCTTTCTCAGCCTTTCCTCATATAAGAGATGCTCCAAATCCTTTAAATGTCCTTGTGGCCCTGCACTGGACTCACTCCAGTATGTCCAGGTCTCTTTTGTACTGGGGAACCCAGCACTGGACCAAGCACTCCAGAGCAGACCAAGCTGCTCCCTCACGTAATGCTCCCTCCCCCTCCTCACATTCCCAGCCTGTCCTTCCTAAAGCACCTGTAGCCCTCCATGGCAGCTCTCAGTTGTGTGAGCTGTCCCACCACATCTCTCTGATCCCAGTGGGACTGCAGCCTTGCAACTACACACAGGCTTCTGGGCTTGAAGGAGAGCAAGTAGAAAGTCTCTGGCCAACCTCTCTTCAGTTAACACTGCATGTGCCCTTACGAGCACCTAATGACAGTCAGTGCTTCCCTCTTCCTTCCAGAGCACAGGTGACAGATTTTTTTCCTTTTGGTATGAACATAGTTGTTTAGCTTAAGTGATATATCATTCTGGCCAAAGGACATTAGCTAGTATGTTATTGCATCCTCTCTTCAGCTTGATGCTTAAATTAAAATAACATATATGCATACGTGTGTATATATATGCATGAGAAAAACAACTAGAAAGCCATGATGCCATTTCTCACTCAGGTTGAACACCACGTTATCTCCTGTGTAACTGGACACATTCCAACTCAGGAACACTCCAAGCTTTTTATCTTCACTTCACAGCTTGCTGCGCTAATAATAGAAAGCAGAATAGGTATGGCTTTTATTCAGTCAGTCTATGCATACATCTGGTTATCATCTCTGAAGTCAAAAGTGGGTTTTTTCCTAGGTGTGGTGCTGCTGGCAGAGAAGGTTTTGTTTCAGTATCAGACAGGGTGCTCCAAATTTCAGGTATTTGGGAAACAGAGTGAAGGTTCAGTGTCACCAAGCAAGATTTCAGGGTCACCTAAAAGCCTCTCCTGATGCAGGTCAATGTGACAGGCAGCTCAAAAGACAGCCTGATATTATTTTCTGTATAATCATAAAAGTTGGTAGTCTTTAAAATACTACAGCTAGAGGTAGCATACCTGGAACCGTCTGGTGGAGAGCTGTTGTTGCCTTAAATTGATCAGCAGGCAAACAGAGATCTTGACACACAAATGAGGCAGAAACTTGAGCAGGAGAGAGATATGTGTATCTTCCTCACTTACTTATTAACCTTACAAATTACAATTTAACTTATATGTTAACCTATTATTATATAAAGACTCATAAGTTCCAGTTCAGAGAAACTCTCCAGCCAGGAATACTAAAATTGCTTTTGAATAGCCTCACCTTAATTACTAGAAATGAGAGCTACTTAGCCTTAAAGAATATCAGGTGAATATGAATAGCCTTTATGAAGTTTTAAAGGCAGTGCACACACATATATCTTTCTTCATTGGGTGTGTCTGTGTTGGTGTTTATGCTTGGATCAGGAATGAGATTTTGAAGTAAATCTTCCTGTTATTGCCACTTAGTATGCTTTGGTTCACACTGCTGAGCTGTCAGAGCTCACAAACTGGATGTTCAAATGGAGCTAAAACTTGTCTATATTAGCAAGTAGTGCAGTCAAACAGGAATGGACCCACAGAGCAAACCAGCTGGTGCTGATGTTCAGTCTCTATATGTCAGGAGTTTTACTGTGCACTGTCTCTGGTCCACAGACTGAATAGGCATGAGTGGGTATTATCAAATATAATTTTTAAAAATTGTTCAGAGCTATTTATCTTATTTTTTTTCCAGCAGGTTTTCCTGAAGGAATTCCAGTAGGGATTTCCTGAAAGGTTTTTATTTGATTACAGGTTTAATATTTTCCCTATTTTTTTCCCCTCATAAAATCATGTGCCTTATTCGTCAGGGAGATAGCATGACCACTTGCAAATGGGGTGGTGATCTCCCTGGAACAATGTTTTACTAAAATGTACTTTGTCCTATGGGAAATTATAAGATTCCTTCTCCCTAGCAAAACCAACCCCCAGTTACACCTTTGGCCAAGAAACAGATAATTTTAAATTTCACTATTATTTGACCATTTCCCAAATATGTCAAAAACTACTGCTTTCCAAGGTGCCAGTGGATGCTCATAGCTCAGTGAAGAAAAGAAATGAGAATGGACTCAGATAAAAAGGAATTACGTTCACTGTCAATATGTAAAAGGCCTAAACACCAAAATCCACAAGAATTCTGTGCTGGTGTTGCTTTATTTAACCTCAGTGTTTTGCTACCTGTTAATGCCTGAGGTCAGCACCTTTACTAACTGCAGAAAAGTAGTGGCTCAGACTGTGTTTAATGAGACAACACTACTTAGGCAATATCAAAATGGCTCAAACTCTACAAAAAAATCTGTAGCTCTTGATTTTAAGCTGGATCCTCTGGGAATATTAAGCTAGTAGTCAAGGCCAGAGTTCTGACGCTCTGTGGCTGCTAGAAGGAGCCCAATGTTAACTCTCAGTATGTGTCTTGGTCGTGCTGAATTAGTGCAAAAGACAGACAAGCAAAAGCCATTGCTACTCCATTTCTCATAGGCAGAGCGCTAGCGCTTGCAAAGAGCACTGCACACCACTTCCACCCTTTCTGCAGGTGAGAGCAACACAGGCAGTAAGTCAAAGGGCTTAAAAATATTTGCATGCATTTGATATTTCTACCTTGAAAGTGCACCAGAGACATTTGTCAGAATTTTAATGGAGAGAACGGAGATGGGGCAAGTCACTTGTTAACACTTAGGCTTTTACCTGCAGTCTAGACAGATTTGATGTATGCAAGGTTTGGACATGCAATTGTAGCAGTGATCATACATCCAGACAGTGTTTATGATCCTCTGCTTAAAAGATATGCTTGAAAGACATGACTAATCCCCAAAGCCACAATTCCTGTCACCCTGGAGTCTGGTGTCAGCTGCAACAACACATGCAGCTGTCTGCAACCCCCTGCCTGTTCCTTGGCTCATGCTCTGCCCTTTCTCTCTTTACATTGGTAGAAAAATCCCAACCTTAATTAGATTCCAGTTCCTCATCCATAAGGTGGTAAAATTCAGGTTTGTATGAACAGGTACAGTTCCACAAGAATTTGGGACCACAGCTCAGTTTCTGGTGCTACCCTCAAGCTTCTTTCAGCCCTGTCATTGTGTACCTCTCGTTCTTGCTTTCACAACAACTACTGTTCAAATTACAAAAGACCAGTCCTTGGTCTTTCAAAGTCTTAAAAAAACCAGTTGTCCTTACTTTGAAGTTGCAGCTTCATAATGTGTTTTTAATCAGGGTGTATAGATATATTTCTGGCAAAATCTGGGCTTTCTTCTTTCATAAAACTACCACCAAATGACCCTAAAACCTTGCTGTTACTTCAATCCTGTTAGCAGAAATACACCCGTTCTGCCAGGTCCTGCCAATCTTCATGTACAAGCAAATGTGTGGAATTTTGAGTTGCTTGTACAAGCTGTGTTGGTCATACACAGAGAGAAATAATTTCACATGGTAGTTCTTGTGATTTAGATTATTCCATAAATTCATAAAACATATTAGTAAATGCAGTTTCAAACAAAATGTGAAACACTGTTACAGAACTTTGAAGGTGATGTTCCCCCACAGTGTATCAAATTAATAAGGGCTTTGGAAAGAGTTAAAAAATTTGCCAGGGCAATGCATTCAAATGCACTTCATTACATCAGCTGAGAAATATTTCTGCCTTGCAAGCAGAACAGTAGAAACATGAGCTATTCTGTTTCCTAAAACAAAGCTATTTCCCGTTACCACCGTTCACAACTGTCCATGAGACACTTGGCTCTACAAGACACTCAGCACCTTGTCATTCCCTACAGGGCACGAACATCTGCAGTGCTGAGTGGCTGCTGGCTTGCAGCACGGGGCTGGCTGGAGCACTGCAGCAGAGCCCCCAGACCATTTACACCGGGCACATTTGTACCTCTGGTGGAACTAAATCCCACTGAGTTGTAAATATTGACTCAGCAGTGTGGCTGCTGCTTTCATTTTTTTCACTGAACAATGCCATAGGAGATTATTAGGCTTAGCAACTGATTTTTGCTTGTAGGATGGATCAATGATCATTGATAGCAGAGTCACTTTCTTATACGCTTATTTTAGTCAACAAACTGTTGTAGCATGGCAACCATGATTATTCAGCTGTGCTGTAAATACACTTTCCTTCCTCATACAAATACAAAAGCATTTTCCTTCCTTTTTTACTCCATGGGTTACAGTTGTTAGTCCTAAAGCTCACATATTTGCCAACACTGGGAAGTGACAGGAAGAAAAGGGATGTTTCCATTACAAAAGTTCCTCTCTTCTTTGTATTATTCTAAGCACTTACCTCACATGCAGTTTTACTCAGAAGTCCCAGCTAAGAGAGGAGATACGTTATTGTGCTTCTGGTCATATGGACTTCATAAAAGAAAGTGGCCGTCTCTCCACCTTGATGGAGTTTCCACTCTGATGCTAGACAACCATTTTTGAACAATATTGCCTCTCTTGTCCCAGTGAATAAGTTAATTTGTTGTAGTGGCTTTGTGCCTGCTTTAAAGAATTCATTTCTTGGTTGGAGCATCTTGAAACAGTAACATGTTGGATTAATAATAAAAAAATTCTACCTGAGAAGACAATGTGAAAGGAATAAATGCAAGCTTTCCCTTTGGAAAGTAGTTGTTCCTTGAGGACGTAGAAGGTGTTTTCATGTGGCCTGTCAAATATACTTAAGCAACACCTGAATAGTTAATATTTACCACAATGATCGTAACTAGTCAGAATTTAATTTTCTGCAGAAAATGTACATAAAAGTAAAAAATTGTTATTGAAAAGTGAAAAAGAAATCTTTTAATTGTAAGACAAAGAACTGATTTTTGCATGAAGTATTTGGACTTTGCTTTTTGATGTGGAACGTTCTTCTTATTACAGTAGATGTTTCTTGCATAAAAACTCTAAACACAGTGCAGCAGAAAGAAAGATGAGAAAAAAAATCCACTGGTAGTTGCAAAAGATACTTCAACCTTACTCCTCAAATTATAGACCAAGAAATAATTACAGCATTTCTTTGATAACTAATTTCCAATAGGTTAATATGTCCATGAAAATGTCATTGACAATTCACAAATACTACAAGAAGAAAAATGCATTGAGTAAATGATTGGCTATTTATGACTTATTTTCTCAGCCTTGGTTATTACAGTTAAACGATGTAACCATTAGATATAATAACTATTGAGGCATGTGTTATTTATCACAACTCCATACAGAAAAATTAAATGCAAAGATGTAGCCACTGATGGCAAGAGATTTTTTTTAATAGTATTCACTATAAAGAAAGCCACAGTCTCTGCCTAAAGAGCTTCTGTTTTATAATGATAAAACACCCAAATATTAGACAATAAAGTCATAATATATAAGTAAATGGATCAAGTGATAACCAGATGCAGATAGCCTTGCATATAGTTATAAGCTAATTTCTAATTGTTTGCAGTCAGCCAGTTAAGCCATTAACCTGCTGTGTTTACCGATATCTGCCTCAGTTTCCCCATTTCTCATAAAAATGTTTTAATGTCCTTCTTGATAAAGCCAAAGGAGACAGCTCAAGTGTGCTGCACTGCTTTCATCCCACTTAAACCCTTTTGAGATGTATGCATAAAATGAGGTGCATGAAGACTTTTAATATCAGGAAAGGATATTCTGTTCTTACAGTTACTGCTTTTCTGGATCCTGTATTTTATATGCAGGTTTACTTCTGAGCGGTTATGTTGGACTTTTACTCCAGTGATGAAAGGTGGGCTCCAGCCTGCTGTATGCTGCATGTAAATGACTGCTAGAGGTCTAAGGCAGCGCAGGGCAATACCCTGGACAGCTGTTGGCAGGAGGTTTCCCTGTGGTTTACCTGGTAATAACGCTGCCCACAAATCACAGAGACCTGGGGATTCCTGCTGGCTAGGATTTCACCAGCAGAGCTCAGATTTCCAACCAAAGGTCAAAAGGAAAACATTCCATACAGTGGAAAACAATTATATTTTCATGCAGGTAAATATAAATAAAAGGTGGAAAATATGTGAGGAATCTGGGTTTAAATTTGAAAGGGGACAGTAGTATACTTGTTGCAGCACCACGGTTTGCAATTCTCTCACACTAACAGAATGAGTAAAATTCTGGCTTCATTTACTACCAGCTTGCCCCTGTGGAGTAGTCAGGTATGAACAGGTGTTTCTGGAAGCTGTGTCTTTCTCAGATGTGCTAGGCAGGAGAGGAAGGATTCATTTTGTTGCTTGAGTCTGAAAAGAACCCAACTTTGACACTCCCAGTTTGTGTCAAATGTGTTGGCAAGAGGATTACTCATGTGCTTCTCTGCTCCGTTAGCTCCTCTCCTCCTTTATTTTCCATTTTCAGTTTGTGGAATATTTGTGTTTGTTTTGTGTATGGCCTCCTTTGGCACTGCCCCAGCTGGTGTCCCTCCTGTCTCTGCTATGCCGTATGCTGCACAGGAATCTGCAAAAAGAGATTATAGCAGCTTTCAAACCAGTGGCTTCTAGGAATGTCCCTAGGATGAGTGCATAACTCAGGTATGGAGGCACGTCAAGCAGTCTCTAGTCCAACCCACTGCTCAAAGCAGGGTCTGCCATGAGATCAGACCAGATTACTAGGGCCTTGAAAACACTCAAGGATGGAGACTGAGCAGCCTCTCTGGGCAACCTTCTTCCTCTGCTTGACTACTTCTGTTTTTATCAGGACTTCTTACCAGAAGGGTGACATCCAAACTCTTCCTGGCTAGGTGTTCTAAGCCAGGTGAGTTTTAATAGAGAAAATTGTTAAGTATCACTGAAACTTTGCTTTTTTTCAGTTTTTTGTTTTGTCAGTATGGCAAAAACAGCAAAAATTTTGTAATTGGGTCATTCACATGTCCTAGGAGTAGCCAAGATAATGCCACCTTGCTGTCTTAATCTCATCTATTAGCTTTTATCTTACTCCCCGATCTTTTCCCACTTCCACCTCCCTCTTCTCTTCTCTTCTCTGTCTCTAACTTTTCGGCCATGGGAGTTAGTTAGGAAAGAGAAGAGAGACACATGAAAATGTGTTTGAGTTGAATAAAGATAAATCCTGAAACACAAAAAATTCTCACAAATTACTTTTTCCTCCCAGAAATGGGAGTCAATGACAAGTCTCAGCAATAGCAAGAGCCTCAAAGACCCATTTTGAGTTTTGATAAACCCAATGTAATTCTTCCTGTTTGATTTGTATTTTGCACTGAAAATATGATATCCTAATAGACGGCCAGAGGAAGACCTGGACACTATATTCCTGGGCTACTGTCTCTAATATCAACTGCACACTGAGGATGCTTTGAAGATTATTTTTTAGTGCTAACAATGATTTTTGAGATTCTTGAATGAAAGATGTTGAAAAAAAAAAAAAATGATGCATTAGTATTAATAACATACACTGTAGAAGCATGATGCTATCAGGTGGAACCAAGAGAAAGTCCTCCCTTTGAAGGGTACCAAGCCCTGGACTGTGTGTGTATAGATAATTATCTACCCTCCTGTTTCTTTTCATCTCTTGCATGTAAGGATACTCTTATCTCTAGTTATTTCTCTTGAGGGGTACACTGTCATTTCAGCACTATACGCCCAAACAAATTGGATAAAATTGTTGATGTAAATCCCAAAGAGCAGCAATGCATCTTCATTATAGTAATTATGTGTTTTATGACTTTTTTCATATAAAACAGTTAGTTGAGCTTTAATTTAAGTTCAAAAGACAGACAAGTGCTTATGGCAAAGAAATCTGAGGGAAACTCAGTTGAAGTAAAATAAGAATCACATTTAGGCATGTTAAAACTGGAACATATGATCTGGATGAGACCACCCTACCACAGTGAGTGTTTCTGCCTGTGAAGGCACATTGTAAATCAGATCTACTGACCCCACTGCACAAAGTGAGGAGGCAGGAGCCAAAAACCAGCTTCTGTTTCCATAAAAACAAAATGGGTTAAAGAGAAACAAACATCCTCCCCTCACAACACACACACATCTCTCTGATGTGTCTAATTAATTTTCATTTTAGAGTCTTCAAATATCATCACTTGCAATTTACATTTTTGAAATGTTTCCTTAATTCTGGTGGCGCCTGCTGTGTGCTGCTGTCATTAATGGTCTGTCAGATTTTTAACTGATAAAAAACACCTTGAGGGATTTGTAAGATGCCCTAAAATTCACTCTGTGTAGAAATTCAATGAGTAAGACCTCAGTGAGAGAGTGGTAGAGAATAAAAGTGACAGGGACAAAAAATATGGGCAAAGAGTAGGAGAAGAATGAGTGGATCAAAATGAAATGGAGCAGGGGTGAGAAAGATGAAGTTGGAAAATCACAAATTACTTGAAAAATATTTCATATGCCTTTTTTGTTATCCAAACTGAGTCTATTTTTACAATCACATTTCTCTACATTTTTAGTGTTTTAAATGTGCTAAAGGATAGGAGGGTTTTCAGGAGAGGCATAGTAAACTCATGAAGGACCCAGGGTAATAGTATGATAGTTGTGATTTATTTATAAGTATATCCGTGCCATTCTTTGCATTTACATTTAATCAGTAGAGTTAATAAAGAAAACTAACAGCACAGGTTACAAACCATACTGCACGGTAGCTATTCTCAGGTAAATAATCGGTTATGCTGCAATGAGACTGATAAATATATATAAGAAATCTTAACAGTGAGATCAAGAAAGAACTGTGGAAAACAATCTTCCTTAATACACAGATTTTCCACATTGGTGACAACCCTTAGTTCATCCATTTCTTCCAAGCTTTTCTTTTTTTCCTTTTCTGGTGCTCCCCAAGTATAGGCCATCGTTCTCGGTCTGGTCAGGAGAGCCAATATCCTCTGTTCATTCCAATTTCCCAGAAGAATTTCCTCTATGCTTCAAAGAATTGACTAACTACTATTCAGTATAGAAACTGAAAATAGTTTGTCTCTAAAAAATAGTAAGGTAAAGATCTCTAAAAAGAGTTATCTAGAGAGGACTATCAGAGTAGATGAAGTGGAGAATTAAGTTTTTATGTAAAAGAACTCATGTGGGAACTATATAATTAAAGTAGGCAAACAATCTTGACTGTGTTTTGTAATCATGTCAGGCAATAGCTATATGATTACGGCATTTCAGTGCCTGTGAAAACACATTTTACAGACTTTTAAAAAGATCTTAATTTGGTTTTCTGCATTTTTCCCTTACAGAATCAAAGAATTTTGTGCTCAGGAGCCCTGAAGATCAGGTTATTCACTGGTCACTCAGATTATTTTTAACTTCTTGTTCTTGTACAGCACATGTTTTCCCCTCAAGGTCAACAGCACCTGAGAAGCATGCTTCTCACTGGACTTTAATCTTGATCGGCTTTATCATATCACTAAATTGCTTGAGTTCATCAAATCACGAACATTCAGTTCATCATACCCATAAAATACACTGATAATCAGAACTGACCAAAAGTAAGGTCAAGCATGAATTGCTACCCAGCATGTCTGAGGGATGTCCACTGTAAAAAGAATTGTCTTTATTCTCTGAAGCCAGACAAATAGCAGTTTTGTGACAATCAAAGAGTAACAGTTCTGTGGCAGGTGGGTGAACATTTATCTTGACAGCTTTTTTAGCCAGAAAAAAGCAACACAGACTGGTAAGTTAATTTATTCAGAAAACATTGGTTGGATTTTGTCTCACCTGCCTTTCAACACCCACAATGCAGATGTTAACATCACAGCCAGTGACCTAAATCTCTCTTAATAGTCAAAGGAGAGAAATAGATGCCTTAGGGATGTGATTCATCTGACCTATTTCAGACAGATATTTACCTTGGAGATGAATTGCACCCAGGACTGCACTGAGTATATTGACTAGATCTTCACAGACTATAAAGATCATGGGCTGATCAGTTCAGAACAGTAAATTTCATCAAATGAATCCTACTTTGTGTCAAAGTGCTAAAAGCTGGTACAGGGTCAGCACTCCAGGTTCTATGGACACAGTTTAGGTAGTTTCCACCAGAATGTGAAGTTCCTTTATAGGCACATTATAAGGTGACTCATGACTTTCATGGTCTACATCTCTTACTAAACCAAATTAACCCCTTGTAATACCAGCTATCCTCCAAACCGCTGAGAAGGAATAGCTCTCAAAAAGGCCAGTGTTTTAAAATGTTTGATACATCTACATTGAATTTGTAGTTTTAAAAGGTAGTAAATTAGAAGGATAATTTTCCTGCAGTAACATTTCTGCAGCTTTCAATTGTTACAGTAGCTTTTCCAAAATCTCCAAGAAATTTCAGAAAACTTCTACCTGTCTGCTTGTGAAATGTCATGCGTTAGGTGCCAAAAGTGTGTTAAACTTAGCTAAGAACTACATCTAATAATTTTTTTTTTTTTTAACCAGAAAAACTAGGTAATGATAAAACTGAAATTTCTTCAGATGCTAAATAAAGGTAGAAAATCCTTTTGGAAGTTTGGTTTGTTTTTTTTTTTTTTTTTTTTTTAAATCATCAGAACTCTTAGAATATTGAGAGAAATAAGACATTTGTTTTCTCCTTTTCCATGAATTAAAACACACAGTTATTTAGCAGCCCCTAAAATAAATTAAAAAAAAAAAATATTCAGCTGTACTTACCATGATTACCACATCCTTATGAAAAGCACTTTTGTCCTTTTTTTTGTTTGAAGCAAAAACCAGGGGATGAGGGCCTTGTGAGAACTCGGCATGCACTTCAGTTTTCTAATGTGGCACAGCAGGAGAGAGATACAGAGGGAAAGCAAGCAGAAATAATAACCAGAAGCTATAGGAATAATGGGAACATGAACCACTGGCATTCAGGGAGATGAGAATCTGAGTATCCACTCTCTTGACCTTATTACATTGCACTGTAAGGTACCCAGTCAGCTTTACTGTCTCAGCCTTTTCCTTCAGTTGGTAGGGACTTTTGGAACTCCAGTGGTGTTGGATGAGGATCGCAGTAGCTAGTTTAATTTCCAGCTATTTGAAAAAGTTTCTCTTTCATTATCTGTCCTCTTTTGACATCTCTATAATGAAGTAAAATGATAAAATTGAAGTAAAATTGGAAGAGCTTCCTTTGGACAAGAAAACTAAATTTGAAGATATGCTTTTTTTTCTCCTTACATCAAAATGTCACAACTATTGTTGTGTAAAGTCTATACTTGCATGCATGCAATAACAATTGGAATTATTTCCTTGGGTGTGAAGATTTGGTTGCTGTGGTTATGGGAGTAGCACCTTTTGAGCCAGATTCCTACTCACAGCAGAATAGTTTCTGATTAAGTTCCAGTCTTATGCACTAAATTTTCTCAGCTTAACCCAGAGGACAAGGTAAGGCTATATATGTGCATGAATATGTGTGAATATTCAGGTTTTCTTCGCATTACAGAAGATGGAACAGCCAGAACACATACCAAAACAATGTGTTTTCAGCAGATGCTGATATATGAATGATCATATAATATATCAGGGCAGAAAAGCTATTTCCCAAAATATGATCAGTTTGGATTAACAGTTTATTTTCAGGTTGAGGGTTTATGCATTTTTCATACCATTTTAAATTGACTGTAGCGAATTTCTGGCAAAGTTGCACTGGACAACATTCTACATACTGAGTGGCATTTAATCACATCAACATCCCACTGATGTTAATTGGAATATTTGAATGACCAATGCACACTCAGGCTAAGAATCAGTCACTCAGTTCTATCACTTTGAAATCCTTATAAATCCTATATATACTCATGATCAATAATTTTGAATCCAAAGCCATTCAAAATAAAAGAACGATAATTTATCGTGAAAGTATTGCATGAACAGATTTGCTAAATACATTTCTTTAGTAAATAGTTAACATATCTTCATCATTCTTCATTATGTCTTTAGGAGCTACAAGCCCAGACAAAAACCACAGGGTTCAATAATGTACTCTGCTTGATCATAATGATACAAAGCATCCCATTAACTATTACTAAGTTGATTTACAGGAAATTTGGCAGCAGCCTTAGTCAAATAGTCAATGCAGAATAACTTGGTCCTGAATTTGTTATCTTGGTGATTTTCCTTTTACTTTACATAAATCAGGAGTTTGATAAAACAGAGTATAATCTAGTTTACTATTGTATAGTATTGTTATCAAGAACAAAGGGACATAATCTAGATATGAATAAATTTATAATGGAAATTAGACAAATATCTTTATTCACTGAAGAAGCAAACTTCTAGAACAGCCTCACAATAGCCCTAAGAAGAGAAAAAAAATCGTAGTTCTAATACAGTTAAATAATTTTATAAAGGTATTAGTTACACCTACAGTAGTGATTGACACAATACCAAGAAACCTTCTTGGGCATGGGAACTCAGTTCTCTACACTATAAAACTGATCCCTGGCACAGTTTTGGCCCAGACCTTCTAGGAGTCTCCCAAATAATTCAAAAGACAGTTGGAGAGTTTGCATCAACTGTGCACAATTCCTAATACACAGTCAACTTTAGAGAGTAAGAAAAAACATGAAATAAGCATGAATGATTGCTTGTCAGGTGGCCTCAGCAACACAGAACAGTTATGGGCATATCTTATTTACCATTATGAACATAATTGTTTAACTAGGAACTGGACTTGATGACACAGAAGGTCGCTTTCATTCCGACATCCATATTGAGTTATCCTCATTTAATTAATCTTCTCTTTCTTCTTTTTATTAAACACAAAGAAACCTAAATCATGTTATTTAAAGTAAAGGGAAAGAGGGAGGGGAGGCAGAGGAAGCTGTAACAGGAATATCTCCATAGAGACTATTTTCCTACACTGATGATTTAAGGTAGCTCAAGAAAACTCAAGTCTTTCTTAAAATGGATACATCTGTCAATTTGAGTTGCAACAAATATGTCACTGGATATTTCCCAAATGTGCAAAATATTGTATTCTGTAATATATACTGTATCTGCAGTATGCACTCCCATCTAAGTCTTCTTTTGGCTCCCTCTCTTGACAGATTATAGACATCTGGTTCCCTTTTGTCCTTAAAGTCACAACAAACAACCAATGTGTAATTTACATCTTTCAACATTTTGTACACATGTGAAGAAATCTGGAGGGAGAATAAAAAGTCCTTTTCCTGGTGGATTTTCGTGCTGTTCCAGCTCAGAGTACCCTTCTTCCTCACCCCCAGGTCAAAATTACCTGAGAAGAATTTTTCCTGGAACTTTGTTTTGGGTTTAAATAAAACACTTATTTCAAACATTATTTAATTATTTTATTGTGCTTTTAAATATGTTTCACTTGGAAATAATGTAAACTAGTACAGTATTATAGAAAATTAATCAAGGGAGTCAAAGAAATTTCTTGAATAAAAAAGAAACCCAAATCAGTTTTACCTTTTGAAAATGTAGCTCTCTCACTATCATCAGAATTTATCCATCTATATCAGTCAAATAGGGCAATTCCAGTGAACATTCAGATTCATTTATTTCAGAATAGCATTGTCCATTATAAAATAGTACTAATGGAGTTTCTCTAGCTGTTTTTAACTAAGAATAATAGCATCAGCTGAATTTAATAAGAATTAGTGTTGGTGCAAGTTACACTTCCATACACTGGAAGCAATGTTGTTAAAGTCAATGGGATAGAATTGGCAGGAAACTTTCAGAAACATAAGTACAGCCAAAGCATAAAATGAGTAATTCTTACATGTGAAGGAATAGCAAGAAAAAGAAAGTGATGTAAGTTATAAATAAAAGTGAACTGATTGTTCCATTTTTGCATTTTTAAGTCTAGTGTATCTTGATAGTGTATGCTGCCCTAAATCTATCAGTATTCTATTATTTAATTACTTCAGGTAAAATATAGGTAATCAGGTTGTCTCTTGCAACAGGTTTGCTGCCTAGGAGAACTACTTCTTTCTTGTATAAACACATACCAGTCAAATAAAACTGAAGTGTATGCCAGATTTGTATGGTATCATCACAGCACATGGCATACTAACCAAAGATTGATAGAATAGTGATATTTTTATCCCTTATTCCATTGTAAAATAACTGCAAGAGAAGTATAATGCACGTGTGAATAAACACTAACACAAACACACACAAACACCTGAAGCCCAGGCAGATAATAAAACATTAGAAACTACATTTTATTCTACAGATATTTCTTAATATTAATGACATTGCATGGAAGATTCACAAATACCATGGTGACTAGGAACAATACAAACCCATAAGCAAGTAGCTAAATTATTTTAAATTTCATTTGTGATATATATCAACATTTTACTTCCTTTTTTTAGCACCTACAGAATATTGGCCAGAAATTTTCACTATGATCCCCATTTTTTTTTTCCTGAGTAATTGCTTAGAGTTAATTTACAACCTAGTAATGTGTGTAAGCAGTTCAAATTATTCCTTCCCGTGTTCATTACCTTGTATTTGTCATTAGAGAATTCCATCTGCTGTTGCAATGCCCATTCATCTAAACAGCTCTAATGGCATTGGAGAGCCAGCTACTTTTGAAGCTGTGTAAAATAAACCCCGAAGTAGATGTCAAAAGCTATTTCACCTGTTTTACATTCGAATCCTTGCTTTGCTTGACTCACTTTGCTACTGAGCAGACTCAATAACAGCATTCATGATGGGATACAGACATTCAGCTCATAAGCTTTCAAGATATTAGCTTTTTTCACTTATGAAGACTAGATGGGGAGAAAAGGAAATAGTTGGCAAATGTGCTTTTCCTCCTTCTCTAATGACATCTCTCTTGTATTTATTGCAGTTTTTGCAGGTATTAAAGACATTTACTTTAAGGTAAATTTGCCAGATTTGACAGTTTGGCAAAAAATAAAGGGCAGCTTTTATAACTGTAAGAAAACTATTTTCCTTCTTTTTTTCCTTCATTATTGGTTTGTAGGCATCAAAAATATGTCTAGGATGTGTGTTTTGTTGCAGTTACAAGGCAACAAACCTTATAGTTATTAGTAGCATTAAGGCTAGCCAAGATTTTTCTGGGCTACATAGTTATGGTGGCTGTCCCTGCCTCATTACTGAAATGCCAGTTTGCTGTAAACAGTCTGTTCATAGATCAGATCATATCCTGTGTTCCTTATGTTCCTCCCCCCACCCAGGTGTAACAATTAGAAAATAGGAGGGACACAAGGTCTAGCTTTGTTGCTAATTCCATCTGGCCCCCCCCACCTTCCTACAGCATGTGGTAGGTATGGTCCTGCAATAAATAATGGCTTTTGATTAACTTTGCAGAGAGGATTGGCTGTGGGTGAGGCTATCGGGCCAGATTACTGTAAAAGGTTAGTAAGATGAACCTGGAGAGTGGGCAAAACTTACAATGGATGAAGGAGTTTAAACCCATTAAACTCTGAATAGGGAATTGTAATTCTTCAAAATGTATAAAAAGTTATCATGGACTACATTCAGTGGTCTACAGGCTAGTGAGATCAGGATTGTATAGGCCTTGTTTTAATCTGATGTAGAACAGCTCAAACCAAAATACTTTAAAATGATGAATTCCTGTTTGTTTGTTTGTTTGTTTGTTTTATAAGACTTTTTACTATTTTCATAGGTTTTGGATTGCTTATTAAAAGTAAGTGTAGCTGCTAGCAGATATTCATTATTTTGCTCTTTTCCTTCTTCTGAAGCTTAGAGGATAACAATATAATGCAGTGCTTCATTGCACCCAGGAAAAATAAAAAAACTGGTTAAAAGTTAGACTATATTGGAAAAATGAAAGGTAAAAATATATATTATTTTGAAAAGCTAGCACACTGGCTTAAATGGTATTTCTCTCCATCTCCTTTTCTCTTTCATTGTTTTCTTTGCTATTTCCAGAATGCAAACATCGCCAACAGTCAATCAGGTCAGAGTTATGTTTAACCATTTAAAAGTTAGGTGTCCAGGCTTCTGCAGAAGGTCTCTTGCATGAACAAGGACTTTCAGTCAAATACTTTCAACAACAGATTTAATTGTACACCAGAGCTGTCATTTAGCTTGGTTATTAATAGAATAAGGAAGCAACAAAACACAGATAATAAATATATAGACAGCACATGATATATAGAAAGGTCAAGTCATTCAGTAGTCCAAAAAAGGAAAATGCAGTCCTCTTCACATGTTGTTATCAATTCCTTATGAATTGGTTCATTTTTTTATTCAAATACTAAAGCCTGCTTTAATACTCCAGCTCTTATTCACATTGGCATAGTTTGGTTTAGGCATTACTCCACTTAACTTCAAATAGCAGGCTGGAAGTTTCCCTGTCTGCATGTGCATCATCATCACATAGTATCCTTTCTATGACTTATACAAGCCAGACCCCCCACATTTTTTTTTCTATTTTTTTAATTATCCTGTTTCAGTCACGCTTGCAGTCAGTTATGCCACTGTGCAGGAACAGCAAACCACATATGCAATTTAGCTCAGCACCAGGTAACATTTATATATTTTAGTTCACTACATTAGGACCCAAAGGACATAAGACTTCCTGGTTTTAAGACTGTGTAACTTTATCATAGCTCTCCTGCCCCACATACCTCAGAAACATTTGGGGAGAAGACATTCCAAGCCTGTTCACAGGCCAGAGCAAAACAGCTCAGATAGTGAGCTGGAGCTTGGCTGGGAACACAGTGAGATCATTGCAGTGCTGGATCCATTGGTTCCTGCTGACTCACTGGAATGGGCAATTAGGGATTTGGAGTGTTAAGCAACTGTTACATCAGAATAGCCTTGTTGTAGGTCACATGTTATAGCTCTGGCAGAAAGCTGCACTTGAACTGCTTGTTATTTGCATGCAGTTTAAGAGACACGGGTTGGTTAATTGCTCTGATGTTTATCAGTCTCCTTCTAGTTTCTACCTTAAAATATATCTATACTTATTTCCACTTACTGCTGCACCAGCAGCTTGAATTCTTCCTTTATTTGCATAGCCTCTTCTGTAAATAACAGCAAGATAACACACTTTTTTATTTTCTTAAATAATCAAATAAGTCAGGCTTTATTACTTTGTCTGAAGAATCATAAATCATAGAATCATTTAGTTTGGAAAAGACCTTTAAGATCAAGTCCAACCATTAACCTAGCACTGCCAAATCCACCACTAAACCATGTCCTCAAGCAGCACATCTACACCTCTTTTAAATACCTCCAGGGATGGGGACTCAACCACTTCCCTGGGCAGCCTGTTCCAATGCCTGACTACCCTTTTGGGGAAGAAGGTTTTCCTAATATCCAACCTAAACCTACCCTGGTGCAGCCTGAGGACATTTCCTCTCATCCTATCACTTGTTACTTGGGAGAAGAGACCAACCCCCACCTCGTCACAACCTCCTTTCAGGTAGTTGTAGAGAGCAATAAGGTCTCCGCTGAGACTCCTTTTCTCCAGGCTAAACAACCCCAGCTTCCTCAGCTGCTCCTCATAAGACTTGTGCTCTAGAACCTTCACCAGCTTGTAGATGTTTTTCACCTCTCAAACAGTAGACCACAAGCAAGCCCTAAGTACATGTTTCAGATGGAGTTCTTTATTCTTAAGTATGCATAACCAGAACAGAAAAACAGTAATTCAGGCGAAGTCTCACAAAGTCCTTTAAAATTAGCATTAACATTTTTCTATCTGTAATCATGAAAGGGAACAGTCCTTCCACCCTAAAGGTGCCTTAAAAGCTTCCTGGCGTCATCCTAGAGATTTTTCTGCATTTGCCTTTTTCATAGCTACATAGTATTTCATAGCCACATCTTGTCATTAACCCATCCTCCTTTCTCATTTATATTCAGCATAGAGAACGTAACATAAAATTCTGCCAAGTGCACGACCTAGCATTTTGCATGAGTCTTCAGGGTTGTCTGGCATGTTCTGCATATATAGTCTTAATTCTTTCTGATACTGACACTGCTCCCAGCTTTATGACGCCTTTGACTTTCTTCAGGATGCTTTTAATATCTATATGAAATAATTAATGAAACCAAAACTTGTTCCTTGAGGAACTCAGCTAGCATCTACTCTCCAGCCTGATGCTTCACTTTTCAGCAGTGCCCAGTGCCATCTTCTTTTTTCTTAGCTCCCCACCTACCTTACATTTCTTCCTTAAATTGTAAATTCTTTAGATCAGTTAATAGTTTTCTATGTGGCACATCTGAATCATTTACAGAATTTTGGGTAGAACTGCTGCATTCATTGTGTGAAGATGTAGTAGGCTGGTTTTTTGTTTGGTTGGGGTTTTTTGTTGTTGTTTTTGGTTTTTTTCCCACAGAAAAAGCCTGCCATGATGTACTGTTGGTAAGGTCTTTTTGGATGACATTTTGCTTTCCTTTTAATATTATGCTTAACTATTTATATCTTTAAAGTATGATATAAAGTCTAATATATTTAGAGTGTCAGAGTTCTAATATGAGTTTTTGCAAAAGAATTACAAAATTCAACATAAACAATAGCATTGCAAGGAACTTGCTCTTTAGTTACCCTGTAAACTATGAAGAGAGGGAAAATTCCCTCTTGACAAACAGAAGGGGAGATTCCCTCTTGATAAACAGAGGAGATAGATAGATAAAGTATAGCTCCTTCTCATTATATGTTATGTCGTTCTTTAAAACACAGTCCCTGGTATTGCTGTCTTTAAATGAAAGACCAACGTAGATCAAAGGCTGGCCATAGGGAGGCCTGTTTCCCTTTGTGGTCTCAATTAAATCAATAGTGTACAGTATACACCCAAAGATTTGCCAAGATAGCCTAAGATATATTAGAAGCTACACTGTATCTACACTTTCAAGAAGAAATCTTTAATGTGGCATTTTATCCTTGGCACTGAATGTCTGTTTGCTCAGAACCATTTTGCTCCTTAGCTTTCGAGTGCAGTCCAGTGCTGAAAGGGAAAGCAACTGAATATTTTCCAATCTTGTAATGCAATTTTTCTATGATAAAGTAAGAACATATCAGCTACACTGAGCTGGACATGAAGCTTTATTTAACAGAAAAAGAAAACACCACGACCCTTATAGACGAAAAAGATTTTCCATTAGTCAGGTGTAATATACTCTTATCTCTCAGTAGTTTATCTGAGACATTCAACAATACTTCAGAAAAAATGACCAATATTAAAGTTCCCAATAAAAGACTAAACACTCTATAGAAAGTTTAGTACTCTTCAACTTTAACATAAAACGCAACTATAAAAGGGGCAGATACACCACTGAAAACAATAGCTGCAGCGCTCAAGAGGGATTGAACTGAAACTTGGGAAATTCTTATTTTGATGCTACCACTTCTCTGCTAAGCTTCTTTAGGGAAACGGTATCAACACAGTTTTTCTGGTTAAATTCGCTCTGTCACTCCATGATCTTAGTATCAGTCATGGCCTCTCTTAAAAAAACAACCAAACAACAAAATGCAAAAAACATGTGAAGCAAAGAACCTAATCAGTTACAAGTATTCCAATAATTTTTCAGAATTGTTCATCTAAAAGCACTCAGTACAGCAATGACAAAGTATCTATTCAGATTGCAATCTGGTAAAGCTGTAGCGGGTGCTTTCATGACTCAGATGAACTCACCTGTTCAGCCAAAGACAGCTATCTAATCAAACTGAATTTCATTCAGAGACTTATGACTAGCCCAAACAAGGCCAAAATGTTCGGACATGCAACACTGAAATTAGCTCAGCTGCACAATAATAAATCATACAGAATTCCACAATAAAAGTATTAAGGAGAGAAGCATTTCAGTAATGCAGGAGGCACAGTTCGTGTTATTACACTACTTAATGTTAATGTGCTTTAATAGCTCTAATGGCTCAGCATAAACCACATACTGTGTTAGAGCTACATCTGTAGGATGGTGCCATTTGTGCTAACCTCAAATTTGTATTAAACAGGGCTATAAGGATAAAAGTACAGGCTAAGTGTGTTCATGCCACAAGTTTTTTGTTTTCGACTTGTTCTGTGAGAGATAAATTTATGACTAACTAGCACATTTGGTATCATTAGAAGAAATAAAGAACAGCAATTTACAGAAAATTTAATCTGTAATTAATTCATTTTTTTCTATGCCACCCTTCTGTTAGTAATGAGAGATATGACTGTGCTATTTATCGTAGTATATATTTAGGTTGCTAAAAATTCTATCAGCTCAAAGAGCTCTACCTTCTACAAATAGAGAACACCATGGAATTGCAGCCGTCTTGCATACAGATGGAAAGCAACTGATCAGCTCAATGACTAATATGGACCAGAGAATTTAGTTAAAAAAAAATAATCAAGACTTGAGCCATTAGGAACAGGTATATATACACAAAGGATGAGATTGCCCTCTCAAGATTCTTCGATGAAGTTACTTCTGATTTATACCAGAAGGGGAAATTCAAAGAATTAAAAGGAGGATCAGATGTTCAATCTTTTCTGACACCTGCACCCATTGGTACAGTATTTAATTGCCTGAACAGAAGAGAGGACTCTGCCAACCCTAGTCAGATAGGAAATAAGGATTTCAGTCTATCTTTTTATTTTCTTCCACAACTGCTAGATGTGTCAACAGGGATACGGAGTTAAGAACTGTGAAAAATAAAGGTGGTCATTTTGGATGTGCCTCTGATCAATAAGCAAGCTATTATTAACTTAAAAATTATTCTAATTCTACAATATTATAGCAAAAATATATCTTAAGTCTTTTCTCATCAGTGAACTGAGAGGCTAAATTATGTTGTCAAAGGCAATGCACTGCCATATTATCTCCTATTAGCTGATTCACTGAATCTAACTCACTTCAAACTTGCATAAATCATGTTTTTAAGTGGTTTTTTAGGAGAAGATACTCAATTTTGAGGACATATGCTACTGGTATGGTTTGTTTTTTTCTGGTTTTACCTGACAGTTTTGAACTCTGAGCCAGCATTCCTTATTCACAGTATTCATGACAGAAGCTACAGTAAGGATATATCACCATTTTCACGTTGTGTTCTATTCTTTGCTTCAAATCTTGTAAAGAGAAGAAAGATTATGATATAAAGTTAAGGCGCAGAGATACAAGTATAGTACCTTTGCATAGGAGTAGGTATGTTTTTTTATCCCAGATTTGGCTCTTCAAACTAAACAGAAAAAAAGCAAAGGAATACTTTTCAATGCTGTATTACTGCATAGTGGAGTTTGTTGCTACAGATTATTATCGAGGAGAAGAGTATAATGTGTTCAGAAATGAACTGCACAGTTTAGTGGTGAACATATCAGTTAGTGGCTATTAATACAAGAAGGTAGACAAAGTCTTTGGGTCGGGAAGGCATTTAGCTGCTGATTCCCAGGAACTGTGAGAGTACAGCAAAAGAGGATTACCCAGTGTTCACCTTGTTCTTAAATCCTTTCTTAAGCCTCTGTAATAGTCCATTTAGTCCAGAAAAAAATTCTCATGATGCACTTCTGATCCTTCCATTGCAAATACATCTCCTCATGCCTGGTCCTCCTTGTTCACTTCCCTCTCTCCCATGTTTAATGTTTTGTGAATCTTGAAGACAAGCGCTGCACTTTTTGACATCAAAGAAAATATCGACACGGGCTTTGATGACAACAGTACTGGCAGGATGTAAATATATAAAGAGCATGTATTACTTCAAGATTCTTGAGGATAAAAGACTACATTATTTTAATTAAAATAATGTAGACCCTTAGTGACATTACTGCTTAATTTACAATTCCCTTTCTAGTATTTTTAACTATTTCAACTTCAAAACAGGCAACACAAGAGAAAGGGTAAACATTTGCAAAATATCCAGATGAAGATAAAAAGATCACTGGTTTATTGTAGCAGCTGGTCAATGAAACTGTTTTTTAACAAGACTAGAGAAAGAGATATAAATTAAAATACATTTAGCACTTATGTGTAATATGATTGGTATATAAACCATATTCTGCATCAAGTTATTGCATAAGAAACACACAATGCATAATAAATGAAAATACTTATTGATTCATGCTGTATATCAACCGTAACAGTAGCATCTTGAGTTTAAGACTTGGAATGAGACCTTCTATTCTTACAACATCTTGAGAAAATACCACACTTTTCCTATAATTTTCTATTGATTTTATAGGAGTAAGAATATCAACGGGTTAATGTCTAAAGGCTTAAAGAATGTGTGTCAGGTGACCAGATAAACTATTTACTGAATCACAAAATCAAACAGAAAAAAACATTTAGGAACAGACTTCCTCGTGACTTCATGTTCATCCTTTGGGTCACAGTTGGAAGTACACAACACATGAAATATGGTACTTCTATTTTTGACTAGCAAGAAATCCAAAAGGTAAAAGCAAAGACATAAAACACATTTGAAAACTTGGCTTGAGTTTTGCTCTGGGTGGGTAAAGACCTCTGTCATTGGAATTGCTATTTATTTTGGAAACACTCTGTCCGTACATTATTAAAACCAGAACACAAGTAGATTACACACTTATTGGGTCATATAGCAATTATATGCAAATCTCCCACCAACTTCAACAGGAATTTCCCATGCACTCTCAGCTGCAAGTTTTTGTCTTGAACAATTTAGAAATAATGGAGGAAGTCCAATAATGAAAAAGTCCTATTTCCCTTCCACAGGACATGCAACACGTTATTTAATGAAAATGAACGCAAACTCTGCCTGGGTTACCACAGTTGTGTTTCTTTGGCTATTGATTACATGATGACCTGTCCAAACCAAAACCTTAAAACCCCAGACAGGAGATGAATAATGAGCAATAGGATGGCAGAAGGCAGGATTACTCAAAGAGCAGATAACAGGCTGGATTAGCAGTCAAGGTGAGAAGCTGCAGTCATGCAACATCTTTCACATTCCTATAGGAGAACTCTAACCACCCCCACCCTCCCCAACACGTACACACTTTCCTGGTGTTTTTGGAGGCAGCTGCAGCACTCTTACAGTTTCAAGCCATGAAGTATTTTGGCATGCCTGATTGGCCTAAGAGAATTAGAGCAAAATATTATTTCAGTTGAGTGGATTTTGATAAAAAGTATGTAGGTATCAGTGAAATTTCCCAAGTAAGCTGTTCTTGCCTAGAGGCCCTAGGGTTGATGACATAACGCTTGGCTTCTCTTCACAGATTTGCCATTGACCTGTTTTCTGATGCTCTTTAGTGACTCTCTTCTTTTCTTCCCACCCAGATGTCTGCTTAAATTGTAGATTTGTCAAGGGAGAAATTATCCCTTTCCGTGTATTTTTACCAAGCACGCATTAGTTTTGGCTGCAGGCGCTTATATGCTTCCAGGAAAAGAAACCCCAACCCCCTCACCCCCAAAATCCCACCACCACAAAAATGACCAGCTGCAATAGTGAAGATAGGTTATTCTGGAACAACTATGTAAATATTTTAATAAGGATTTTATTTGCATCTGCATTTAACAGATATTGGGATGGGAGAAGATCATAAATGTTTTTCATGACTCTAATACAGTTTAGCACACTATTCTGTTCTCTGATCAATCATTTAAATGTATTAAAAAAATCATGTTGAAAATGTCTTCACTAGCATCTCCTTTATGTCTTCATCTCATCAGAGAGAGAAAGCCCTTGTCACTAGAGAAGCCCTGACAAGACTTGTCATCTTTTTTCTTGTCTTTCTTTTCAGTGTCGCTGGATTCCATTGCAGATACTGATAATTTAATAGCATGTCTTTCATACTGGGATGCATCAGATATTGTCTAGTGCTTCTGTTCTTAGAGTAAAAGAAATCCCCTAAGTATAACATACAGTTATTATGATCCTATATTTTTTGTAAGTGTAGGATAAAATTAAAGAGCTACCTAGCTAGTCTAGTTTTTTTTGTTACTTTTTTTTTCCCTTTCTTTTTAATATAATACTCGATCCAAGAAAAATAGACATGATTCAAGGAGAAACAGGAAATCAGAAAAGAGACTTAGAACTTCAAACTCTTTGTGAAATGCCCTAAGTCACTAAGGTGGTGTACAACTTTCCATTCACTTGGAACAGTCTCTACTAATGTCTGTACATACATACATCATAACTGATTGTAATCAGTTCCATGCTACAAATTTAAAAGATAATTTAAAAAATAGGAGAATTTACTTCTTGCCACCTCTAGATTATTATCCGAGGTATGCCCTGAAACACAGGTAGATGGGTTTTTAATCCAATCTAATGTCTTTTATGGTTGTTTCTGATATCTGTATTAATAACTAATTGCTTTGAAATTCCATAAAATAAAGTCTGACAAAGGGTTACAATGCTTCCTCAGTAACATTCTCCAATTATTCTTTATGTACCTCTATCTTCTCTTGTTTTTATTGATTTATTCTTTAAACTAAACAATCCTTCCTTTCATTCTTCCTCCTGTGTCTAATAATCTGTCACTTGTTCCTGAACTTTTCAGACAGACTACAAAGAAAATGAATGCAATATTCCAGATGTGAATGCCTTATTGATTTAAACTGACATTAAAAGTATTTACTTCTATCCTGTCCTTTAATCAACCTCACAATTCCTTTTTAAAGCAAAATTCCTGTTGAGCAAATCCTTTTATTAAACTCCCTACAATGCAACTATGCCTTTTCCTCGAGTAATTGTAGAGCAAGTACAGTGCCCATCTATCTAGCTGTTTTAAGCATTTCTGAAGTCCTTTAAAATACTCCTCAGTACCGAGTGGTTTAAATTTTTTTTTTTGTTCACATCTCAGATGCTGCCACTCCTGTAATTTATGGCATTGAGTCAAAATGGGACAATAGCTCTTCATAAGGATAAGGTACTGTTGTAAGAGCATGGCTTTAGGTACTTACAGCTTTACCATCCTTCAAGCATGTGGCTTAGCATGAGATGCATATAGAAGATTTTTCTATTGCACTGTTTCAGAACTGATAAAAATATACTATGATCTTTTCTTTGAGGAGATTTGCTTCTCCTGACAGCCTGAAAAGTCTCTACACTTGGCGAGAGAACTGATTTTCATGTAGGAATCTGACCGTGGCCATGCAGAAAAAATCTGCACAGGTCTGGACAAGCTGAAAGAATATGAAAAATAGCAGGTTACACACAGCTGTTGCGTGTGGTAGTGCAAGTTTTCGGCTGATTGTCAGGGCTGAGGACACCAACAGGCCTCCCTATCTCTGCCCAGCTCCCCTGGGCCTTCCCCACCCATGGCCCAGGACGCCATTTCAGCCCCCCCAGGGCTGTCAGTCCCTGCTGCCAGTCTGCAACTCCCCACGGTCAGCAAGCCGAGCCCACCCATGGGGCCAAGGGCCGCCTGGCCTCGGCCCATCCCCAGGGAGATGCCTGGAGCCCAGGGCTGGGGCTGTCCCCAGTGTCCCCTGGCCACCCTGCTCCTGGCCGGGGCTGGGACAGACCCTGCCTGCCTGGGGGTGGGGGTCCCCCGTGGCCCCCGTCTTCCAGACCCTCAACCAGCAAGATGCCCTGACACTGGTAAGTGAGGCCACAGAGGAACTTAACTTGAAAATAATAGTGGTGGGCACTGAGGTGTGATGGGGAGCAGTGGAAGAGACAGTGCATGTGGGTAGGATAAAACAGGACTATCTGAAACCAGATTCAGCGCGGAGGAGCAGACACATCTGAGGCCCTGCTGGGTCTATTCTTTCCATACACACCTAATCTTCACATCTCAGAAACTTCTGCTTCTAAAAATGATACGGGAAGAGGACATTTAATTAAGATAGACCTGTCTAGATTGTGATCTGAAAGTGTTGCCAGATGAACTTTACTTTAGCAAAACAGACCAAGACTTCTTAAGTATTTACCCAGAGGGCAATTAGTAAATATTTACCACTTAAAGGCTAATTAAAATAGAAGCAAGAGTACAGTCAAGCTAAGCAGCCTGTCTTGGAGGTCATTGCAGTGCTTTTTGGCAAAAGACATTTATGGGAAAGCCTTGCAGATAAACAGATCTGAACAATGACCGTAGCAGACTTTTTTTATTATAGCATGTAAATCATTTAACTCTAATCTCATTAATTGTTTTTGATTAGACTTATGTTTTTTTCTGGGAAAAAATACCTCAGGACAATTTAACATTTTTTTGTTTAGTCACAGAAGTTGGAGAAAGCTCTGCTGGCACGATGATTTAATGTGCCAGTTGCAGTAAGCATAATGGTCATACATTCTGCAGACTGTACCTCTGAACATGGGTAAAATGCTGAGAAGGGTTTTCTAGGATGCCAAAAAGTCTTCAGAAATGTGTTGTGAGAAGATACTTTAGTTTTAAGGGGCTAGAGTTGGACTTGAGTCAAAACCTTCCTTTCGAGCAATTGTGAACAGATGTGGAAATCAAATCAGAACCTGAGCTTACACTATGAGGATATTAGGGATATAAATATCATACATGTACACGCACATGCAACCAAAATCAGAATCCTAAAAAGTCTGTACATTGGAGAAGTAATTTGCATGAATCTTTCATCAGACTTTTCAGCCTCTTGGACCACAGTGCTGGTTCTACAGTTGAATATCAGTATGCCTGAATAGATTTATGCCTGGAGAAGTTTATATGTATTTAAAAAAATGGTTTTCATTGTGTATTGGTTTACCTGTTGAAAGATAAAAGGAGCACTCAGACCAACATATTGGTTTCTGTAGCTTTCTGTCCATTGTATTCATCCCTAGTGATGTGTTTTGCAATTAAATGTGATCATACATCTCTATAGGGCAATGGAAAGGATGAGTAACTGCCTGATCTTGCCCCCAGAAAACACACTTGCTGAAACAGAAGAGAAATTTTGAAATTTCTACTTCAGTGAGAACTAAAGAAAAAAGTCCTTTGCTCACCTGAATAAATGTCTTTAAAGTTCTGTTTTATTCTTCTTCAAGAATATATAGGAGTTTAGCTTGATTACACGGGCACACCATTTTCTTAGTAAAAAGCCATATACCACAGAAGTAGCATTTTTGTTTACCATAACTAGCCTTTCTGCTGACTATAAAACTGTTTCATAAATTGCACTGGGATGAGAGAGGTTTATGCAGGAAATTAAGGACTAAAATCCTGTTTGCTAGCTCATAAAATACAGTAGAAGAGAAACTGGAAAAAAGCTGGTGACTTAATGGAAGAAGTTGAGTGAACAGGAATGTGAGGCATGCTTAAATTGTTAGCACAGAAGTTGCTGAGCCCTTGAGGCATGTTCTTGTATTAATGTACATGTAGATCTCACGAATAATGGTTGAAAAAAATAGTATTCTCTTGACCATCTTCATTGTTTCACAAACCACGCTCAGTCTTTTGGTATTATGGACAAAGGAAGTGACAGGTAAACATGGTCCAAGTAAAAGCAATGAAGATAGCTGCCCTGTCACATTTTTTTTTTTCTTTCTTTTGTCTTGAATAGATTCATAGACTCTGCAGAGAATAGGTTGGGACATTGAGTTCCATGTAGCTTTGTTTCTCACTTGGAATGCAATGTTCCACGTTACAGCAAGCACAGGTGCCATTTCAGTACAGCAGTACTTAAAATAACAATAGCCCATTTCCATATATTTCAAGAGGGGGAGAAACTATTGTTTATTAGAAGAATTCTAAGTAATTGGCAGCCGTCACCAATTCTCCAGCTGGCTATGTGCTAATGTGTTATTAGCCGAATGTCTGAACATTTCGTGAGCATTATAAATAGGCAAAGGGCAAGTTGTTGTTGTTTATAATGGAAATATTAAAATTAACATACATATATAAGTATATTAATATACACACACGTATACTCCAGTAAACATCCTCTGCATTTGATTACAGAGTTTCTCTTGTTGGATTGTGCTCTGAGCTATGTAATTGGGGATTTCAGATGAGAATTGATGTAAGACTGATAATGGATTTGACATGCTATGACTCTGACTTTAATATATGAACCGAGCTATCAATGGGGTTTCCTATGCAGAAGGAAGAACTCTCAATATTGCATTGTGGTTTCTTTCTAGAAGCTTGAAAAAAGTTGGATTGTAGTCTTTGGTGGTCAGCTAACAACAGTCTATTCATAAAGGCCATCAAAAGAGCAGATGGAACTATCAGACTAGAAGTAGAAGAAATTAAATTAGGCTTTCAATTCAGAATAAGTACTTTTAAGGCCGATTTTCCTTGAAATGGAGTTTTAAGAGAAGGTTAAACTAATTATAGTATGATAGAACTCGTTTGACCTGAAAAGTGTCAGTCTACTTAGATAAGGTGAATAGTTATAGTGCTATTATTTGAGCTTAACAAATGGGACACCAACAACTCACTTCTAGCTTAAAAAGAGGGACGCAAGAAATTCCTCTATCAAGTCAATTTACCGCCTGCTATGTCAGGGCATTAAAAATTAGTCTTATAACTCCAGTATGTTTTTTCCAATAAATTTTTAGTAAATTAAATTGTGGAATTGAATATTGCAGTTCAGTTCTTCCTCTTGGGACCTACATAATGCTGGAAAGCTTATTCAGATTAGGAGAGAATTTGAAACATTTTCACCATTCTTGCATTTCATGTGTAACTGCACCATAAATATTAAATCATTTATCTGAATTTAATCAAGCTTGCAGCTGCAAAGTAGAAAGGGACATTTTTCCACCATATACACACTTTTAGCCTTCTAAACTGTTCACCTCACAGACTGTGACTGTCATAGTCATAGTCAATTTTGCTCAAGTCTATTCAAACCTTTCTATTGCCTTTGATATTTTCAAGATCTAGTAACTCATGTTAATAGGATGGCAAGCTCTATCACTTCAGGCTGGCCTCTATAAAATCGGTTGGTTTTGTAGAACATATATTGCTCCCATTCCCAAAGTTAAATATTGGAGCTGTGACCTCAAGGCTGTAACATGGTGCTAAGACACAACTTACTTAACCTCAGCTTATACTAGATATCTAAATTTTACTTTGCTGATAATCTGAACTCTCTCAATGGTCAATGGACAGAAATTTACAGTGTATTCTATTCTAGTTGTTTTAGGCACCTGTCTTAAGCTGGGAAGCAAAATCACTAGGTCTTTATCCAATTACTAAAGAAAAAAATTTTCTGACTAGACACACTCCTAAAGATATGTATCCTAAGATATGTATACCTAGAGATATGTAAAGACAGCTAAAGAGATGTGAGATTATTTATTTTCAATATGTGACCCACACAGTACAAACCCTACAAAAAATCTAAAACACGTAGATTGATCTTCGTTAAGATATCTTGGTTCACATTAATCACAGCAATTTTATCTAAATTAAGAGTTTCTTGTGGAAACACCCTTATGTGTATAACCTAGATGTCACGCAGGCCCTTAAACCCAGTATTACAACATCAACTTTGAGGTGTTTGGACACCAGCTGGAATTTGCAGCCCTCAGTAACACATGTAGTATTCACATCATCTGTATTAGGTGACTAATACAGGAAGAATTAAGAAGACAAAGGTAAGGGATTAAACTCCTTGTATAGTCAGTGGGGAGAGGAAAAAGCCTTTTTTGTCAAAATCTGCTTCCTTTTGTATGGAGTAATTAAATATTTATTGGACCGAGGGAGAACCTTAATAGCTTAGAAACTGGAGAGAGACTTCACCTACAGGCAAAGTATTACATTTCAAATAAAATGGAGCATTTTCAATAACAGAGAAAGTGCTAACCTGAAAACACTTAACCTTGGCATTACAAAGCAATATGCTCTTTAGATTCAGTCCTCCAAATCAAAGAATAAACTGGAGATCCAGCATCATCTGGCTAACAAGAGAGACCTGTGTTTCCATCTCTGGGGCTCAAGAAAAGTTCTCTAACCATTAAATGCCTGGGCAGAATGAGAGGTATCTCCCTTAATCACAAACAAAGAGGAAGAATGTTCAGAATTTTCTTATCAGAGAAGGACTGTAAATTTTACTATGACTCAGGATGTGTGCCAATACACAGAGCCTTCAAAAACAAGGGTTCTGCTGGGAAGCAGCAAAAGAACTGGGGGCCATTCCTGAAACCAGTAGGTGTATCATTTCAAGCGGTTTTGTGAATTTTTAATTTTAGGTACATACAGTGAAAGTTATATGCCTAAATAAAAATGTATTTTATTTCAGTAGTTCCACAATAAACAGTCTGTACTCTTACAGAATCAACACAAGGGATGAGTCACTGCTTTCAGGGAACACCCCTCTCATAGATTTCCCACATTGTTAAACATACAAAGAAACTCCCCTTTAAAATATTTCCCACCACCTGGGAGGGTTAAAACATCCTAGTAGTAATGGGAGGAGAAAAGCCGTAGAAGATATTTCAACACAATTCAGAAACACGCATTACCTTTTCCCCCTGACCTCTTAAAGGTTTTCTACATTTTCCAAGAAACACTCCCTTTTTTGCAGTATTCAACTTGTGATCATTACTTTTCTGTGCAGCATATTATCTGAGAAGCTCAAAGAACTAATGCTGATAAGGATAAGATCAAAGTCTCAACAAGTGCTATTCTCCTCTCCTTATATGACATGAAACTAAATCCTGTAATAGTTTGCCTAATGCATTAGACAAACATTTATAATACTGATACCAATAACACACTGTTGGAGTTTTATATTAAATATTGACTCATGTCTTGCTGAAACGAACATGTACAGAAAGAAAAAATGGTCAGATACAGAACTGAAAAAAATGACTCATAATAAAACTTTAATTTCCAGATTGCTTGTGTACAAGATAAAATATGCTTAACTTTCTGCAAGTGATAGTTTCTTTTTCTCCCCTTTTGTAAGAAAAATGGAAGTGGTTTGCTTCAACTTAGTGTTCTTAGATGAGCTCCTAAGCTCACATTAGAAAAAAATGTGAGTTTTCAAGGGTTGTTACAAACATCTTAATTTCAAATAAACCTCCAGCTATCATACCCTAAGTATCATTTAGGCTATTTTTTTACAAAAAAAAGATTGATTTTTGCAGTGTTTGGTTTAACCCAGAGAATTGAACGGACCTAGCAGGATTCACCTGAGCTCCATAAAGTATTATAGCACTGGCAATACAGTTAGTTATGCTAAGTTTAATCATCTAATGTCCCTTGTGATTTTCTAAAAAATGATACTTTAAAAAGAAAGGGAGTTATGTCATACTAGATCATGGGTCAAAAAGCAAGTAATGAGGAGAAGGTAGATCCCTGAGTGATTTCAATGAGACATTTAGAAAAACGGGAGATTAGAAAAATAATTTCTTTGAGTATAGTAACGCTTAGATTTTGGAAAGAAACATTACCCAGGCTATTTACAACTTAATTTTGTAAACACCAATCTCAAAGGGCATTTTAAGGGCAAAAAACATAGCACAGCTAGATCCCACATGCCTAAGCAACAAGAATTCTGTAATGTAGGACTTTGAGTAACTCAGTGATAATGGGAATTTAAAAATAAAGATGATCTATTGAGAATCTTATCTCCCAGAACAGGCCAGCATTTGAGTTCATAAGAATAGAGAGTGCAGTATAGTATTCTCTCATGTTCATGGTCCTCAGATATATCTAGCTCATATGGGGAGAAAAATAGATTATCCAATCTGAAAAGTCAGGAACGGCCGAGTCATGTGAGGGCTGGATTTGCAAGGGAGGCAGAACAAGATAACTTTAATCAAGGAAAGTCCACGTGGGAACTATAAAGGAATTAAAGAAATGCCTCAAGTACAAGTATTAGGATAGTTTCTCCTAAGCAAAATTATTTTTGTCAGGAGTTTTATTTCAAGACAATCATATCTGGTTCTCAAAGAGTTAGCAAACACCAAAGTGATCTCAAGGCTTGTCAACAGAATGGAACATATGGAACATTTACCTTTCTTGACAGCTCATACTTCCTTAGCAAAAAATAGTAAACGTTTGTGTAGACCCAAGATAGGGCTAATCCATTGCTTAGATGAGTCATCTTGTATATTTTGTTGAAATGACAAGAGTACACCCAGTGCTCTGGCTCGTTAGACATTAACCAGAAGTTAAATGCATAATTAACTTCAGCCTCTACTGGTGTTTAGTTCTGAGGAGATCACATTCCAATAAGTATCTGTTAATCTTTTATTTTTGCAGAGTAGACAACTCTGCTTCCTGTAAGTCCAGTAGACACCCAAAGTAGGAAAGAGAACACAGGACCTCCTGCACAGGTCAACCCATCAGACTATTTGCTTGTTTACCATGGTGACTAGCTCCAATTGCTTTATCGAAAAGTTAGTACAAAGAAAACTGCACCCAGAAAGTAGTCTATTCTTTGGGTTTTTTTTCCATTTACTTAAGAAGGTGGTGTAGAAGGAAAACAAATTTTTGTATCGTCTATCTCTTTTAAAACACTTTTTAGTAAACATTACTATTACATGTTTAAATATTTTCAGCCTCCACAACCATTATTTTGAAGCCCAAGATTTCAGATCTGGATTTTAAGGCATGCCATATCCAAAATACGAGTAGGCCAATTCTAAAGAGACATCTGCTCCTCTGAGTAATTCAGATGGAAATCAAAGTGTAAAAGTTGTAATCCTCCAAAGCTGCATCTGTTTCAGCTGAAAGAATAGTACAGGTCCTGTCTCTAAGAGAAGAAGGTTACAACTAGTTTATTTCCAGATCATGGCTTTTCTTTCTTCCTTTAGGAGTTCCTCAGACATTTGACTGATTGTTACTATCAGTATTTTTCAGTCTTCAAAATCTAAAGGCAAATCTTAAATCCTTGGGCAAAAGCACTGCTGAATGTAGAATACCAGGCATGAGGCTTACACAATTGAGTGCTTCTGCAGCAAGGCCTTTTCCTCTCCTATCTGCTGTGCAGTGCTACTGTATAACCCCACATATCCAGCAGGCCACTGGTATGGTCTGTAATACACACACCAAGAGCTAAAGTATAAAGGAGAGTCTACTGTTGGGGGTGAAACCCTCATCAGAAGTTACACTCAAAACTGGTGGCCTGTCT
The DNA here is from genome assembly GCF_965183815.1 of Platalea leucorodia. Classification (NCBI taxonomy): domain Eukaryota; kingdom Metazoa; phylum Chordata; class Aves; order Pelecaniformes; family Threskiornithidae; genus Platalea; species Platalea leucorodia. The sequence continues at coordinate 155,448,202 of NC_138823.1, read as the reverse complement.
CTAAGCAGCAGTGTAGTATTGTGGGCCTCACTCTCTCATGAGGAAAATTCCTCCTACAACATGCGCTTTGATGTGGGCAATGTCTTTAGGGTGTGAGGCAATGCTTCTTTCAGTCATGTGGTGAAGGCAGACAAAGTTATCTAAGATAATTTCTTTGGGAATCTGATTTCACACAAAGCTGTGAAGGAAGCCACACAGCAATGAAGAAAACTCTTTATTGCTGTTATCTTAACTCATAACCTAATTATACCATTCAGCATGACAAAAAGTTTAAGTCCTTCAAATGCATTCAAGGTCATTAGCATTGTTGAGATGTGTTTAGATGGAAGAAACTATATATTTTGTTTTTTACAATTCTCCAGAGGATATATCACTATTATGATTTATTCTCAAAGAAAATCATTGCTTTGACAAATGGCCAACAGGGAAAAGTTTGAAATAATAATTTTTTTTTCTGGCAAATGGAAGTTAATTATACCATTTGAAAAATAGCTGAAGTTTAGTCACTAAAGTAAGCTCAGGAGTTCATGTTTTACTGAATACAACTACAGGAAGTATACTCTAGAATAACTATGGTCAATTAGATGAGTTTCAATTACTACATAAATGTCAGGAACAAGAAATGCAGATGGAAACCCCAGATAAACCAGGAATGCAAGATAAAAAACACTTTTGCAACCAGTTAAGGTTCAAACATTTTACTTTTCCAGCACAAACATCAAGTTACTGAAATTAAGGTGGAGTTAATAATGTTTATGAAACCAAAAAACAACAATTCTTCTATCACGATATTTTTGTTTAGTTCCCGCTAAAGACAGACTGGAGGGGAGGGGTTCTTCAAGAGTTGTTTGAAAACTCTCAGTTTTGAAGGAAACCCAAAACCTAAGTTTTTCATATAATTATTAAAATAAAATAAAGAGGTTAATGTCATGAGAATTTCCAGTATTTTTTGAAACACATTTTCATCCTGCCTTGGGACAGAAAGGTAAAATACCAAAAGTTGTCAAACGTCAAATTGTTCCATGTGTGCTAGAGATGGGGAAATGCTATTTTGAGGGAGATGTTACTTACTCAGCCCATGGATCTTGATCTTTTTATACTATATTTTTATTACCTTTAGCAAGTAGTATCTCTTTCCATATATTCTAATGGAAAAGGAATTCTATAACCTGATTTTTCCTGATATTTGCAATGCCACGGAAACTGCATCTAAGAGCTAATCACAGTGAAGGACATTTCCTAATTAGTTCTATTCCCTAAACATAGTGACCTAAAAGTTAGATATCTATTCTGCTCTAATTGTCTACACTCCCTCTACAAGCAACAAATTGGGTTCCCTTGCGAATAATTCATTCCTTCTTAACACAAATGAAGAAGGAAAGTAGGCTGAATGATTGACTATCCGTCTTTATCTTCCTTTCTTAACTATACAGGAAGTCTAGATATCTAGTTCAGATTAAACACCTTGCTTTTAGATGGCTAGTAGAAAATAAATATAGACCATGTATTAGGACAGTTGAAAGAATCATGATCTAGCGATAAAGTACATATTGAATTCATACTTTTAGTAGTGAAACTTTATAATTAAATCGACATGAAAGTAGTTTCCTTTTTCTGTCATTTTCTGTCTCCATCACTGTTCTCCCCATGTCCCTTTTTTTTTTAAGAATTATGGTAGTCATCCATGGCCCTTTGAAGGACTTGAGCACAATAGCAGTTTTGTAAATAAACCTGTTTCTTTTATTCTTAAGCATTTTAGATAAATAATTTCCTAATAACTCCATTGTTTTTCTTTGAAATTAGTATTAGGATTTAATCTAAATATGCTTTTTTAAAATGGAGGACATGATCTGTCTTATAGCTCTGGCAAAAATGTGCATCTAACAGCACAGACCCACCCTTAGAAAAGGGACTTCAGCAAACAAAAAATGCATAGTTTAGAAGTCTCCCATATTCATAAATGCTTACAGTCATAGGCAATGAGTGCATGATAGGCTGCAGGTGAAAACCTTTCACAGATTTTCTTAAGGGCTGCTCAACAGTTTCAGTTGTCCTTGATCTTTCAGTGGAACTGCAACAGCTTCATGTCTTTCAGGAGTGAGCTTGTGGAGAATTCAAATTTCCCACGCTGTACCATGCAATGATGCTTGGGACAGCAACTGGCTAGGTAAGACCTACTGAAACTGTTTGGGATTGCAGCTCTCGCTAACTATGCAAGAAGAAGTTTCAATACACAGTTTGCCCATAGCTTCCAAAGTCACTCCTTCAAGTAACACAAACCACCTCACAGGTGATGTGCTCTGAGTGGCTCACAGACAGGATGACGTTTATTCTCTACTGAATCACCACCAACAGAGATAATAAACCTCCTGGTGCTATTTGTATAAACTCCATATACCTTGTTGCCTCACTTTACAGTTTCTTCAGTACCTGGGGTGTAACTATGGCCAAATGACTGAAGCTCTGTGTGTGCACAGATGAATCATTGCTATGGCGCATAAGAAGACATTTATGACAGCAGCAATAAGGTTAGGAAATACATACATACCTGACTTTGCTGTGCAGTTCCCAGAGTGATTCATGAGATCCTATCTACAAGCCAGCCCTCCCCTTCACCCCCAAACAAAACAAAGGAGACAAAAGTGGGTGTGTTAGGAATTCCTCTTGCATTAAATACTTCGGGAAATGACAGACAAATGCTCCCCTCTAGTGAAATGAGTAGTGGACTAATTGTGTCAGCTAAGTGAGCAAAGCAGTAAAGTGCTTACATGTGTGCATGTGCATGCAGATAAAAACCATAATTACACACTCGCAACTAAACTGACATACACTCTACTAGAATATTTGTTTAACTTTCTTAAATTTGATTTTTACTTCAGAGAAATACTTTGCTAACAAGCAGTAGAGAATGGCTGAGTACTGTTAATACAAAAAACTTTTCACAACTCCAAAAGCATCTTAAAAATGGATTTCTTATTACTTTTTTCTTCTGCTTTTGTTAATGCTGTCTTTCTTATGTGTCTAACTAGAAAAAAGTAGAGCAGCCTGAGAAAAGAAAATCAACATTTATTGTTATCATAGTGATAAATCATTATGAATAAGAGCTTACATGCTTTTCTGTTAAGCAAAACATATATTTTTAAATGCTATCACTCCACAAGCATTTCAAAATCACCACAAAAAGTTTAAAGAGGAAAAAAAGTACATAGAAGCTCTGACTAGGCTAAAAACATTTGGCTTGTCCTTTACGTGGTGTAATTTTGAAGTGCTGAGCTTGCAGAAATAAATATGCTTTTTTTAAATTTTTATTAAAGCAGAATGGAAAATAAGTTATATTTTCTTAAAGCCTAGGAAAACAATTCTGTGGTGAGACTGACTATTATTAGATATGAAAGGGGAGGGGAAAATTTTAAAGAGTATTCAAAGTGAGCATTTGTGTACCATTAACACCAAATAAGACTTGAAAAAGTACCTTTTTGCTCATAGAACATATGCAATCAGCTTACAAAGTTCTTGAATTATCTTTGTATTTGTAATTTAGATGACAGATTTTTGTTCTGAGTGTTATCCTCTTACTTCTTCATGAATTTATTGACTGAACAGTGAATACCAGAACTGTGTTTTGGAGTTAAAATTGATAATACAACTCAGATGACATAATTTCTATTTCCTGACTAAATATACTAAACTCTTAACATCAGGTTATATGGTTTGGAAAAGCCTTTGGGGGCATGAAATTTCTCAGGGAGAAGTAGCAGATAAAAGGGATTGAAAATTTTTGAAATACTTTAAACCTCTTTTCTTTCTAGGCAACATAAGCCTTGCCTTAGGGATAGTTACTAGAAAAATTAGACTACTCTAAAATTGCATGCCTGAGAGCACACCACTTTAAATTAATTTTCCATTGTCGCATCCACATAATGTAATTAGGTGTGCTTGTGTGGTCTCAGCTGTAGAAAACGCAGAGGATTTTAGCATTTTGCATGAAGAACTGAAAAGTTTGAACCTCTGCTTGACTGAGACATTTTCATCATCAAACGCATCACTTTCCTTTGATGGTCACCTGCACCATTTGAAGACATGGACCCAGGAAATGAAAGAGAAGTCAAAGACAAAATTTGCAAAGATATTTTCCACGGGACTTATCATAAGAAAAGATAATTGAGAGCCATCAGGATATTTCAAGCTAATGCCCTTACATGGTTTACCTAATGAGCACATTGAGTAACAGGCCATGCTCACACTCCTAACTCATTGCATATTTTAGGATAAGTGTGAAGGTTGTTAAAACTAACATGACGATGTTATGTGCAGACTTGGTAAATATATTTCACTGGCAAGGAGCTTAAGAAGTTAAATCTTGACCACTTGTGGTTGTCATCTTATACACTTTGGTGAATGAGGGAGAGATTTTCAAAAGAACAAAAAATCATAAATTACCCAACTGCCAGAAGAAATGTTGGGGTAATTACATGAAAAAACTTTTAACTTTCTTCAGCCATCTTTACCTAAAATTAAATATCAGTCCCAGAACAGATCTGTCTTTGAGGCCTAAGCCTTCTGTTCTGACAAATGTTTGAATGGGAGTTTAAATGTTGACTTCTAGTGCATAACAACTGAAGGAAAAGAGTATAAATCAGATGTTGGCTGGAAATTCATAAGAAAGACTCAGGAAGGTAGCTATAAATTTATTTTCATAAATCTATAAAGATCAAAGTTGGGGGATTTGTGCTGTTTTTACTGAGGTCTGCTTTGTATTGGGTTAAATTCTTTCTAATTATTTTGCTTTTAACATCTTAGTCTGTATTCTGGAGAATGGATCTGTACAAATTACAGAGAGTTTTGTATCTGTTATTCAAGCCACAAGCCACTGTGGATTTGTGACTGAATGTGTAGGATAAAGTCCTAACCTGTTTGGGTAGCCCCTGTTAGAGTGTGTTCTGTTCACATTAGAAAATTGTTTCCTAATTAGTAATACTGCAAACTGAATCTGAAGTTGCAAAAATCAGAGTGTTTTGGCAAAATATTAATGGTTATGTGTTACTTGTTAATAAAGTCAAATGGACGTGTTTTCAATGCAGATGGAAAGCTTCAAGGAGAAATAGCAATTTCACAGGAGAGAGATTTTGATGGATTCTGATTTTCAAAACAGATTTCCAAACCTAATTTTCAAAGGAGCACTCAAAACAAGCCATTTAGACTAGATCACATCAGAAAATACTTCTACCTTTCCGAGATACAAAAATTGTTTTTTGAGTGCAGTTGCAATGAAACGAGATCAGTCCTCTTCAGTGTAATACAATTTAATTCAATGGTTTTTGAAATCATCTCACAGAAACAGCAGCTGAAATGTGATTAAAATACATGAATCAATGGAAACAACCTACAGTGGAGCATCAAGGCTGATTCTCCTCTTACTTGTGATGGTGTAGTTTGGCAGTTGGTGAATTTGTACCAGGACTCTTCTTTGAGGAACAATATATTTGGTTGTCTTTTCTGTCCACAGTGAGATTACAGGTAAAGAAAGATATCAGTGTATTCCATGAGAATAAATGTATATATACTGGGGTGAGCCTTGGTACTTTTAATTTTTTTTTTTTTATTATTTTTATTTTAAGCTTCTGAAATTCTAAAATCACAGTCTTTCCTGTGGAATAAAATGAAATTTAGCAATCATATGCTATGCAACTCTCCAGTATTAAAAAATGAAGCCAGTTTAGTTTTAAAGCTGCATAAACTTAGAAAGTGTTTATGCTAGTCCTGGAAAAAATAGGAACCATTTCTAACCTGCTTTAACAGCCACACATCACACTGACAAATAATATCAACATGCTGCCCCTGCAAGAAACTCCCATATGTCTGATTATTCTGGAAGCATATCATACACACACCAGACTTTGGTCCCAAGCAAGCACAAACCTCATTATTTCTAAGCCAGCAGCTTTATCCTCAGTTTTACTGGGTAAGTCTATCATGGAAGGTTTTGTGTTAGGGTGTAACTTCCTGAATTTGATGTTTTATGCATATATATCTTCAGTTACCATAAGCATTGCTTTGTTAACTTTAACACCATAACCCTTCATCCTGTGAGAATTTAAAAGATGGTTTTAAGAGCAGCTGACCTTCAAGAAGTTACCTACCCATAGTAATATCAAGAGAGCCTCAACCAAATGCACTTTGTTAATGTTTCCACACTTTCTCCTTATACAAACATGGCAAAACAGGTTCTGACATTCATTCACTATTTCAAGATTGGGGGTAACATTCTCACCCAGCCTACGCTTCTATTTTAAGTGACTCAGTAAACTTACTTGAAATATATTTAATAATAAGTCATCACCACAAGCAAAACCCTCTGCAGCAACTTCCTCATTGGAAAAAGAATATTGTACTTTTTAAACAGAAGAGATAATGTATTTATTTGAAATAATGTGATGAGGTGTGAAAAAAGTGCAATGAGAGTTGCCAATAAATGTAGGATTTGGCAGGCATAGCAAAAAATAACCATCAGATTGAGATAGTACTTTTGGCAGTACTCAGAAGTCTTTAGCTCTGTATAGAATTACACCCTGTTACTATAAGCAAACACAATTAAAGTTTTATTGAATGTGTTTACACACAGAGAGACACATTTATTACTACAAGGTATAGTAATGTTTTTCGCACACAGTGCACAAGCTAAACTCTCTTCCTAACACTTTACCCACATCCCGCTGAACCTATTAAGAAGGTTGCCCTGAATTCATCAGGGGCCAGAATCTCACCCTTTGACTGTACTGATCTGAGTTCAGCATAGGATGAATCTTAAAAGTCATGCTGTGTTTCCAGGTACTTTAAAGCCATAAATCCATATTTAATTAGAAGTGCATGAAATGCTGTAGAAGATAAGATCTCTGTTCTAAAAATGAAATAAAAAACTGGGCCTTTGGCTTTGTTCTCTGACTCTGGGCCATAATTTAATTAAAACTGCGTATCATATGCTAAAAATCTCATTGACAAGTCTTAGTTGAGGAATTCAGATTCCTTGCGGTACCTCAATCTGTGCTTTCTATTTTACTGTCATATTGTTCCATGTTCTTATCATCTCCCCCACCACCTTGCATCTTGCACTCCTTCCTCTCTTGTTTCTCATTAACAAAGTGAATTCCTTTGAGATTTAATGCTGTAATGTTGAAGTTTGAACACTGGCATCTTACTATCTTAATGGATATCTTACTTGACAGCTCTGAATTTCAGCTCTCTTCTTTAACAGCATATATTTGTTGGAAAAGGCTAGCATTGAATTCAAGTGCAGGGAGATCAGGCAGGCTTGAACTGGAAACCTAGCTAAAATAACTGTGATTTCTTCCTATTGCATTAGAAACTGGAGTAGGCTTGAGACATTAAAAAGAAAATGGAATATCAATGATGTAACTGGAAAGCCCATCACTTACACCAATACCCAGAGTGTGATAATCATGTTTTATTATACCAGTTTGTTTTTTCCTTTTGCAGCAAAGTTATGGACAATGATGACACTGAAGTAGATCTTGCTTGTATCTCTGGGGACTTTTGCATTCATGTGGGGAAACTTCTGTTCTTGGATCCATGAAACAGCTTTCATATTTTGGCAGTGAGAGTCTGGGAAGTAGAGATAATCACAAAAATGGGCTTTAGGTATTGCTATTAAAAATCTTGCAGATACAAAGAATTGTAAGATACAACAGCATTTCCAGTCCCTAGGATAGAGACTAGTGGTGGGGTTTCAGACATTTCTCATTTCGGAGGGGTCATCTTTAGATAGTACAAAACCATATGTACTTGAACCTGCAAGCTATTTAAAGAAACTACTGCATGTTTTCAGTGTGTGTATGCATTTATACGCCTGCCATTGACTGCGAATATGGTTAGGACAGAAGAGTGTTCATTGACAGAAGACAACAGTAAAGCTTGTATTATACCTACCTATACTATGTAAACTGAAGTTATTAATCTATATCTCAAGCAGTAAAATACTACTTCCCATATTAAGAAAGACTACTCATATATAAAGGTGATGTTGTCGTAGTATTAATTTATACGGCATTGGTTGATCATTTGGAACTGATCCGTAAGAAGTCAATTCACATGGATTTTTCCACATAATTAGATCTACAGTGACTCTCAGATACTGGACCCACGTGTATCATTTGCATGATATATCTTAATATAAGTATTTCACAGTGTATTTCCTCCTCACAGCTGTACTACTGAAGCAGCACCCACACTTTCTGTTCTTGAAAAATTGTACTTTCTTTCCAACAGTTGAATTCTGCAAGTAGGAAAATTCAATTGTGCCCACTCCCTCTCCCCCACTCAATTTTCAGAGAAAATCCAAAGCCCACTGATACAGATGAAAATCCATTCATTGACTCATGGGGTCTTTATTTGTACAGTGTCTTGTACAATCCCTAGTCGATGTGTTGCTGTGCTCCTCACACAGGGGACTGGCTAGGTTAGATGTTCAGGATGCATGGCAGTCAAAACTAACCCAATGGATAAATCAGGAGGCAGATTCCACATTCCTTTCATTATACTTCCAGTTAAAGGCTTGCTCAGTTACATGTACATATCTACGAACAGAAATTATACTGTAGTAAAACCCATGACAAAAATCCTAAAACACTGCTCTGCTCTTTCTTACAAGAATTATCATGCCAAAAGAACTGGTGTAAAGATTGGAGCAAGCAAGGACAGAATCTCTTCCTGTTAACTAAAATCAGGGCAGGATTTGAGCTGAAGACAAAAAGAGGGAAGATAAGGATTTTTGTATTGGAATAATCTCTGGGAATGTAGCAACAAAGGTTTGGATTTTTTTAGGCATTTACGTGTTTAAAGGTGCAAATAGACACCAAATATGACAGGGTTTTGTGAATACTATAGGATTAAGGGGCAAGAAAGAGGCAAGGGAGTATGAGACACAGGAAGCCTTGCATGAAGCTAAGCCAATTTACATTGTCAGGGGAATGGGGCCTTGCTTCTATATGACAGTTTTCATCTGCTTAGCAGTTCACTTTCTGCTGATAATTATAACATTATTTGGAGATCTAGGTTTGGGGTTTTTTTTGCAGTAAAATCCATCATGTGGCAAATAAAAACCATTTTTGTTTAGGATTAATTATAACACAACAAGGCTCTCACAATGTTTCTGCTACAATGGTTTCAATAATTCTATTTTCAAAACAATTAGGCAAAAAAATTTTCCACCCTTTTATTTTTATGCAGTATGTGATTCTCATGTTTTGCCACTGCTGTTAGTGCATTCTAGCTCAATATTTTTTCTGTGTTTTATTTTGGTTTCATAATATTTTCAATAATTAGCTTATCATGGCTCTTTTTTTCTATTTTTTGCTCATGATGCTACTTTTTATGTGATGTTCCCTCTCCACCTGTGCAAGATGCATATTTGTCTCCCCTATAGGAGGGATTGAAATGGCTATTATTGACTTGACATCTATTTCTTTCTGTGTGAGAAATCATCCCCTGTCCTTAGAATTTGATTAAAAATGGTTGCTAGGGCACATGCCCCACTTAACAGACACCCTGGGTTTCTAGTGAATATGAAATACAGGATACAATACTACAGTGTGCTACATTTTTGCACACAGTCATTGAAAGTATCGAGCCTTTAGAATGAAGCTCAGCATATCATAAGTCTAAGGCCATAGGTCTAGTGGAAAAAAATTGCAGTGCACATACCCCATCTCCAGCAAATGCCTAGCAAGGACACAAGGTTGGAGCATTAAAAGGCTGAGGTTCGATTCCCTGCTTGGCTTTTTCATGTGACCCTGGACATGCTGCTTAGGCATCCGTAATGGTCAATAGGAGTTTGTTTCCAACCAGGCATTAACTTGGCTACATTGTAAAAGAGGATCTCCTTGTGCTACCGGGTGTGGACAATGTAAATACCTGCAAAATTCTGAGATACTGGGACACAAAGGCCACTGAAAGTGGAGAGAGGAAAGGTAAGAGAAAGATGGGCAGAAAGGGAAGATATAGCAGTTGATTCCTTTCTATAGTAGTGATATTTGCCTAAACATACCTTAATGTCTGAGATTTCTGATTTTGTACTTTTTTTCACTACCATCAGATGAAAGAATATGATCTTTATGTAAAATAAGCCAAGATTACATTTTTTTCAAACTAAAAATCACTTCTATAATTTTCATCTTGTGTTAAAATACTTTTTCAAGTGTTCTCTACTATCTTGCCATATCATTGAAGTGAAGGAATGAAAATCGACCCAAATACTATAATCATGTCAATGTCAAAGAAAGCAAGATTTGGCCTCCTACCTGCATTTTATAGAAAAACTGTCACAACTGCCTCCCACATAACTTATAGAAGGAAAGAGAAAACTGGACTTCAGTTCAGTTCATGTTCCTCTCTCAGGAGATGCCTTTACTGATAAAATCAGTGTTCTTCTGCACTCACAGTGAGTGATGTGACTTTATATTTCATCGGGATTTGCTTACTTGCAGTCCAGCATTCAGCCACTTGGTATTTCTGTATCATCTGAACTTGTACTTAAGCTCCAGTTAACAAGCAAGAAGCAGAACTGACACACAAACTCTCTGTAGTCTGTAGGTGTATTCATTGGTAAAAATCTCCCAGTTTAAAGCAGACAGTTGTGTTATTTATCATAGCAAATAAAGTAAGGAAGAATCAGGAAAAATAGGGCAATGCCTCAACTTGTCCTGCGTATATCTATCTAAAATATTTCTTTGTGTGACCTCACTTTCATCACTTAATATTTGTGTCTCAGTTATTTGCCTTTTCAGTGACTGTTTCAGAACGAGGGCTTTTCTGTTCTTGTCTTCACAGCTCATAACTTTTATTACTAGGATCAACTCGCTTTCCTTCTCACCACATTTTTAAGAAACCAGTTTTTTATGATGTGGTAAGTAGTACTGAGCACAGTATAAGTGAATTCTTGCCAGAGATTTAATTCCTACTTTCTTACATTTACATCCTACATTTATAGCACTATGTTGGCTTTTGATTTTATTCTTAAATTTGTCTCGACATTTATGGACAGATGACCACTATTATATCAAAATCCTTGAGAACGTGCTCTCCTCTGCTTCATTTCTATACTCGCCTTGCTTGTATTTGTAAAACATGTGTGTTTAGAATTTTTATTTTGATTGAGGGAAAATTTTTTCTCCATTTACAAACCTCTATGCAAGGAATTGAGCAAGGTCACAAGGTGTTTTTCTTTCCTTATTCCTTTCTCTAGGGTATTATGTAGAGAAACTGTAGTAAGGCATTACCATCTGATCTGATATAAGTTATGTTCTACACTGAGCACCCAATAAAATGAACCAAATACATCATCAGAAGATGGATGCTTTTGTGGTTAAGACAGTGAACTAAAACTCAAAAAACCTACATTCAACTTTACAGCTCTTTTGCAGGCTTCCTGTGGGCATGTCCATATTGCAGAAAACATTGTGTCATGAAGAAATCCTTGGGTTAATGCCAAACCAAGGTTGAATGTCCACAATGAATAGTGCAGCGCTGGAGAGATATATTACCTTGAGACTCAAAAGCAATACAGTTGTATTGGCCTGAAAATAATGAGCTTCTCAGCAAAGTGTATTAACTGTAATACAGCACTGACGGAAACATCAGCTCCCAGTTTTGAAGCTAGCCTGGCTGTGGGTCCACCCAGCTCTGGCAGTTTTGAATATTTCTGGCTATGCAAGATAGATATGCTTTCAGTGACTTTCAGCAATCGATTTAATTTCACTCTGCTTTCTATTATTGTGCTTTCTATTATGCTTCTAAAATATTATTTTGGAAAATGGATGCAAATTTATTTCTCTTTGCGTGTTCAAGTTGCAGTTGATCTATCTAGAAATAGCCCTCTTTTTATCTATTAGAATAGGGCCTTGTGATATAGTATCTAAATGTCACTGTGAGAGAAATAATAAGCGACAATCAAAATGGTCAGAAGCTGTGGGTAAGTAAAGTCTGTATGACACTGTGAAATATTCTGTCACTGTTTCTTAATATGTGGTCAAAATAGCACTGGTAGTCAGTAAAACGCCAGAAAATAGACAACAGAACAGAAGAAAACTTGTGTATTTTTAAATAGATGCTTTCCCACTCATGCAAGCCAGGAAACAAAACAATATGATGGAAAATAAAAACAATAAGTGAATATTATAGTTTAACTTAGTTTTTACTTTGTTACTAAGAAAAATTACATGTATAGCAATACTTAAGTTATCACATGGATTTTTTTTTCAGAGGTTAAATAGTCCTTTAATTATAACAGGCTGAGAAACTCTGCTCAGGCTATGCTCTAACTAAAAAAGGCACCACAGAATATCTTTCCAGGAAAAAATGGGCATAACCAAGGTATTTCCGTTGCAATCTATACTAACTTCCAGGCAAACCCTTTTATAACTTTTTAGCCATTTACAAGCTTCAGAGAACTTATGGAAAATCTTATCTAAACAACTTCTGGAAGAATAATAATAAGCAATTAAAAATACATATTACACGAGTTTATAATATAAGGATATCATAATAATAATTAAAGTTAAAATCATTTATAAAACATAACAATTCCTCTCTTATCAGTATGAATCCTGTGCAGTGTATCTAGTTCACCTCAGAGAAGGAATCCCTGCTCTTAGTGAGCCTTTTTTTTTTCCCTAGCAATTTCATGTTTGTGCATTGTGGTGCAGGTTCAGATGCACCTCAAAGAACTTCTCAAGCCTACTTAGTAACCAGCAATGGTTAAAGCCTCAGTGGAGTACAATGCGATCTGCTAAATGCTTCTCCTTTTTACCCAGGGATAGCCTGCTTGGAATGAAATATAACAGGCTTACACGACTGAAACCCCAAGAGACCACTTTGCCACTTTATAATATGGTTAGTTTATCATCATCCAACAAAACCAGCTACTTCAATACAAACCAACATCACACACACACCCCCCACACCCCAATTTGCCCAGGAGGGCCAAACTGTGAGAACTTTACTGAAATCAGTGTAAGCCACTAGAAGCTCACACCCTGTGTATCATTCAAGGCTTGTCTCTCCATCAGTGTAATACCTCTTGAGAAATGTTCTGGGGCTCTGGTCCAGCACTAGCTCAGAAGGCATGAGAAATCCTCAGTCACTCACACCATTTCTTTCAGTACATGAGTATTTAGGCATTGCCTTTTCCCCTGCAACACTCCTTTCTTAGTTTGAGTCAAACCATTTTTAACTTATAAGATCTGAGACTAGCCTTGCTTTTACTATATTTCCTTCAAATGTGACCATTATTCTCTGGGTTTTAGCTGGGCTAGTTTTTATTCATGCAATGAAAGCATATCTCATCTTCTCTTTTCTAAAATATACTGAAATAAACACTGAAATGTATAAAACAACCCTATGTCATTAACGGAAAACACACTCTTACCTACTATAATTAGAATTTAAAAAAGGGGAAATTAATTTCAATGCATTAGTGCTGCTGCTCAGAGATTTATACTGTGGTCTGATGGACAACTACACACAAACCATGCCATTATCATCCCAGCTAAGCAAGGCATTTGGACTTTTCACAGCAAAACAGCAATGGTAATTGATTGCAGGTGTTTCAGGCAATGAGCAGCACTGGGATACTTCACTCCTGCCTGCTTCAAACAACACTGCACCAGCAGGAGGATGCATGGGGCTGGTCTGTTTGGCAGGTACTGAATACACAAAGTGTTTGGAAAACAACTAACTCATAACTTACTGGAAGATCTTGTTTTCACTGATATTTCTTCTATGACTTATAAAGTTTATGACTTTCTTTTCCTTTCTAAATAGGAAACTCTTGTATTTAGGAAGATGCAAATAAAGGTTTAGATTTGTAAATTGTAGAACGGGTAAGGAAGTCCTGGACATCTGGAAGGCTGAAGAAAGGAAACGAGAAGAGGGGAGGTATTTGGTCAGGTCTGGCACAGGTTGGGTGAGAGTAAATTGTAATGGAATATCAACCTTGACCAGATGAAAAGTGTGTGAGGCCCTCTTGACTCTCTCACTATATACTTGTCCCTCTATGGTATAAGATCTAATGCTTTGATTTGTCTACAAACCATAACTGACTTTGCTTAGGGACCAATGTCTCACATAAAATAAAAATCTAAAGTGTAATGAAACATCTCATGCAGTGCAATGAAATTCTTTGTTTTATCTTAAGGAGTCTTGCTTCACCTTAAAAATATCCAAGCAGTATTGCTCTTTGAAATTAAAACTGAAAATCTTTCCCTAGAAAATGACAGAAACCAGTTAAACAGTTAACTTTTGGAGAACAGTAGATGAAGAACAAGGTTTGCTGCTGACTTGCATTTGGGCTGGTTGACAGCTGGACCCTGTTGAAGCAAACGGTTTACTATGAGTTAGTTCTAGGGCTGGGAGAACCACTCTTACACAAAACTATTTCCTGAATTTGATCAAAATTTATAAATGTATTTTTGGCAAGTGAATTAGCATAGAAAAAAAAGTCACTAATCTATTCAGTCTTCCAGCCAGGTCTGAGCAGATTGTGCCACCTCTGCTCCTCTAGGGGTTAATCTGAATCCTGACCAGTTCAGAGCCCTGGATGAGATGATTCTTCTGTAGTTCCTGGCAGGGCACACGATTCAGAACCATTTCACTCTTATGGTAGAGAGTGACACAAAAGGTGGCTTGTCTGTTTAATATCACAGCTTTGTGTTCAGCATTATTGGGACTAGCTAAGTGCTATGGACTTTGTGTGAGAGTGAAATATGAACTAACCTGGACAAGAGAATGATTTCTGGATTAAGGAAAATGGCTGCAAGGAAGTAGGCAAACAAGACGGAGGTAGAAACCACAGGGAGTGGTAAAATCACTGCTTCACTAGGTCCTGATGAGTTTCTGCTGAAACCAAAAGGGATTTCTCTTACTGATTTTGATGGAACTTGAAGAGGACTCCAAGGACTGAAGGTCATGAAAGTTGAAGTGAAGAAAGGGAGTAAAGTCATGCTAATGCTTGATACTGACAGTGAAAATTGATGAAGGTGAAACAACATGGGCAGAAGCATTTGGAAAAGAGAGTGACGTGGTCTGGCCCTGTGAGAGAACTATGATTCTAGAGTATCTCTATTTTATCTGGGACAAAATTAGGAGACTGAAGTCACTGCATCACTTAGGGAAGCTGCAGTCAGTTAGTAAATTGTTACGATGTGGCAAGAGCAGAGAAGGAACACAGAAAAAGGAGAAGGAGTCTGTAGACTATGAAAACTTTATTTTTGTACATTTGTATGCCATAGCCTACTCCACTTGGATTTTAGCAAATTTGTACCTGTTATAGAGTTCATTAATTGCATTGTGCCTAGTCCTGAGAGCCTTCAGCTATGTTCAGGACAAAGCTGTATTCCAAACTATACCTGTATATGTTTGTGTTGTTTCAGGGTTTTGGAGGACCCAGAAGGTGCACGAGTTCCTGCAGTCATTGCGATTTTTTCAGCTTGGTGGGAAGAATTCTCCATTCCTGGGTTTCCTAACCATATCTCTGAGTGCAGGTCCCTGGAGGAGATCTGAATATGCAAGCTGGTTTTCATTCTCTGTTTCTGGGAAGACAAAGTACACAGTTTCACTCTTATTCACCCTGACTCCCATCTCTAGGCTTGACACTAGAACAAGGCTATATTGACTAACATATGTGGTTGAGCCGTTGGTTACAAGACTGAAAGCAAAAGGTTGTAAGAAAGATAAATACATAACAAAATTCTAGTTTCTGCTATAATAGCAGCTTGCTTGCTTAGCTGGTTCAGTGTCCCTCACCAGCATGCTTGTGGCCAACCATGGCTACAAAAGCCAGGGACGCAGACTGAGCTACGTCTGCCGGGTGGATCCCTATCTCCAGAGCAACTCCTGTTCCGAAGACTCCAACTTACTTTTCCTTGGAGTTATACTCTGGATACAAATGCCCATAACTTTTTTTCTCTAAGTTTCATAACTATTCAGCCATGGGAGGAGTAAACTATGCAAATGTCATTCAGAACCCTTTTAGGGGTTAGTACCACAGGTGCCCTTGTTCCTAGTTATCAGTCCTCCCAAACCCAGTTAAGGCCACTAATAAATATTGATTACCTGTTATACAAGACAGTAGTTATGCGTGTTTTATGGTGCTATCGATTGTGGGTGTGCTCGCAACTTTCCATAGAGACTACAAAATATCTAACCCAGTAACAGATGGTGAGAGATGAGTTGACATACACAGTTGTATGAGCTCAGACTTTAGCAAAATGACAGAAAGGAGCCTGATTGTTACTGGGATTCCCCACTGGATGACTGCTTAATGTTTAAATGTCAATGTAGGAAACCCTGGAAGAATTCAGAGACTTCCAGTCCTCAATGTCCTGAGAGCTTTTATGCCTTCCCTGCTGAGGTCTGATCATGTGTCTGCCAGCTTTTCATCTGGCAAAATTGCTTTTAACAAACATCAAATTTGTTGGTCTTTAATATTAAAGTTGTAATGTAAGTTTAAATTTACTGAAAGATTTAGCCAATGCTTGTTACATTTATCTCAGCTGTTGCTGTGCAAGACACTATAGAAAGAAACAATTTTTGTCACAAGACTCCAAAATCTGATTACAGAAAACTAGTACCCAAGTTATTTCATTGATAAATTGTCAAGTTCTGTTTTATGATGGATTTAGGGAATTGTCCTGATTTACTGAAATTAAATAAAGATGGAGGACTTGTTGGAATCTTTGATAATACTGCCAGCAAGTGACTTTCATCACTATAGCTGCAAAAAACAAATAACCACTATAGAACTGTGGATGTCAAGAGTAAAGGAACTGAAAAAAATTCCATGACTTACTGCCTGCATTAGATTAACAGCTCAACTATTTGAGGAAAAAAAGGGACAAGTTGTTAAAAATAAATCACTGATGTAACTTTTATAATAACAGTACGTATACTTCTGTAACCCATAACTTACAATGCTTTGACTTTGCTGTATTCCCATATCCTGTATATCTGTCACTCTCCTTTACTGGTTATATAAAGAAATAAGCTGTGTTACTGGCAATTTTCATCTCCACTAAAAGCTTGTAATCAGAAACTCAGTTTGCAATAAGGTGTTTTAATTAATGATAATAAAACTGAAGATCATTCCACTGGGAAAATATTAGATGAATTTATTGTGGTCCTCAAATAAGAAATATATTGCAACCAGAAATTCTGGATTGATCAGCTTCCTTAAATATTTGAGAACTGAAAAAAGCACACTTTGTTGGCTAAGAACACATGGACCATTCCTAATGAAACAAAAATATGCTCTTAACACTGCTGAATCAGTTGGAGTCAATAAAGTTAGACCTTAGATGAATTCAGTTGATCTATGTTTTCCCTTATCTTTTATTGATTCCGTTTGGACTGGTAAGAATGAGAAGTCTTACCAATACTGGTGTGCAGTTTTTCTAGGGCCTCTGCAGAATAACATATGCTTGTGTCACCACAGATGTTACAAGACAGAGAGAAAAAGTAAATATTGTCTCATTTCACAGATGGTAAACTAAGGAATAAAAGGCTATTCTCCTTTTATTCCCCCCCCCCCCCCCTTTTGTAATTCTTATTCAGAACAACACATTAGTATGAATTTAATACCAAGTCAAATGTAAGGAGCACACAAACCATGGTCTCAACTCAACAAGGGAAGTACTTCCAGAGCTTTAATTACATTAGCATTCCCCTTGACTTTTTAACAGACTGTTGGTGACAATGGAGTAAATCGGTAGCAGATCTGGAAACTCAATCCAGTTTCCATCCATCACGCTATAAACAAGATTATAAAAGCTTCGAGAATGCCTTAATTTGTAGTCCACACCAAAGCCTCACCCACCACTTTCTTTGTAACATGCAGAGCAGACTCTTCTTGGGTATCTGTGAATGGTCCTTTTGAGTGTGTCTCCATTAACACAGTCCAGGTTACAAGTATACTTTTGAAGTGAATCTTCTGATCATACCTTTATAGGCTCATGGAATGGTTTGGGTTGGAAGGGACCTTAAAGATCATCTGGTTCCAGTGCCCCTGCCACGGGCAGAGACACCTTCCACTAGATCAGGTTGCTCAAAGCCTCATCCAACCTGGCTTTGAACACTTCCAGGGATGGGGCATCCACAACTTCTCTGGGCAACCTGTTCCAGTGCCTCACCACTCTCATAGTGAAGAATTTCTTCCTTATATCCAACCTAAATCTACTCTCAGTTTAAAGCCATTACCTCTTGTCCTGTCACTATGTGCCCCTCTAAAAAGTCCATCTCGATCTTTTTCATACCTTCTTGATACACTTTTATCTGCAATGAGCGTGTGAACAGGATTGCTTCAGATTGCTCCAGAGGGCACCTAGTGTACTGCAAACATTAATGGGTGTTGAATTCAGAGGACCAGACCCAGAGTAAAATCCAGTTGCACAGAGCACGGACATCTCATTCTCAGGACCAGCTGCTCCATTCTGTAGACTCTCTCCTATTGCCCTGCACTAATTGCAGATGAAGGCTTAGGCTTTATATCTATTTCTAAGTTTGTCCCTATGCACCAGCGGTTGACAGAAGAAGGGGTGCATGGAAGAGTTAGAAGACAGGACTAGAGTATTTACCTAGGGATTATTCCAAAACCCTCTCATCTCAGCCGCATGGCTGAGCTTCAGTAATACTGAAAAAGGGGTGACTAATGATGTCAAAAGATTGTTCTCATCCCTGGCACTTTTATGGAGTCCACAAGATTGGACAAGACAGAAGAGAGATGACAAGATTTGCTGGACCATCCTCATGTAAAAATTCACCACTTATAGTAAAGCAAACCAAACATGGTGTTAAATGAATACTCTCTGTAGCCAATACTAGAGAATGCGCACAGGTTTCTGGATGACAAAACACTAATTTTGTGTCCCTTAACCAAGAGGCTTGTGTTAAAACCATTCTCATTAAAACTGTATCAAAATCAGAGACAGAGCACATGGCGTGTAACTAATTGCAGAATAAGGCCCTCAGTCTTTTGCTTTACATTCACTAAACAAGATTGTTACTGCTGTTTGTGTGTGTTTAAATTAAATGTTGAGTTTTGTTAATTAAGAATAAAAATATTTATAAAAATGAACTCTGTTGTTTGACAGATAAATCTGTATTTCTTCTTTCTTTTTTCTGTTTTTTTTTCTTGGTGGGGTAGCATGAGGTCTTGGCATACTTACTGAGAATGGCTACATCATCTTTACTTCAGAATCAAAATTAGAACACCATTAAAAACTGAACTCTGCTCAAGGTTAGAAATAGAAAAAGGCTAGAAATAGGTTCAGGTGACAAAGGTATGACAAGTTCATTCAAAAGATAAGTCCATATAAAATATCTGGTTTTGGAAAATTTGGTAAGAAAAATTAGATCAATTAATATGGGATAAAGGTTCCTCTTGGTGGCACAGATTCACTAGGAGAGAGAGGGCACAAGAGACATCAGCATCCTTGCCAAAATAGGTTGCTGCAATGCACTCTGCTATGCTGTGTGATGAGGAGGTGTTCCTCTGCTGGCATAACTCCCTTTTAGATGAGTTAGTGATATCTAAATCTTTTAAGTTTAGTGGAAGCAGCTTCCTTTGGACTGCACTTCCTCTGCAGGTGTGAAAGCAAGAAAGCCTGAGGCAGCAGTATTTGCTCTGGATCCAGCAGTGTAGTCTTAGACCAGCAACTTCCAGCAAAACACTCATTGATTTGAGCTTGCTGCCATTAAAGCTTGCTGATTTGCTTAAGATGTTACATAAACATTAGATCTTTTTTAAAGGCCAGATTTGATCTATTTTTGCCCATATTTTGCTGAGTTCTGAATTAATCTACTCAAAGTTTTCCTTTTTTACAGAGAAAAAGAGGGCAATCACAAGGACTGTCAAGTATTATTCATTTTGAATCTTACACTCAGACTCATTCCAATGCCACTGGAAGCAAAGGGAGGTTTTTCAGATGATTTTGATATTATGGACCCATACTAGACTGGGAGATTGGGAGATACTGAATGCCATTCATTGCCACTGAAGTTAAGAGCACATCCAGCTTTTCATAAGCTGTTAGACTGAACTGATTTAAAGTTTGAGTTGGAGATTTTGGAATTAATTTAAAATTGAATCTAACCTCTCAGATTATTATTCTTCATATGTATGGAATTGATTTAGGATTTCTATTTAGAATTAAATAACTTCTTATTCTATCAAGCTGTCATTTTTACATGCGATAATAACATTCGCCCTATCCCAGGAAACCTTTGAACTAAGGGCAAGGCATCTGTGAGAAAAGATAGCATCATATGAAATACATGCTGTGGGAAACAGAGAGAGAGGCAGGCGAAAATATTATAAAACATAGTCAGAAAACTGTCAAAGAAAGAAAAAATAATAATAAAACAAAGCTTACTTTAGAACTTCCTGTTAAAACCTATCACAAAATTTTTGGAGCCATGGGTGTGTGTATATATATATCTATATATCTTTTTGGAGGCATGGATTTTTTTTTTAATATAGATGACTTTCTTTATTCAACATGCAGATATTTCTTCCTAGCGCTACCACATATCTAGAAGATTAATTCATTTTATCTTATGACCCATATTTTCCATTTGACGAATGCTTTTTGATTTTTTTGTTGGAACCTCATTAAAGGTACTTGATTTTAGGCAAGTGACATGTATATACTGTCTAAAACTAAAGTAGTTTTCCAACTCTAATCCGCTCAAATACACATAACGTGCACTTGAGACATCAGCTGAGCTCCTTCTTCATTATTCCACCTCTAAAGTAGTTGGTAGAACTGGGGAATTAGTCAGATGGGACATTTGAGCCACCTGGAAAGAACTGTGGAGATAACAGTTGTCAATAGCAGAGATGAACTAAGACAGATGAGTACAAAGACATCATTGTCTTCAAAGTGAGCAGGAACAATTTCACAAAAAGGTTTTGAAAGAAAAATGACTATATTTCCCTTGAGTGTATTTGGAATTTGCGTGTTCAAAATTCAAACACTGTAAAATACATGTGGGGTCATTGTTAGACACAGTAAATTTGGTGATTACCATACTGCAGATGTTCAGGAGTAGAAGCATTAAGGTGCTACTTCTGTCACCTGACAATCTTCAGTTCCTCCTTTCAGGTTCCTTTGTTCCCAGTTTTATGTGGACAGTGGCTATCTTTAGCTATACTTGTGATGAGTTATTAATCTGGCTACAGTATTGCTACAAAAAATATACAGAAATAAGCAAGAATTTAGACCTGTAGTGTTGTTGTGTAATCAGAAACTTCTGTGGTAAAACTTTCTGGACTGCAAAATGCTATCAAAAATAGACCTGTTAGTTAGGAAAGTTAATTTTAATGAAGTACTCATTACAAATGAAATTTGAAAAGAGTTTCCAAACTCTTAATTAGTCTTCTTAAACTAAGCCTTTCTTAGTCTAGCTTTAATAGCTTTAATATACAAGATACTTCCCCAAAATTTGTATAAATCAAAACTAACAAAAAAAATCCAAATAATATTAGCAGTACTTTGGGGCACAAAGCGGGATTCAAATGTGAAGTGTCTCTCTGCCAGCTGTTGCCACACCATCATGCCTTGCTCCAGCAGACTGAAGTTCTGTCAATGTCAACATCCTTTGACTTATTCCACGTGCCAAGACACTAATGATAACCACTCCTTTGGCCACTACATGCAGGACTTGTTTCAAAGTCCCCAAGTGATTTCCTGAGAACGCATCCCCGTCCAGTCTTGTCCCTCAAAAAAAAAAAAAAGAAAAAAAAAAAAGAAAGGTTGATATATTAGGTATAGTGCAGCTTTACTGTGAAAGCTCTCTTTCATGAAATATGCTGTACCTTAAGTCTGCTTCACTAGTGCTCCACATGTTGTTAATGTTGACAGACCGTTCTCGTGACACACAGAAAAAACACTAGGAATGCCTTTGTGAGGCATCTCCTCTGTTTCCTTCCACAGCTGAGCTTGTTCTTCAACAAGAGAAGAGCTATTTATATGTTATGAAAAAAAATGGAGAAATCATAGAATTTATTGGTTTTAAGGGATCTGTATGGAAACAAACAAAAAAATCACTTCAGTTTAAAGTAGGTAAAGAAAATGACTTTGCCATTTGTTTTATTCTGATTGCTCTTCTCTTTCTTGACAGCAAAGAGAGTGTATTATAAAGGTTGCTATTCTCATAAGAAGTGTTATATTTTGCATTTACTGTACATTTCTTTGTAATGTCCATTTCTTTGCCAACAGATGTTCTGTGTTTGGAGCTGAACCTGGCTCAGGGAAAAAAATGCAGAAAATAGAGCCACTTACCAGAGTCTGAGGCTGTCTTCCCTGGCTCCATTGGCCAGTACTAGCATGTCTCCAGGCTATGAATCAAAATCCTGGGTTTCTCCAGCCTCTGGAGATTACAGGTGTGATGTTTATAATCCCTTGACTTGATGATAATCCTGCCATCCGGTAAAATCCAACCCAATCTAGTCAAATCCATGTTTCTGAATAAGTGTGAACATCCAGGATAACCTTTGTGGCAACAGGTTCCAGGCTTTTGTGTGCA
Organism: Platalea leucorodia; assembly: GCF_965183815.1. NCBI lineage: Eukaryota > Metazoa > Chordata > Aves > Pelecaniformes > Threskiornithidae > Platalea > Platalea leucorodia. Next base: position 155,425,612 of record NC_138823.1, on the reverse strand, counting down.
AGCATTTTTCTCACAAATTAGATTTGTAGATTTTTATGCTTATGATTCCATAAATACTTACACCCACAAGCAAAGTGAATAGCATATTGACTTCACAAAATAACAGCTCTCCATGTTTTTACATGGAATCCAGCAAAAATGTGTCAGTTTTTTGGAAATTTTTGCTTCTTAAGGGACTTTTAAAAAACCTAAATATTCAGGTCATTCTTCACAAACTATTGAGTTGCTAAAAGAAACGTTGACTTTTAAAAAGCTTTCAATTAGGCCTGCTACTTGATCCATTTTAGCAGTTTTATTGAACTAATAACATTGTTCTCCCTGGATTATGATTCCGAGGGAGACCGTGATTCAAAGCTTTTAACAGAAGTTGAATGAAATCATTCACATGATCAAAGTGACTCATCTGCATATGTTTTTGCAAGCTTAATCCTCAAAACCAGATGCTATTAGTTTACCAGTCATACACAATAGCTAACTAGCTCCTACCAGAATGGAAAACAACTCTAGGAAAGAATCTATTAGCTTTTATGCTAACAGGCAAACAGTACTAAATAAATTTCTAAAGATAAAGAAAAAGGTAAAGAACAACAATACTTTGTCCTTTAAATATTCTGGTATCTAAAAGGCTGCTTACTAGACCAAATCCAATAAAATGAACTAGGTAGATTAGCTCAGTTCATTGCTTTTAATTAAATACATCCTGAGCTATGCTCTCAATGAATTAGCAAGGAACATTTGCTGCTTCTCATTTACAACCTTGCTAAAGTAGCAATTGGAGCAACTCTATTCTGACTAAATACTTGGAAAGAATGGTGTATAAGGAGCTAGGTGTGGGTTTTGCAAACCCAAAGAATTAATCCCAAGGGAACAGGAGGGATGATCCAGGTGAATTTTAACTCAGAAGTACCATATTGCAAAAACATGTAATCCACAATGTAATCCTGAATCCTTCTTAAGGGCAGGCTTTCCTGCAGAAATATTATCCTGACCTTTCTCTTACTGTTGCTATGGAAAGAAATGCTTCCTGGCTTCTGGCAAAGGGCCAGTAATTGTATTTAAATGGGGTGTTGAACAACCATAATATGTGCAGTGTGCTATTATTTCTTTGTGGGAGGTTTATTATAGGCTTCTGGTATATAATCTAAATTAGATGTCTGAGGAAAAATAGTGCTTTTAAGTTTGGAAATTGTATTCTGTCTTTAAAATTCCCTTATTTCCCTGATAGTCTTTTGAAGTTCTTCTGAAGCTGTAAATGTTATCTATATTCCTTAATCAAACCATCCTTTCAACCAGCTGCAGCAGAATGTCTCTCTTTTATGTTTATGGGAACTTGGATGCAATTATTTTACAGAGATGAACTTGCTATAAACAACCCTATCATTTCTAGACTTTCAAATTTCATTATCTTAAGCACAAATCAACATTGACGCTGCTCTAGTCTGGCTCTGATATGCTGTTTAGAATTAACATGGGTGGGTGATCTTTTATTCAATTTCATTACATTAGTGAGTAAATTTAGCAAGTAAGTTAGCACAGGTTGGGGACTGAAATTTTTCAAGCTATTCGCGGTACTTAAATCTTAACAGGTTGGTGGACACAGAAAAATGGAATCAACCGTATTATCCTTGTCTGCAACAGGTGCATGGAAATGAATAAATTTTAGACTAAGGTGCTAGTAACTGAGTGATTATTAGTACCTGGGATTTTATCTTTCCTGCATGGTTTATAAGAATTAATGAGTGTTGCAATTTGATTTATATTTAGCTTTTTTTTTTCCCTTTTTTTTTAAAGACAGGATTGTTTATGTATGTACATAATTATTCGGATGGCTAAACAAGGTGTACTTGACTGTTAATAAACTTGGAAACAAAAGGCAGTTAGGCAGACATTAATGGTTCTGGAATACGCTTCTCATCCCACTGAAATCAAATGATCTTGATTTTGTTTTCAATAGATGTTGGATAATTTCAGATAGTGCTGTTTTCCCTAGCATCTCCTACAGTCTGTTCATAAAGACACACTCATATGTCCATGAAATGCCATAGAAAAGCAATTCAACTTCTTATAAAGTTGCACATGATCTGAACTTGTCACGTCTTGTTCCTCTTTCCCTGCCTTTTTGCTTGCAGTGACTTTTCAGCAAAGGTTATCTTTCTTGACTTTCGCTTAAAAAACCACTTTCCTGCTGTTTCCATCCTCAGTGCCTCTGAAAGAGCCACTTCTGCTACAATCTGCTGTGAATCAGCTGTGTAATTATGTTCAGTAAAAAGATAATATATACACCTGCTATTTTCCATTTTCCCTAACTGTGTTGTACTCAGTGATGCTTAACCATCCTCCACTGCAGGCCTACTAAGAAGCGTATACCTTTTGTATATACTGGGGCCGCTTAACACATATCTAAATTGAATTGGAACTTTACTGGTCTTCATAATCAGGAAACAATAAGTTTTTACACTTCTGCTCAGCTTCTGAAAGAGGGCAGTTTGGCCTGATAATTACAGATAGGAGAAAGACAATGGGCCCATATTCACAAAGTCTCTAGCACTTGCCTAACTTAATATCGTTACAACTTCTGTCTGGCTAATGGATCATAATGAAGGGTTTAGTAATGCAGTATGTAGGTATGTAAAAGAGCATAAGATTGGTCTGCTGAGTAAGATCAAAGCTTCATCTAGCTCAGGATTTGTCCCATGACAGTTACCAATTATAAATGCACAGGGAAAGGTATAAGAACCTGCAAGGAGGTTGTGACACACTTCCCAGGAATGCTGAATGCTTGCAGCTTCAGGTCTTCCTGGGCCAAAAGTAATTCTTTGTCTTTAACAGTCACTGATTTACTCCTTTTTCTTTGTAACTCTAACTTGTAAACTTCCCAGAAACATGGGATTCTACATCTCAGCCCCATGTGGTCTGGAAACTCTTTTTTTTTTTTTCATTTTGAAACTATGCACTAGCTTCATTTGAAGCACCCTAATGCTTGTCTTGGAGGAGAAATAAAAAATAATTTCCTATTCATATTCCTTTTACATTGTAATTCAGAAGATCTTCAGCAATTTATTCATCAGCTATTTTCCATGATAAAGCATACTGCCTTACTGAATTGCTTGAAATGCTCCATACCTTTGACCATACTTGTCATTCTCTTACTGCCTTCTTCTAGTTAGTCACACTGAGCTGCCTGACCATTACTAATTATGAGTGTTATGCAAATGATGAGAAATGAAAAAAGAAAAGCAATCAAGAAATTTTAAAAATGTAGAAATTATGGGAAAAACACTCATCTTCTAAAGCCAATTACTCGCTATCCAATTTAAAAGTCAATGTTCATCTACTTTATCACTATTGAATAAACTTTACCCATATTAATAACAAGCAAGGATTGCTGCTTGGTGTATTTCTTTTGATCAGATAATCTGCATGTGTCCTACACAACCATTTTCATTATTCTTAAAGCTAATTAATATTATTTTGTAATTGATCTAGACTAACACAGAATATGGGGTCACCTTCCAAAGGTATCATCTGTCTACCAGCAATCTTATATTATTATACTGTACAGTAACTTGTTGACTCATGATTACCTGACACATACTGTTTTGTTACTTAATGTAGCACGGGCATTAATTTGCTGAACAAGAAGATGCAGCTCTACAAATTACTTTTAACGGTACTCTTCATAAGGACTTTATATTATTCAAAAGGTTCATAAAGTTTTTGAAGTCTTCAGACAAACATGCTTTTTACTGCTGGCACTTCAGTCTTCAAAGAGTGGCTAATATAACTATTTTGTCTTTCACCAGATAGGGCATGGAGTAAAACCTTAAGAATGTTGTCGAGTTGTATTTCACTGGCTGCTACAAGGTTTCTATGCGTGAAGCATGCCATTGACATCACTCACTCACAATATATGGTCTGAAGCAATCAGACTAAGAAAATCTGGAGATAAAAGTTGGAAAGCAGCAGGGAGACTAGAGAGAGTGAAGCAAAACATATCAATCTGTGGAAGATGCCTGACTGCTTCCAATTGTACTGTCATGATCTTCTGATTTATCCTCCAGGGAGGAAGGATTGCAATTATACTGTACCAACAGGCACAAAAATGGAAGGAAAAATACATCTTGAGCATAGTTAAAGATTTGTCAGTTTTATACAAAATCTCCTTTGGGGCCTTCTTAAACCTGTGTTAGAATCAAAATAAAATTCAACCAAGCTTTTTTTATATGGTTCACAAACATTAAAAAGCACCGAGTTTGTATAGACTTAAAAGCCCAAATGCATATGGATGAATATGCACTGCACTGGGCTCAAATATTAGGAACACAAACACTAACTGTAACTGGGAGGTCTGGGAGTTAATTAAATAATAAATACTGTAGTGTTTACCACTGTAAAGGTCTGATTCTTATGTGTTAGTAAGGAGTATATCAAGAATAATGCCAAGAAACAAATGTAATTGCATAAATTTTATGCTAGTGTCAGAGAAGTCATGCTCTCTGTGTTCTAAGTACCTAATAAATATTCTTCAGAAATCTTCTCTGACCTAGGAAATTATTGCTATTTTACTAAGAAGATAATAAAGTAGAAGTAAGCTAAGTGATTTGCATAAGTAATAATAGCATGTCAATGGTGAGAGTTAGTAAAAAGGCACAAGGAATCCCAGTGCTGTAAGTGGCACTCAGAATCTGTTGCCAGGAAAGGGAAAAAAAAAAAAACCACAAAATTAGTCTGTGATAATTTTTAGAGAGAACTGTAATTCCAATCAAACCTGTCAGTCTCTGGTCAAAATGTGAAAAAGTAATTTGAATGGACTTTTAGAAGAAAAGAAAATTTGTATTTTGCTTAATCTTAAAAATTCATTCCAATCTTTCTAATTAGACAAGAAAACACAGGAAAAATATCCAATTCAAAACTAGACTGAAGGAACCCTCTTTGTTAGAAACATTAACTGAAAACACCTTTTTTAATTTGAAATGGTTGAAAACTTCTAACCAAAAGAATCATTTGTTTTCAATCCAGAATTTTTGAATACATCTGTTTGTTTGTTCAAAAAATCATGGGGGATTCCCATGGCAATTTTCTGAGCATTTCTACCTATGAACAATTCACTAATTCAATTCAATCCATTTCCTCTACAGTTATCCAAAATATGTCTTTGTGTCTTCCAACAAGGGTATTTCAATTACACCATTTTCAGCTTTTCTATGTAGTATATTTCTGTGCACATTTTGAGCCAGAGCTCCATCAGCCCTCGGGTCTTTGGTCTATTCTGAAACAAAAACATAATGTAAGACTCAATGTCTCCTTGCTAAATCCCACGACATATTTTTTCCATTCATATGGTAAATGGCCAGTTGCTGGTGAGTCTGACCTTAAGACAACCCCATCATGCCAAGGAGGGATCACAGTCATGATTTTTGGTGCTCCTTTTGGCTCTACCTTGCTTATTTTCATCTGCAGCTTGATTTTCTGGATGACAGTAATGAGGACATGGTCCTGTGATTACTTCTTGGATGTGTATGGGCTCTCCTGCTCAGAGCTTCAGCCCTCAGGCTTGTGGAGAGTACTGCAGGTTTCCCAATGACTGGTCAGTGAACCTGGTTGTGGCAGTCAGCTTGAACCCACACTTACCTGATTTATCTCTAGTGTCACCCTATCAAAATGCCTGGCAGAGCTGAATGGCTTCAGGCTTTTAAAGACAAAACAACTTTGGTTTTCCTAAGGCATTTTGTTTATTTCTGTCTTGTGAATAGGAGCAGGTATGAAATACAGATGAGTCTGAAGATTTAAGGGGGGAAAGAGGTGCCAGATCCTGATGGTTTCAAAAGGAATGCCACTGGATCTGAAACTACTTCAAATAATAACTAGAATAAGGGATGCAGAAATAAACTATGGTCCTTTTGAAAAAGAAGACCCGTAAGAAACTGGATATACACAGAACACATCTGAGAGGAATACCTTGCTGAAAACAGTTCTTGTTGCAGCTACTAAGAATCTGTCATTATAATTATATCTTCTGTGGAACTTTGTGCTGCCATTAATTGGACACACCAAGACATTTCTTAGAATGAGTTGTTTAAAGCACAGCTCCTATCTCTCAGTGTAGTGCAGTCAAAATAAAACCTTCCAAACAACCCTTTCAACTTTCACTGTCATCACCTGCCAATGTGACTCTTTGAAAGGGTTTTTGTTTTAGTGGCTGCTTGAGATGAAAGAAACATAGTCATATCCACAGATAAAACTCCTGTGATGAATCTCTGTTGCCATTTGGGCAAGAAGGAGTGCTTTTCTTCCTAAGATTTTATTGATTGTTTGTGAACTCATTGATAAAACAGGCTGTGTGCCTTGCTGCAAAATGCTGCCAGCTCTGCATGCCGTCTGGTTTAACAATGAATCCAATACTAAATGTCCTATTTATGACAGGAGCCTTATGAAAAGATATGCTTTTAAAATAACAAATGATATTTTGTACAGCATTTTACTGAGGAGATGTTATTCAAAGGAAACAGGAATTAGAGTTGTAATGCTATTTATTTTTTAAATCTAGCAAACATATTTTGTAAGTTCATAAGTAGGAAGTCAAAAAAGGAAATGAAGTTAAGCCTAAAATCACGGAGGAAAGGCAATTCAGGTTACACAGTCCTGCCTGGAAAGAGAATTATGTATTCTTTTATCTGATATCAAAGAGAAATTAAAAATCTGAAACTTCATGAGATCCTAGCTGGAAATAATCAATAGGATTCCAAACATTCCAAGTATCACCTTGTATTAGCGAGGCTTAGTTATGTGCATTGGAGTACTGTTAATCTGGAAACACAAGCTAAATTTAGAGTTACCTGTAGTCACAAGCAGGAAAGTGCAGCGAATTGTGATCAGCATTTGTTCTCATGTTTGCCGTGAGTGATGGAGGCAAGTCAGCGTAAGCATACACACTCAGATAATCAGTTACCTGACAGGGCTTTGGATGATGAAAAGTCTTTTCTCTGTCTCCAGAGAACACAATGCTTATTTCAGACATTTCCTGGAAGACAAAGGGATGGAAGAAGAGCCTCTAGATTACACTGGGATGACAGAAATCTGCTAATAAAAATGTAAAGGTCAAAAGGCTCCATCCTCCTCTGGTGTAAACCAGCATAATTTCAGCTATGACACCCACTTACACTTGCTGAGGATCTTGATTACCAAGGTAGTTTCTGTGTCTTTTTTGCTTTGCTTGTCACACAGCACAAAGGCCATGCAGAAGTCGCACAAGCACAGTTAGGTTCCAGATAAAAGCATTTCCTGTTAACACACCAAATATATTACTTGAGGTGTAATTAGCAGGCAGTTTTCTGGCAGTTTATAGAAAAAAAAAAACAACCAAAACACCAGCAACCCTCAGGGTCAACAACAGCAAGGACCACTGCATGGTTTACATAACATTTGAAGGGCACTAATAGACAAACCATAGCTTTATTTAGCTTTGAGTAGTTTAGAGCATCACCACTCCTAAGGATGGGTGCAGGGGGGACCTGAAGGTGGAGTTGACACTTACATGACATATCTAGAAGAAATAAGATTGCATCCTTGTGAATTTGATAGTCTTTGATAATTGATTATATATATAACCAAGTGAACCACACTTTTCTCAAGTATGTACTTTCACCATTTAAGTGGCTACAAAACCTCCCTGAAGCTGTGTGTGACATTTCTTAGATTTTCACTGACATTCGCTCACATTTATGTTTTATTTCACATTTATTTTTCAAATGGTTGTAATGGAGAGCACCATTAAAGAGACAATATGTGAGGAAAAAAAAACAAAAACAAAAACGTGGACTTCCGCTATTATGTGAATGACATTCAAATGTATTTTATCAAATCCTGGTATGGTGCTTTCTTGCTAAATGACCAGAATTCATTCTGGAATGGACAGAAAGTCAATTGACTTTGCTTAAGTCTGTCTTCAACTGAATTGCTCTTGATTGCTACATGACATTAAGTAGAGAAGGGTGATTTCCCCATACTTGCATTTTGATGGACTGGAACCCAAATTTGCCTTGTTAAGGCTTGCTACTGTTGTTTCAAGGTGAGTTTTTTTATATTATTATTTGAAGGATGTAAAAAATGAAGTGTTCATTAGCTGCAGATGATTGGAGGTCATTATTCCTACTTTCATTACAAGGAGGTCTGATTAGTGCAGGGCTTTTTGTGTTGGCCTTCCTGCCACCGTGTGCCCTCTCCAGCAGCTTGGAATTCGCTGGACAGACTAAAATTGCTGATCATATCACTCCTGCGCTGCCGTGCTCGCAGTGCCTCTCTGTTTGACAGTAACCAGTTGCCATGGAAATAATTGTGGTGTCACAAATTCAGTGTTATGATTTCAATAGATGATCATGTAAAGTGGAAGAAATGGTCTGCAAGAGTAGCTAACACAAATGGCAAAGGAAACAATAAAAACATATCCAAGAGGACAACACCATCTGGTAACTGTCTGTAAGGTTTTTCTGACTAGTCCTTCAGGTAGATTTTTTGAGTCACATTCCTTTTCTTCAATATTTCTGTTGATGGGAACTCCTTGCTCTCTGCCACATTTTCTATTAATCCTTAGGCAGTTAGATATTCAGTGAAGTGACAACAGCATTCCACAACAGCAGGTATCTAGGGCTTGACAAAGTGCACCAGACAGCATCTCATTTGTATTCTGCCCCACTTATGGCCGAGACACTGCTTACATGAAGCACTGTTATGTAGCCATGGCCCTTCTGTCATTCAACACACGCTAAAAAGTCATGTGCATCAGACAGACATAGAGGGAGGTGACAAGGTGTTTTTCTGCCAGCCACTGCACCTGGCACTACTTGTTGGATCAGAGATATCTCATTTCTTTGTCTCTCTGTCCTTTTTTTGTTAGATTTATTGGAACACTTCTCGTTTGAGCTATATTCATGGAAAAGCTCTGCACAGACATCGGTTGTTATATACAGAAAATCTTCTCATCTACAGAGACCCAAAATACCTGTTAATGCTGTAAATCAGTTTATGAAAGTCTCCATGTTCTGCAGGTAGTCTTTGCCCATGTTTAAGGTTTCTCACCCAGCTTGAGCATAGTAAGTTTCTGAGGGCACTTTCTGAGGTTCAGCTCTTTAACTATGGTAGGGTAACCAGAAGTCCCAGTTTAGTTGGGAAACATCAAGAACACTGGAAATTATCCATCCCTTTCAAAAACTCTGAAAATTTACTTTTTGGCCGAGATTTTCACCAGGAGAAACAGGACTTCCCTTGTTTCCACCCTTTGAGATGGTGAATAAATAATTCCTAGAAGGTTGCAGTAGACAGAAACTTTGACTCTCAACTGGCTCTAATATAGTTCAACATATTGCTGTTTCACTTGCCTGGTCGCAGTCGGGAGTTATCCCAATTTCCTGATGATGAATGTTTCCTGCCTGAGCCTGTCCTGATAGAATATTTGGAGTCAAGTAAGAGCCATAAACTTCCATGAAGGCATAAAGGCATAAAATATATAGTATTTATAGTGGACATGTTATAGATTACTAGCCAGGAAGTCTATTAAGGGATGTGAAATAGGTTTCCCCATGCTTTATTTAATCATCTGTAGAATAAGGGTATTAATATCTCCCTACCTCATAAGCAAATTGTGAGGGTAAATACATTCATGGCTACACGTTATTTACACTGATGTTCTGGGACTACAGAGTAACTAGATAGTATTTTTGGGGGGGGGTGTGCAAGTTTTTTTCAGTTTTACTAAACTAAACTAATTACTTCCTGGTTTAATGATATTGACTTTAAAGCAGCAAATTTTGTCATTGAATTTTAACAGTTTCAAAACAAGGCTTCGCTGCCCACAATATCTCAAACCTATGGGTTAAGTTGCATTTGAAATGTGTCCAGGGTGTCCCCAGCACATACCAGAATACTCTGTTTTCCTCATGTTTGGGCCAGAGCCATTCTCTCATGCTTTGTGGATCTGTTTGAAATAATCAACTTTCTCCTTGGGAGCATTTGCATGCAAGAATTAGTTTTTTCATGCATGGAGAGTGTTTTTCATTTCTGAGAGAAATTCAAGGAAAGAATGAGAAATGTTTTGATTTATGCAAAGCTGTGGATGTTTTTGAAATTAATTTTTAAATCTAGCTAAAACTGGCTTACACTGATATAATTTGTTCTAGGCCTTGTCTACACAGAAATGTTAAACTAGTTTAAAAAAAGCGACTAAATAAGATTAGGATTCTAATCCCAGCACTAATCTTGGGCATAATCACAAGAAAATTGATATGGGATACATAAAGATTTACATAGTACCACAATCAAGGTAAATAAAACTGGGTGGGGTTTTTTTGGTAGAAAATAGGCCTTGTCAGACAAACTAGATATTAGGGTTTTTTATGGTATTACAAGTATGGTTGTCAAAGATAAGTGTTGGTACAACAGCTGGGCTGTAATTCAGAACAAGATTTAGGAGTGCTGTTCAGAACGGAAATGGCTGAAAGTTAGGGCCTTAGCTCTGTAAATCAAATTTTCAAGGCACAGGCAGGTCTATATCTTGTACAGGAAAGAGCTAAATTCTTATCAGTAGGAATCCCAAACTCCACACATTGATTTTGGGACTGTTAAAGAAAATTCTGTTAAACAGTAAACACCTGAAACTCAAAGGAAGAGATGGAAAAAGAGATCTCCAGTAGCCTTCTGAGGGCAAATGCCATAATTCTGCCTTTGGAGAAGGAGAGGCTTTACTGGGGTGAGTCAGGACAGGAATTCCTTTTGCCTTGGAAAAGCCTTCTCAGTCCCCTGACAACAGGGAAAGGAACGGAGGAAAAGAGCATGACTTGTGTTTCGTTCCTCTGTGAGGCACGTTATGTACTTCAGGCCATGGCAAAGGACATCTGAGGCTGCTTTGCGCTCAGAGCCAGCTGGGATAGTGCTGGAGGACCATGTGCGGCAGAGTGAGCCATAGCAAGGGAGCCTGTCTCATCCACGCTGTCTTTGGAGAGCAGCCCTGGAGTGAACTATCACCAGCTCTGTGCCTGGATATGGGACAAAGCTAACTGGAGAGGTCCAAAACTGACGAGGAGTAAACTAAAAAATAAGCAGTGTAGATAGATGATGGGAGGTCCAAGAATCTCATTCACTCCCTGGCACTCTTTATTTAGTATTATAGATGTACCGATATAAACAAACTATAGTAATGCCTGAACAGGTGCAGAAGCAATGACATTTCTGTCTCTCTTCATGACAAGAGCAGCCGGTTAAACTCCATCCAAGAAGCTGTCCACAAGGCACCACTATTTTGATATGAATTCAGTGCAGTCCAAGCAAGTTAGTTACTGTCTGAACAGAAACCATTAGGAGTTTTTTTGGCCAATTTAGGCAAAAGATTGCTTGCTGTTTGCACACCAAATGGCACGAGTTGGGCAAGGGGTGCATTTCAAGGGATCTTGGAGGATTTGGAAAAGTAGGCTGAATTCTAGTGGACTCCTGTCCTGAACTACAGGTTATAAATGACATTAAGTATCTGATCATTTCACTGAACATCTATCTCCCTGATGTCTCTGAGACATTTGATGTAGTCCTGTATGACATTCTGATAACAAAATTATCACTATACAAAAATCAGTGAAGTTCTCTTAAATGGATTAAAACTAACTCAGTTTGGCAAGTGACAGCTTGCCAAAACTACAGCCTTTGTGCAGGGGAGAGACGCTTTTGATTAGTTATTTTTAAGCTTTAATGTTATCTCTGCTTTTTCACATTTCACCATTTTTCAGTGGAAAATTCTGTTTTTCAGGCATTTTGGTGGTTGTTTTTCAGAAATGTAGGGGAAATATTTTTACAATAAAAATACCTGTAAGTATAAAAAATATCCAAGCTTTGAAACTAGAAGACTTTTATTCACCCAGTTTTCATCCTCTTTCTTTCTTTTTTTTTCTTCGCCCCCCCCCGAATCTGAGATTTCAGCATCTTGGTCTATTTCAGGAAAGGAGAAAAAAACATAAAATCCTGAAGATTTTGCAATATGGAAAAATCATTTGCCATCTAGGGCTAATTAAAAACTTCCTCTAATTAAATCTTACTTAATTGACAGATCTCAAAAAAATGTAATAATGAATCATCATGCTATGGATCTAGTCCCAGTGCAATCTGTTCTTGACCAAATGCTATACAACATCCTTATCTGCAATCTTGAGAGAGTATACTCATTGCTGGCAAAATTTACAGATAACAGGAATGGGTGGTATAGTAAATAATGAGGATGATTAATTTCTATGAACAAATTTAGTAATTTCTTGAGCAGTTGTTTTCATTTGAAACACATGAAAAATACACCTTTAGGAAAGAAGTAGGTAGGTCATGAATGCAAACTGGCGGACAGTACTTGAAATGCTGAAATACTCAAAACTGTTGTGGTAGCAAAGCAGCTTAAGATGAGCTCTCTGTGTGATGCTGTAGCTAACAGGTCAAAATAGCTTTGGTGCATGCATAAAGACAGAATATCAAATAGGCATGTGACGTTGATATACCCCCATGAAGTAGCTAGGCCTTGTGTCCGCACTGCAGAAAAAATGATGTAAACTTGGGTGGTTCAGAAAGGAACCACAAAGATGTTACTAGTTCCGGAAAGCTGATTGTATAATGAAAGACTGAGGAGTTTAAAGAGTTTGCTAATCATTTATCCAAGAGCTGCTAAATTGATTATTGATACAACTACAAATCTGTTGATTATTGATACAGCTATAAATCATAGGATATCAAGATGTAGCTGGTTCTTAGTCCAGCAGAAATAGGTGTAATGAGATTTCATGTTTGGCAGCTGAAGTCAGAAAAGTCTGCGCTAGAAAAAAAAGATATTTTTTTAACACTGAATATAAATAACAACTGGACCGATATTTCCTGGAGTATAGTGGCTGCTCTAGCTTTTAAAGTCTTTAACCCAAGGCCAGCTTGATAAAATGCATGCCTAATTGCAGAGAGATTCACACAAGTGTTAATGTGATGCCTAAACAGTTTTAGGATGTGCTTTCAAAACACAGTAAAATGACTGTAGGACCTCTGTGTCCCAGGCAGGATGGGATCCATCAGAGGCCTTCTCCCTGCCCCTATTTTGTCCTCTCTAATTTTTCCTTCCTCTTTTGTATCATCAATACTGATCATTTGGCTGCAGGATGAGGCAGATGAGCTCACTGATCTGGCTGGAAACTAACGTAAAAACAACGAAAAAAGCAATGCCAGTGGCTGAAATGGTATGTTCAGAGCAGTGAGCAATCTGAGACCACATCTACCTACATAGGCCTTTCTAAACTTGCTCCTCTCCTTGCTCAAACAGCTCAAAGAGAGATGCTGGCTAGACTTGCCCTTGCCATCTCAGACAAAATGTCCCATGGAAAGGTTCACAGTCTGTGTCTCACTTAAGGCACAAAAAGAACAGGGCGACACAGTCCAGACAACAGCTATAAGAGGATTTACTGCTTTCCATTAGGCAGCGTGGAGCCCAGAGGGTAACTGGACCATGAAGAGACCTGCATCCCAGAATACTTCCTTGCTAGAGGTTTCTACCATCTCTGGACTGGGACTTGTTTTTCTTCTTTTTCTAAAATGCAGCAATTTGTCTTTGTATATTGTGTTGCTAAGGGCGGGAAGAAGAGAGAGGTCTTGCTGCTTTCCTGACCTAAGAAAAGATGATAGCCTCTGCTAAACAAGCACTTACAAAGTCAGCCAAGCCAAAGTGCCTGTACTTCAGGCACAGAAGTAAACCTTTAACTCACTAGGGAATGTTTTTGCCAGAAAACTTAAATGAATGTGGCATTTATAGAGCTAAGTGGGGATTTTTAGATCTCTCATGAAGTTAGGAAGATAAATTGAGAGCTATGACATTATTTTGAATTTTACCCTGAATTGACTAGCTCCAAACCAATATGCTGATTTTGGATGCCTATGTACAGCCGCCATGGGGGATTAGGACAGAATCTGTCTTTTCTAACACAAGAACTGTGGGGTATCAGGTGAACTAACAGGTGGCAGGTTCGAAGCAAAGACAGTGGTTCATCATGCAAAGTTTAGTAAAGATGTGGCACTCCTTCCTGCAGGTTACAAATACCAAAGCTGACATGGGTTCAGATAGATACATTTGTGTAATAAAAATCCATAGAAGGCAATTTAGCACTAAGAAATCATTTCTGGTTCAGGAAGCCCCTAAGCAGCAAACTGCTGGAACTTAGAGCAATACTAACATATTCCCAAGACATATTCTTGGGAAACCATATGTTTGCCTCGTTCCTGTGCTCTTCTGTAGGCATCCCCTACTATCTGCTGCCAGAAACAGAACACTGCACTTGGTGAAACTTTACTCTGACTCACTCTTAAGCTCATCTGGTAAAAACTATGTGATTCTATGGATATACGTTCAACATCTTACCCTGACTGCAGGAATTTATCATTTGAGGAGGTGGTTCTTGATATCGGCCTATCATTTCTCAGTATCATCTTTAATTTGACATTCCATCACAGTTGGCTTGCAACCAGCCTCAGCTGTTGAAAATCCTCACATTCAACTACAAATTCCTTGTGACTACTTGTATCTAAAAAGCTTCCAAAAGTATATGTGGAATTTACTACAAGAATTTTCTTCCCAAAGGAGTGGCTCTAAGTTTTTGGCTAGATTTTCCTAGACCTTGTGGTGCCCTGCAGTTTGCCTTACAAGTTCAGCACACTTGTCACATGACAGTATTGCACAACTGAAGTGGAAAGAGAAAAATACTGGCTCATTCATGTGGTCTGGAATTAAATCCATCAGTGTTATTCAAAGTGATAAGTAGAGCTTACATGTACAGTAAATCAGCAAGCACAGCATGATAAATTATGCTTTCCTCTCTGTCAAAGGATTTTTGAATCACAATTGAAATATTTTTCCATGTTCAAAGTCTGGATATGGCAGATAGATATGGAAGCTAAAAAAACCCCAGGCCTTGGCTTACACCCTGAGTTAAGTGACAGCATGGTTTTAAATGCATTAAGGGTTTTGTCTATTCGGGAATCTTTTCTTCTAAAATAAGATATTTCTAAGTAACTTGAAGCACAGATCTCCTTATTTAAGAGTGCATTAAACTGAACAAGAAAAAAAAAAACCAAACCAAAACCAAACAGGCATTTCTGAAATAGAATTATCTACAAAGAGACACATTCTTTCAAGAAAGCTATTCTGGTCAAATTTCCCATGTAGACAGACCTTTAATTAATTCACTGTAAACTCATGTGTGGAAACTCTTATTCTGATTTAAGCTCAAATTATATCAGTTTAATTTGTTTCTTTAAATTGACAGGTGTAAATGATATAACTGATTTTAATCTGGATACTAGAACATTTCAACATTTCAGCTTACTTGGCTTTAACATCAATTTGGGGGCTTGTCTATATTCGCAGTTATAGAGGTTTAATTTGAGATATCAACATATTTAGGCAAACCGATGCAAGAGAGTATGCAGCAAGCTCATATTCTCATCTGCCCAAGTATCACTTGATTGCAGCTACATTGAAACTGAAGAAGAAAAAAAAGGCACTTTTGACAGAAAGAAAGAATGTCCATGTAGGCATCTGTATTATTTTAAATAGAGCTGTGCAAGTCTGTATGTAGACTACCATCTCTCACACTTGTTCATCTCTTATCTGTGGATAAAATACATGAAGGTCTCAGCTTAGCTGTCTGCTTTTTCTTGGATTTAAGTGATACACATTCAAAAAAGGTGTTCCATCAAGTCTAGCGTAGGACAGGACTGGTTAGCAGGGCATGGACAGCTGAGGGCAGAAACTTCAAACGCTCCATTTCACTAGAGGAGGTAAATGAGTAATGAGTAATTAGGCAACTTGTACATCTTCCCTGAGAAGAGCAAAATTCAGATCTACAGTTATGATAACAACATGCCAGCAGCATATAAACCTTTCCACGTGGTTCTCACTCCACTTTAGATAAGTACACAGGGTAGTCCAGGCCACTCAGTACATCAGATGCTCTCCTTGCTACACGCATTAACTTTTTTAACATGAAAATCCTAATGCTTGATGTTATTTATGGGTCATCATGATAATTAGTATTTTCCTGCTGAACTGCTTCAAATGTACTCTATGAAACCCACATAGTCAAAACATTGCTGTATGCATCTGATTCCAATGCAGACATGCAGGCTCACACTCTAATATTCTGCTCGCTCCTCTCTTGTGTGAGGATGTTACAAATGAACCTTCTACCCTGATAAGAAAAAAGATACTAGCAATTACAATGGGTTTTGAGTAGGGGAGTGAGGAATATAAATGAGCAGAAAGGTGCCAAGATATCAAGACTAAACCATCTGGCTTAGTGATAGTTGTAAAGTGAATTTTTAATGTGGTGCGTTGTGGTTTTTTTGGTCCTGATTTGAATAGGATCTGTTTTCATGTCCTATGTAGCATAAACCTCTTTCAAAAAGGTCAAGCCAGACTAAATGAAACATTATTAAAAGAGTCTGTATTTTTCTTCCTTGAAGTTACTTTATCACAAATACTTATACAAACCAATTGCTAGTTAAAAATTGAGAGAAAGAGAGAAAAAGAAAAAGAGTGACAAGGCAGGAAGAAAGGACATTACTTTCTTTTCACACTTGGGTCTTTGCTTTTGTTTTGTAATGAATTCCCGCATTTCTGCAGTCGCACTCAGGAGAATGCTGGAAGGTTACTTCCCATAATGAACACAATCTGATATGTGAAGGGCACATCTGCAAACGCTGCTGTGAATCTGAAAGGTGAAAGCCAAGTGAGAGGCATGAGGGATGGTGAATGAAGGGAAGGAAATGAAGGGGGGAGAGACAAGGCTTGCTAAGTGAAAAAAGGCACAGGCTGCTAAAAAGGTAATGGGACAGTGGGTTTCTCTATGAAAGATCAGTTGTATTGTTATACAGAAGGTTTTTATTATAGCTGTGCAGAGACTTGGTGCAAGAGCTTCTGGCCTCTTCTGCTTGCTTTCACTTAGAGCCGTGTATCCTGCTTCCCTTGAGAATTTCTTCCAGCTCTGTATTGCAGCCAGTTCAATTAAAATCCTGCTGAATGGTATTATTTATTTTTGAGAGTGCCACAATTATCAGCAGGAAATCACAGGAATAAGCAAGTGTCATTAATTGCTGTGATCTTGAGGCTGGATGGTCTTGGACACAGACTGCATGACAAAGACAATGTAAAATATTTGAGTTTTAGAGTTTTAGCTACTTTCTCCTTTTGTGATATTGTCTATGAGACAAGAAAATAACTTTTAAGATATGGTCTTTGATGAACTCACAGTATAGTTGGAGTTTTTTCTTTTAATATTCAGATGAAGAAAATCCTTTTCTTTTTTTGGATGAGTTGATAAGTCTTGCTTTCTAGTCATGTCCTTACATTGCCATGAGGCATTAAAATAATCAGTTCATTTCTTCTATATGTGAGTTTCTTCATTACATTTGTACTCTACAAATATTTTAGCACACAGTTTTTCCTGGAAGGAAAGGTAAATTGGTAGCTTTTAAGCAAATACCAGATAATAACTGCTAGTTTTCAACTCATAAATGTTACCATCTACAATATGCTTCCAGCAGTTACACTTATTCATCCAAAGATCAGAGACAATACCTTGAGACCCATCAGTCAACGAGAGAAACAATGCAGCATAGCTCTCCTTTTTTATTTCCACTACTGAATGCTGTCAAAAAACCACCCATGACCCACCTATATGTGAGAAATTATTTGCCAGAAATCCTTAGCAATAAATTAAGATAAATGTATCTGAGACACTCATAAACTGCTAATGGAAAATCCACCAGCAAAACCAGAAGCTAACTGTGCCCCCGTTAAAATCTAGATGCTTAACTTCAATGTAGAGTCCATGTGAGTTTCTACATTAGAAATGGCAGGTAGCCATAAACTGTCCACACTCTGTAACTATTATTAAGATTTTTTTTTGGAAAAAAAAAAAAGATTTTCTTTTTCTTCTCTCTACTATGTCAGTGAAGATATCACTTAAAGAACCACTTTTTTTTTTTTTTTTCCTTAAATGTTATGTAAATCTTGATGTTTCAAAAGAAAACAGCAATCAAGCTTCATAAGCAAAATGTTATATTAGCAGTAAACTTCACGGTACTCTGCATAATATTGAATCAGATGCTCAGCTTGATCCAGATTTTTAGAATTCAATCTTCTTTTACTAAATGAAATATCTAAAATGATGACCGAGATCAGTAAAAAGATGCCTTTAAAGGTAAGCGTTGTGGTAAAGCAAACCATCTGAAAGAGGAGAAATCAATTAAAATATTTTTAGTCAAAGAGACTAACTCAGCCTATTTCCTTGGTATGGAAAGACAAACATGATAGAGCATGTTACTGTAGCTTAATGGGTTACTGTGCTTTAGGAAGTTCAGTCTATATGTGTTTTACTTCAGCACAGTCTGGATAGGCTAAAACCATATGCATTGTCAGTTGGCAGGGCTTAACTAAGGAGTGACAATTTGCTATATAGTGATACCACAATTAGCTACTGTCATTAGCAATCACTAGCTATTAGTACCTTCTATCTTTTAGTGTTTGCATTGAGGGAAATGGCAAAAATGTTCATTGACTTAAATTAAATCAGATTTTTATTGTATAGGTGAAAATTGTCACTGGGCAGTCTGACAAATTCCAAGGTGTTGATGTACCTCTGTGTATTAAAATATCAAAATAAGTTTTATGATGTGTGCAGACCTTATTCTGAATTTTTGTACAAGAGCAAACTATATCCAAAGACTGCCTTCTTCCACAGTCTTGAGAAATACACTTACACTGAGACTCATGACACAAGTTCAGCAGTGTAAAAGTCAGATGTTTGTCTAAGCTCAATATCTGACTTCCATCTCTAGTAGATGGAGAGCAAATAACTCTTCCAGAAGCTGATTCATCCCCAGCTATCCTAAGAAATCAGTATGATGTGCAAAAGCATATCACAATACATGCTGTTGCTAACAATATTCTAATGCTGACATAAAGTGGTCAGCATTAAATAGAATAAAAGCATTGCTTTTCCCCTTGTTGGAATACAGAATATTGCTGACTTTTGAGACTTAAGGAAATTTCATGAGGATGGAACTTCTGCTTATATAGACTTTCATTAGCTTAGTTGCAATAAATTATCTTAAAGCTGGAATTGAACAACATTTTTCTTTCCTCAAAGGTTAGTGATTTGTAGTTGAGTCACAACAGTATTGGTTCCAATTTGCCCCCTCAGTTTTTAAAAAGCAATATATTACGAATAATTTTTTCTGACGAAGCTGTTGTAATATTGGAGAAACTGATTGTGTCTTCCACTGTGCTTGGCTGCTTTTTTAAAATTGGCTTTTTCCAGGAATGAAAACCTAATTTCTAAAATGCAGGTAAACAATATAGTCCTTCCTCCTCTACTTTCACCCTGCTTTTCAATGCTTCCTTTATCTAAGAATCTTCTTTGTCAGGTCCTATGTCAAATCACAGGCTGACACTACACCATGACTTCCATTAACCTAATGCCTAACAACAGTACTGTAAATCTGAAAATAGACAGTAGCAGTAGCTGTTGCCTGCTGTTACACAGCTATCAACAGTAAAAATTTTCCATAAGACATGCAGCAGTGGGCTTTAGTATATTTCTGAGGTTTTATAGTACAGAAACACTGTCTACCCAAAAGTATAACACAGCCTTTGAATGCATGGACTGTGAAATAGTTCATGGTAAATTCAGTAAATAAAATCCTTTTGTATGCATGATTTGCAACATAGATTTCAATGTGTTTTTCCAATAAGATTAGTAAAGAATTGATGCAGAGAAACTGAGGGAAAACCAGTCAAGTGCTCTCATGCTTGATTTCTTTGATAGCCCCATAGAGATACCTAGAACCACAATTTCTGTTGCCTCTCAGAATAATGAGAATAGCACTGCCAGTACGTCACATCAAACTTGAGTGTGAAAAATTATGTCCTTGAAAGCCTTTGACTCAGGGCTAAGCACAAAAAAGGCCCCCATAGGAGAAGGTAATTCAGGTGCCTTCATCAGAAACATACCTCCTCAGATGATGAGCTCAGCTCTGGAAGTTTCCAGGCAGTGAGCTCTCTTTGGGACTTGGCCTCATCTCAGTGGACTCAGCTGGAATCTTCCCATTTATAACAGGGTTGGGAAAAACCTTCAGGATGAAGAAATAACTATTAAAGTGCAGAAGGGCCCAACTCTGCTGTCAGCAGTGTATTTATCTTATTGCAAGCAGCATTCCTTTCCCAAAGTGAGAAAGCCCCCTGTTTGCTCAAGCTTAGCAGTGATCCAGGAACTAATCTGCCACCCATTTTATATTAAATACCTTTACAGATGGTTGTGTTTGGTAACACTTTAAATATACTTTAAGTGTGAATTTAATTTAAATCCTTGCACAATGCAATAAATGACAAATAAAACTAATTTATAGAAAATATATTCTCCTTCCATATGAACGAGGATGTCACCTAATCACATAATCATTTTTACATTTAAAGTGTGTAAGGAGGGCAGACAGATAAAGAATAGTCAAATAAATATTCCTGCATTAAGACAGAAATGTTTCCACCTACATCTGTTAACTGTGAAAATGGCATCTAGATGCTACAAAATAGCTTTTTCTCATCTGTGTATTGTCTTTGCTGGCATCAGATATACCTCACCTCCCCTTCATCTCAGCTTAACATTACTCGCTTATGCATGCGTAGCATGTGCAAGTGTGAAAAAAATAACTTCTTCTCTTGTAGGAGCTTAAGGTGGATAAATCTTTGATGTACACTGGTAAGCTATTCTAATCTTTGCAGGCACTATATGAGATATCAACTCTTTAATATTCATTCCTCTTGGAAAGCTGCACAATTGATCTCATGAAGATCTAAGTAAATCTAGGATTTAATGCTAGAATAAATTGATACACCTTTTTTTAAAGATACTTATAATAATCAGAATGCCTCCATAATAAGCATGACTGCATTATGCCATGTTAAAAAGTAGCATGTTTATAATCAAATATTTTAAAATTAATGTGCAGAATATTTCTGCATTCTTCCAGTTTAGAGTACACCATCAAGCCAACGAACATGGAACAGACCCTCAATTGATGAAAACTGACAGACTTCCAGGACTTTGATACTATTATTTTTTTCAGTTTTGAATTATATTAGAATCTAAAATAACCACTAATAATATCATATTTCACTTATATAACTATACAGACGGAGACTTTGAAATTCTAATGCTTCTCATTACCTTTCTTCTGCATTTTGCTCAATTAGGCAAAAGAAACAAACATTAAGTATTGGTACAAGAGTGATACTGAAATGATGTGCAAGCTTTATTTTGGTCAGAGCTACCAAAACATTATGAAAACATAACTATCAAGATCATTTTTCTGATACAATTTTCCCTTCCCAAAACTAGACCAATATGATTCTTTAAGGAGTGCAACACATCATCACACATGGTTACAAACTGAGTAGTGAAATATGAATTAATATGCTGTCTTTTTCAATTACTATTTGTAGATGATTTTGTCCATGTAATGGCATGTAACAACATTTTTATTACAAGCGAAACAAGCCTTTAGCCCTTGTATATCAAAACCATTGGTGTCTGTTTTGTTCAAATGTTATGTATAGTGTATGTAACAGGAAATCAAAATGTCTGGATAGGAACTGCTTCTTTGATACATACTGGTATACTGCCTAGCACAATGAGGTCTTTAATTCAGAAATGGGTACAACTATAATAGATAAGCAATGAAAGATAATAAACAGTAGGAATTGTAATTGTTGGTGTTGGTATTATTAATGCAGAAACTGCCTCAAAGATATTCAGCCATCTCACTTGTATCCTCTTGTACCAATTGATCCTCTGCCATTCTCTCTTCGTCAATTAGGCTAGGGTATGTAGCAAATTAGGATGAATTCCAGCTCTGCCCACATTATTTGATTGGTTCCTCCCATTCTCATTCAGTGTTTTATACACTCTTGATGAGGGAGTTGGAATTCATGCATCTGGCCCCGTAGCCTGGATAAACACAGAAGCAGCCCTCAAAGGCCTATTTTGAATGAAAGAGACAGACATTTAAAAAAAAAAAAAAAAAAAAAAACCAACAAAAAAACCCCATGACGGTATAATGTGTTCAGTTTATACAGTAACTGTACGAGCGTAAATGTCAGGGATTTTTTTTCCCTTCTGACTTTGCTTTGCTTGTACTCACAAACCTTTCTGGCAGGATGGGACATTTCCTAAATAATCTCAGCGGCCCAGAACCAATGGCATCCTCAACCAAATCACACCCTGCTGGTCCCTTTCACATCAAAACTTTGAGGCTTTCTTTTTCATTATCATTTACAGTTTCTCCACGACACATACAGTATTATTGCCATTCAAGCCAGACTGTATGTCTTTTGATTTCGTTTGCATTCCTGGCTTGCTCAAGCTGGTCTTATTGAGATCACTGAAGAACATCATTTCCTTATTTAAATAGGATTTGCATTTCTCAGGCTTCTTTAACAGCCTCTCTTTTGAACATTGCTTTTTGAAGATTTGCCCTGACGTCCCTACCAAGCAAGTCTACAAAAGAGCATTGTGGGCTCCAAATGTCCTTCGCGCTGTTAGCCTAGTGGAGGGCATTATGACATGTGGGGTAAATAAAAGTTAACAGAGATAACAAGGACCTTAATACAGGGAAGCATTAAGATCTCTAGAGCAGCTCTACTGTAAAATCTCAGTGACAGTCCTGGGTTTCTGTCAAGCTAGAGCAGCTGCAGCAAATTGCTGATGATGTTAGTTCAAAATACAGTAGTGGAAAGTCCAGGCAAACACACACCCAAACAAAGATCAACTTATTTGTGCTTTTGCATAAGCTCTCAAGGTGGTTAGACTCCAGCCCTGTGCTCTAGGATTTCCCCTGAATTGAGTTTCCTTTCTATATAGGGCTGACTGATATGGCTGGGATCCAAGACACCTTGAGATCAATGTGTGTGAAACTTCACACAAAGGATTATTTATTAACTTAAACACAGTTTCAGAACATGAGGTGCTGAGATGAAGATACATGGTCAGATTCAAACTGCTGCTTCCTTTAGTAGATCTACCCATATATATATATATA
Source organism: Platalea leucorodia (assembly GCF_965183815.1). NCBI lineage: Eukaryota > Metazoa > Chordata > Aves > Pelecaniformes > Threskiornithidae > Platalea > Platalea leucorodia. Next base: position 155,402,464 of record NC_138823.1, on the reverse strand, counting down.
AGCTGGAGTACTGGGCCAAAACATTTAGAATTCTACATGAATTCTGTTCATACAGAATATTGAATTCCAGGAGTTGAATCAATCCACAGAAAGTAGGTCACCCCTGTAGCTGAAAGTGCTGGGAGCTCTGTGCTTAGCTCAGGTCTTGCCTAATTGCCCAAACTAGGAACTCTAACTGTGTCTGATCTATCACATATGTCGTTATCTCTTCAAGTCTTATTCTCCCCATAGAGATAATTTGGGGAATGATGTCCATAACTATTAGGTAATTCCTTATTTCCAGGACTGTGTGACCCACTTTGATCTTGTGGGTTAGTAGGTGGTGGAAGAAGAGATGAGATATTAACTTTATAGCTTCTCAGACAACCTCAGAAATTAAACTATTGCCCTGTATTATCATATATCTTTGTAATTCCTTTGTAGTTGTGAACCCCAGGTCACAAACTAGCACACTATGAAGTGTTCAGCAATTTCCATACCATAAATCCTGCTAAGGATGAAAGATTCTCTTCTGAGTATTACTGTCCAATTTCTGTAACATCAGGATTAGCTTATTTAGGTAAGCTACTAAGTCTGTGGCTGTTTAACCAAAAATTAACCTCAGAGTTTTGGGAAAATCTCTGAGTAACAGCTATTTCCAGCAATGCAGGATTACTTGCTTTTTGTGGCAACGCTGTCTGTACTGAAAATTCCTCCCATTACCACTTCTTTGAATAGCAGTGAACAATACTTGGATCAGATCCAAATCTTATGCAGCACTAAGCATGAGTGATGATTTTTATGGGAAATACCTTTAAATAGGGTATTTGATTCCTAATGAAAGAGCAAACTCCTGGGGCTCATCAGGAACTAATTTTTGTTCTATGAAAAAGGACAAAAGTAAAAAAGCTGATTTTGAAAATAAAACACCAAACCAAGAAAACTTCAAAAACATGCGAATTCATATACCAAAACATAGGAAAACTCCAGCCTGAATATTCTGAGTATATTGACAACCCAAGACAAAAAAAAAAAATAAAAATTGGTTGAGACCATAACATTTTCAGTAAAAATTTAATTTTATTAAAATAGGTGTTTCTTGGGGATGTTCCTATTTGACAAAAACGGGAACAAACCCAAAACAAACAAAAGCTTATAAAATACTTAGATTGCTATTTCATCAATCCTAATCACAAGTTGCATAAATACCATAAAAATAACTGTACTGTGTGGCTTATTCACATGTTGTCGGAAACCCACCTAGCCCTGTAGAGAAACTGGCCCCTCAAAAGGCATTAAATAACAATCTACCAATTTACCAATCTCAAGTTGATATTATGCACATTGTACCTGCATTTCCAAAAATAAAGGGGTCATGCACTTTCTTCTTTAAAAGGGCACATGGAGATTCTTAATGAAAAGCTGCTGAGAATCTAAAGCAGTTAAAGGCAACTGTGACTAGAGGAAACCAATTTGTAACCATTGGTTTCACAGCAGGCTGTCATCTCTCTGCCTCTATTCATTTGCTTGTTTTCTGGTTCAGTAAAAACTCTGTTCTACTATTATGATTTGATGGCATAGTAATCTTTATAAACCTACTAGATTTTTCTGGAATATATTTAAGAAAAATAAATGTATAGAGGCTTGTGGCATACTCCTTAATTAAAATTCCCCGGGCGTGCATGCAGGCGCGTGTTTGGAATCCAAACCCATTCACACTTCCTACTCACAAACAAGGCTCTGGTTGGAGGTAAGAAGCTGATGATAATGTTTCCTAACACCCCACATTTTAATGAAAAAAAAAAAAAAATCCAAGCTGGAAGTATTTTAACACAGATTTAAAATCTCAGATGTGTCAGCGACTCTCAGAGCAATAATGAAGAGTTATGCTGCTACAATTGCATGGTCTGGAGTGAAACGCAGGGTTATTTGAAGTCGTGAATTCAGGCTGCAGCAGCAAGGGGTGAGGGGATGCGGCTGGACCACTTCTCACAGTGGTTCCCATATAACCGTCAAGGAAATCTGCTTCCAGAAGTGAGGCGTCACAAAGACACACAGTCAACAAGGCTAGAAACACCACCAAAAGTGGATTTGACAGGGGAAATGCACTGTTTTCCAGAGGTTAAGTGAAAGTGCTGTGACAGAGGTGTGCTCTAATTAACAAGGATATTGCAGTTTCTACTTCTTTTTTTTTTCTTCCTTTCAGGATAAACACTATGTTAGGACAAAGAGCAGAAAAAAAAAAAAAAGGAGCAGAAATGAAAACATTACAACTGCCCACCAAAAATAACTTTAGTGGCAAAAACAATGGCAAACTCCCATGAGTTTGTACATGAAAGAGAAAACAGTAAAAAACATGATCTATTTCCTTATCCCTTCTTCTCTGACACAATAAAGCCAAAATTTGCCCTAAGAAGCTTCCATTGCGGTGCAGGGCATTAATCTAGATTAGTCACTACTGGATGTTGTTAGCATTTCTTAGGTACTGGGTGCTGTAAGTCGTTTAAGTCTGTATTCTTACAGAACAGAGGAGATGCATTCAATCGTGAACAAGCCCACAGCTCAGGCTGGCACTCCGCTGGCTGGTTCAACAACATTAGCTGCCTTCCACCTTCCTTCCCAGGGAAAGGCCTTAGGTGCACAGGCAAGAATATATAAAGAAGCTTTTCTCATACTTGTTCATGCTCTTCCTAAGTGGGCAGCCTAGGTCTGAGGAAGAAAGATAGTTAACAACACAACAAAATATTTCCTAATATTTTTAATCCATCCTCGCAAGCCTATTAGCTTGTGAGAACATTTTATCGTGCCTTGTCCACATCTCCAGAAATCGCTGTTTGTGAAGTCAAACAGATCACTTTGGCTGATTGCACAGTAAATCAGTGGCGCAGCATTACTTACATACCATTCATTGCATACTTTAAAATGTCAACCTCATTTTCTCTATGAGACAAACAACACAATAGTCTCCAAAAATGTCAAGTTTGGCTTGTTTTTCATCCCTCTGCCTTCACAGTGAATGGACAAACAACCTGGTCACACACAAACTCCTCCTTCAGAATGTCCTGAAAGTGTCAGCAGTTTTCCCAGAAATAATGTTAAAAGCCACACGATGTTATTGATCTACTTAGAGAATGCCAAAAGCCATAAACATTAATTAAAAAAAACCCTAGTCACGGTACATGAAGGCTAAAAGAAGGGAAAATAAAATCTACATATTATTCTATATCAGTCATACGGCACCCAATAAATTTTTGAAGCCTTGTATCAATCTGTGATCCATGGATTCCTTTAGTGTTTTGAATGACATGGACCTGTTGGTAGAAAGCAAACATAAAGCTTGTGCAGCTCATAGGCCCATTTAATTCAATTTTTACAGCAGTGAATATCACCAACTGAATGTTCAACCTGTGAAAGCAATCAGAAAAAAACAAAATCGAAAACCTAAACAGGTTCCTACTGTATTTACAACATTACAAATGTCTTTCTTCTTGCTATAATTCAATTTACAATTGGCCTTAGGGAGAAAATCAACATGACCAAATTACAGCTGGCAATACCGAAAAAAATTTGAAAGACATTTTCTAGATACATACCAACCCGGTCATAGGAGAAAAAGAGAAAACAGTGAAAGAAACAGATGCAGAACTAGTAAAAAGCTTTGGGGAGACACTATTGCTTGTACTCTGATCTTTGCTCACTCAGGCCAGACGCTGGAGGGAAATTCTGGAGAGTCTCCCCCTCCCAGAAAGGATTTTGCAGCTAAAAGACCCTGAACTATGCTCCAGAGGAGCAGCCACCTGAAGCTTTATTGCAGTGCCTTTCCCTACCTACTAAGATACCAGCCACAGCTTCAATACCAGTCATAATAATTTGTCCCCAAACGCCTTGACATCTCATGTATGTAAAATCATATGGACTGACTGTCACTGTACACTGAGCCGCAAAAGGAAACTGAACACCAACATGAGCTCTGAGGGTTTCATGTCATGGATAATATCATAACTTGCATTGTAAAAATAGTTCCTCAGTCCTTTCTATACAGAGAACTAATATCTTTCCCTTTACTCTTTACTTAGATACCTGTGCTGGTGCTGTCACTTTGTTAATACGTTTTCATCGCTGAAAATTAACACAGTATTAGGAAACAACTAAATATTTTTTTCCAGATACCACTCATACCCTGTAAAAAGAGAAGGTCAAAACTCAGGAAACCTCAACCCATGTTTCTCTGACTGCCCCATTCCTTCTGAGTGTTGGGAGAACTGTTCTGACTGCAACTTTCTAACAGCTCTTTGGTTTTTTTTGCTCCTTCATTTACCTTCTAGTCAGTAAATCTATTATTGGTAAAATACATTGGCCTGGGATAAGCTTATTCCCGTTATCAACATTTCTCCTGTTCTAAAAAGGATTTAAATGGTGACTAATAGCATTTGTCTTAATCATTTTTGCAATTAACTGTGCAAACCTATCTAGTCGAAAGATACGGAAATAATTAAAGTGGGCATTTACATTCTTTTTCATTTTTCTTCTTTTCTTCTTTCTCGTTATCTTTGGCAAGACATTCCAAGGCTGCAAATACTTTTTCCTGAAAAAATTCAAAGGTAAAAAAGCATTTTCAGAAAGTACACTGGGAAAATTTTATAAGCAATAAGCCTCCTTTCAGTTATGCTATAGCATCTTTGTGCAGCTCAAGGCATCTTTATTAAGCCCAGTCTTTACTGTAAATACGAATAAGATCCAAAGTCTCTTATATAGTCAATTATTAATCACTATTCAACTTTTTATTTGTTTGCATTGCCTAAGTGTCTGAGTCACAGGTCAAGATTCCACTCTACCATGTTCTGTACAGACATGGGGATTTAGGCATATGTTTTGGGTGTCTGCCAAATGGTTGATGATTCCTATAACCTAGAAACAGATAATGATTTTGCAAGAATAATGAAATTGCTTGTTGCTGTTCAGTCAGCCACACTTGCACTCCATAACCTGTGTAAGAGTGAAGATTAATTGCTGGCAGAAATGCGCAAGGGCAGCCAGCTTGGTCCTACACCCAAGGATGCCCAGGTACCACAAAGGCAGGGAGAGGGACTTCAAGAGGCCACTCACCCAGGTGCCCTTCACACTGCTGGTGGATTGGTAGGAATGAGGACCCCACTTGAGGAGCTACAGGCAAAGCCTGTTGGGGATGCCTTTGTTTCACCCTTTCCCACTGCGCAGCTGCAACATGGAGACTGTGCCCTAGTCAGAGAACCAGTCATCAGTCACTAAAGAAGGTTGTTGCTCTTCCATTGGATGGAAACCTGGCTTTACCCTTTATGCCTAAGCCTGGATCAGCTGCAGGATAGTTTGGTCCTGAAAGGGGAATCCATGGGAGTTGAAGCCTATGACAGCACCCCTCTGAGAGGCTCACCTGCACTGCTGAGATGAGAAGGAGGTCTCCAGCAGGGGATTCAGGGGGTAAGACGGACTTGAACTCCTTCAGGCAACAGTCCAGACTACCTTTCTCTCTACTTATTATGGAAAGGAGCCTAAGGAGATTAACCTCACTGGGCTAACATTAGCGCTTGTGTATCTCTCCCTAAAGCTTTACAGCACAGGTTAGTTTGAGCTAATAGATATTTTCCCTATTAACTGTGACACAGGATTATCAGTTCCTCCTCTCCCATGTACTTTTGTTTCTTACAGTCCTTCGTAGGAGGAAAATCTGTGTGTGTGAGCACATCATCAGTCAAAAAGTTTTTGATGAAAAGGGTTTTATTTCTCAGCACACTAACACCCTTCTTGAAAGAGCTATCTTCCACAGGTTGTGCTTTTGGGAACTGACGAATTAAATTTTAAAAAAATAAAAAAAAATAAAAAAATCTTCTCCTACCTTTCTTCTAGAGGTGTGAAGGTCTTGGCATGCTTAGCTAGGACAGTTCTACTGTTTATCTCTTTGGCATTAATTTGTACAAATACATTAAAAATCAAACAAAAAACCTCCAACAAATCTCTTTTTTGTCCTATTAGAAAAGCTCATCTTCTCAATCCAATCAATTTCGGCAGCAAATCCATAAAAAGTAACAATATATAAAACATGTCATAGATTTGGCTCCAACAGTTTAATTAATTTAGTCCATTTGGGAGTAGATGACAAGGCTTTTTCTTCAGAAACCTTCATTGATTCCTTTTAAATAGTGCTGACACAAGTTTAAGTAATTCAAATTAATGACAGACAAAATTCTACTTTGGGTCGAGATTCCTTAAACTGTTCAGACTATAATCAGTATTAATCCACCCAGATTTAACACTGGTATTAAATATAAACAGAGCTGAGAGGTGTTTTTAGTAAGAAATTAAAATAATAACTTCCATTCTTTCCTTCCACTTCTCTTAACGTTTACATGATTGGTTGTCTGTTATGTTCTCTGTGTAATGATAGAAAAAAATCCACAACTTTCCCAAAGATGTTGAAGAGGAATCTGTGAAGAGGAGATCAAAACTTGGAGGATACATAAATAGCCTAAATTATTTATTAGAAACCGCTGTGTGCCTGGAATTGAGAAGGATAAATCATTTCAGAGAAAATAAGAATCTCACTTGCTTTGATTATGTTGATAATTAATAGTTATTTGCATTATGGTAACAAAGTGGTTTTATTTGTGCACACACAAAAAATGGTTTTGCCCCAGATCTTAAGCCTCTATTCATAAATATACCATATTACATTTGTTTGTTGACACAGAATTATTTCATTCATTTTCCAAAGATGAAAATGAAAACAGCTCCTCAGCTGATGTTTGACACAAAACATTAGTAAGTGGGAGAAAGACCAACTTCACTGCAGCCTATTTTATAGCCCCATTCCTCACCAGCACCTAACAACCAAAGACAAGTGCCTTAGCATGACGCTTCTGCCCAGACTGGCAGAACTGAAGTCATTAGCAGCTTTAACACTTAACTGACCACCCACTTAAGCTGCAAAGTGGACCCTTCATTGAAATGAACAGGACAGATCAGTGCTCCCTTGGAGCTGTGGCTTTCCCTTATGCAGACCCAGGAAGACCACACCCCTGCTGAGCGTGTGTGAGGGCGTACCACCACACAGATGGCAACTGCAACAGCAGTGATTTGGAAGAGACATTAAAAAAATACTTTATAGTTTTAAGGATAGTTTAATAAAGAGATTTCCTAAGAAAACTACAGTATCTTCATTATTCAATGTTTTTTAAAAGTTCAAAAACACTGTCAGGAGATGAGCTTGAGCTGGGGGAGAAATTGGACTAGCTGACCTCTCAAGGTCACTGAAATACTATTTCTGATTCACAAACAGAGAAAAATGAATTCTGCCCATGGAAGGAAAGCTTAAATTGTGAAAAAATTTACATAGGAGGGAGAGGATTTAAAGCTTTGCAGAAGGATTAAAATTTGTTATGAGCTCCAGCATAAAAGTGGTACTGTTACGTGAAAACATTTATACAGTTAAACAGCACCCTCGTCCTTCAGAGAAATACCATTTACAGGTAAGAGACACCGTCTTCCAGATCAGAGCAAAGGTCACTTTCATGGTGAGTTTGAATGAAGGTTTAGACTTGCCTTTGGATTTTCATTCGTTATTTTACCTACCTGTTTCTCCACTTTCATGGAGGGTAATTTCTTTACAAGACTACTGCATTAAGAAAACATGCTTGAAAAGGTGAAGGCAGCCCAGTGATAGTGCACAGAGCAATAGGAAGCACTCAGAATTTGAAGTGAGTCGAAATCTCAGCTGTGCACCAAGGAGAATAACATATCGCTGAGATAAATTCCCTTGCTCACGCCAGGTAGCACAATCATCCTTCATTATACACTTGGGCCCAAGTTTGCAAAGTGGGTAGCGATTCCAGTTGCCTGCGTTTCTGCCACTTTGGGCTGACCTAGATTTGAAAGAAGAAGGAGGGGGAAGTGAGGAGTGGATATCCAGCCCTTAGAGTAAATGTCCTGGGATCAAACTTTTGCAAGTCTGGTGCAGAGCTATTTTGGGTTGAACAACATAAAGCTGACGCATTAAAGAACACTGCCACCAGATAATTAGTTACATCTTTTTAGCTGGCCTAGAAGTTGGTCTTAGACTGACCTCACCTATTGTGATAGAAAAATAAAACCGAACTCTGTACAAGAATAGATGACCCAACAGATTACCTCAGCTAAGCCACACCAGGATCTGAGGCAACAGCACAAGTGAAAATAAGTTGGCTACCAAATATTTGTGTCACCTTTGTCTTCCCAGTTCAAATTACTTTTTTCTCATTTATTAACTCATATATAGCCATGTTTATTGGGAAAGCCTTCAACGTGACACTGGAGCAAGGCTAAACCGCCTCCATAATAAGATACCTTCCTCCATGAGGCTCTTGTCGGATAAATCATGTTGTCCCCAGTTCAAAACTGTAAAAGATGAATCTGTCTTATTGTTTGCCATAACTCAAAATGCAGACATGTCCTCAAATTATGCTAAAGCTTTAAGGCTTTCCACAAAAGATTCATAGCATACTCTGAATATTCAAGTACTGGTACACCTCTCTTGCAGCCTTGCTGCATAGGAAATGTTAGGATCAGGGAACATAGCCAACAATGCCAACCATAGCACACTCTCTTAAAGGGCTGCAGCAAGTCATGAGAATTCATGAGGAGAGCTGTTTAAAAAAAAAAAAAAAAATTCTCTCTCTCATGGGAAAATTTTTATTTTTCATCACTCCCTCCAGTTTTTAAATATTTGTTTCCCTTTCCCCCAAATCAAGATGTTGCTCATAAGATCTGTGACAGTTCCTTTAACAAAAACACTGATTTTTGCCAGGGTAATCAGTGATTTTTTTTCCTTTTTAAAAAAAAAAAAAAACAACACTTTGTTGGAATATGAATTTTCTGCATAAAATAGGTTTGGTAGTGGCAAAAAAAGAATAGAACTAAGGCTGACCCTTCCCTTCCCCTTCTTCAACTACTGCCAGGATTTGGGAGCTTCATACTCTCCTATACTCCTTTAAAAGAAAGGATAAAAATAGTCCTAATGAGCAGCTCTGTAACTACAAACAGCAAGTATTTCAGTCAGAAAGAAATGTCACTGTTAAGCTTTCAGTGGTTGTTATATATAACAGCAATTTAAAACATATAGTGTAAAAATGATGAAAGCTACCTTGACAGGCGTGCTTTTAAATCTGCAAGATTTATGGAAATATGAAATAAATATTTAGCATGTTGATTTTACATGCAAGAAGGAGTCAAATGCATGCCATTACCAACATCTTTCCTCCCTCCCCCAATACTGTCATCAAGGCAGTGAAACACACCTCAGCGTTGTACGTATTCTGTTATTCCTTTGTGCCTGGAGACACTCATAAGAGTCATTATTTAAGAATAAATAAATAAAATCTGGTGCATTAATTGTGTGGCATAGAAGAGTTCAAATGGAATTGAAAGCCTGTTCTCATCACCAGGCACATTGTGTAGCAGGAGACGGTTTCAAATATTAAATAACGCTGAAGACAAGGGAACAAATATTCCCTGTGAATAGGTATGGAGTTAATTGAAGGCTGCCCTATTGTTCTACTACTGTAATCCAAAACACACCTGCAAGGGCTTCCTTCCTTTTTCAATTCACATACACAACCGTTTGTGGGGGGAAAAAAACGAAGGAAAAAAGAAAAGGAAGTAAAATTAAGGAAAGGGAGGGAAGACGAGAATAAGAGAAGAATATTGTTTTTTCCCATCACCTAAAAAGAGTTAATCAAAGTAAAACGTGTGTTGCAATATCAAGGGGGGGAGGGGAAACGAGCTTAAGAGATTAAGTGCATAAATGGAATGGAATTTAGCCACATGCCATTACAGTCAGTAATAGAGATTTTTTTTTTTCCTCCCCCAAACAAATATCACAAATAGAACCAAACAGTAAGGGATAATTTGGGGTGGTAGTTCTGAAGTCCTCTATTCAATGTCAAGAGAATGCATGAACAGTGATGCATGCTATCTGGCTGAGAAAAGGGAATTCTAAAGTAGGCTCCGTTCTTCATGGCCAGACAATTTCTTTTTTGTGTTCTGCCAGAACTCTAATTGTAAAGCCCTTTTCAATCGCACCAATCAGCCATGTCTTTCAAGTTGGCTCCCCCCATTCTATTATTCAGCTGACAAGCAGTTATAAAAAGAGAGATTTTTTTTTTTCACATAGGCAGAAGCTATACGAAGATAAGTGATGCCAGCTACATTTAAATTTTAAAACCAGATTCTTTCATAAAATTGTAGGTTGCTGCCATTCACTTCTTATTTTATCAACTGGCAACTGGAAACACTTTCTCCCCTTAAACAATAATAAAAGGAGATAAGCTAGTGAAATACCTCTGAGTAGGAGTACAGACAAAACAGAATGCCGTAAGAAGGGGACAGATTTTAGCCAGCCCAGAATAAAAGGACTGTAGAATAATCCATGCCATGGAAAAAAAATGCCCAATTTTAGAGATCCTGATATCACATGTTTTCATGATTGATAAAAAGCTGAAGTTTCTGAGAGTGATATTGCAGCCAAACACTGGCACATAGTTCACATCTGGAAAAAAAATGTGGAGAAAAAAAAAAGTGTTGGGTGGAACATGTTTATTTTAGTTGGGTGGAGTCATATCATACCTTTTTTGTTACAAAGGTGCCTGAATTTTCTGAAGCCAGATCCTTCTCTTATCCTGAATTAGTAAATGACTCATTTGATTTCAGTGGTCTTATTTGAGACAGGCTCCAGCAAAGAGAAAAAAAAGCCAAGCAGAAGCTGCCAGTGTGATTTACAACTTTGTGTATGTATGTAATATTCTTCCACACAGTATTCCTGGATTATGGACTGTCCAGAGAGGTTTGCAAGACAGAGCTCCATGAGAATAAAACAAAAAGAAAGATTAGGGGATATATCATCTCCTGTTTTCAACCTTCCAAGGTAAGATCAGCTGCTTCAGACAATCTTTGGATACTTGAAAACATTAGATTGGCTGTTCTGCTGACATGAGAGAAAACATATTGGGTTTTCTGCATTAGTTCAATGGAGAAGAAACGAAGTTAAATAGGAATGACTAAAGGTATTCCATAATTAAGAAGTAACATCAGAGTATGTTGAAAAGTGTTTTCAGGAAAAGAATTAACAAAATATAAGGAAATGCAACTGTTGGACCCCACATGCAAAACAAGAAATGCATTGAAAGAAGACAAAAGGCCTTCTCCACTCTAGAAAGAGACCAGAATGCAGGCAGACCATAAGGGGAGACACATTCTAGACAGTACAGTTACCAACAAGCTGTAGTTGTCATATGACCACTCATAGTATGCAAACCAAAGGACTAGAGACAATTGAGGAGTGATGAGGTATCATGGAAACCAAAAGTCTGAATAAAAACAAAACTCATAATAGAGACTAAGCTGTCAAGGAGCGACTAATAATGACCATACCCTAAGCAAAGAAAATCTTTGGACAAATGCCCTCAATATTTTCTTCAGTTTCTTTTTAAAAAAAAAAAAAAAAAAAAATTGATATAAAGGGACGAAAATCTAAAAGGTTCAAGGACCTTAGAGTTTCAGTACACCACATGAATAGTTCAGTCACAACATTCTACAAACATAATGCCATTTTTTTTTTTTCTGATAATTCTCGTGCAATACGAGCACGCATCCCCTCAAAGCAGAAAAACAAAACAGCCAAACACCTTAAAAACCCAAATGGACCAAAAGAAAAGGTTTACATTCCTGCATTTCCAGAGTTAGCTTGCTGAATGATGGTAAAGCCAAAGAGAAATTAGTGATTCATCCAAGACTGTAAAGTAGGTCAGTGCAGACTCAAGAGCATAAGGTTCCTAGTGTGTCCTTTAACCATTACACATTAATTCTTTGACAAAGCTGTCCCTATACAATTAACCAGAATAGTCTTACTTGCTACTTTGTCTTAAAAATTGGTTTCAGATATCTTCCTGCAACTCTCCCCCTTCATTTTATCCAAGCAGAATGTGTGTCTATCACATAAGCTGTTATCAGACCAGACAGAGAAATAGAAAATTGTATTCTATGGGTGAAGAACTCAAGTCAGATACCTTACAAATTTAGAAAACAGCCAGGCATGATTGATTGACTGGTTATTCATCTGAACCCCCTAGGAAATGCAACATCACTTTATCAGCATGCTCTCATTTCAGGAGTGCTGTGGCTCTTGGTTTAAGTGAGCTATTTTTCCTCGAGAGTTCTTATTTATTTTTTTAAGCAGAATTTTCTCATAGTGAGGCAGAGCCCCAGCAGAAATTAGCCTGCAGGACTCCATAGCTCTATTTTGCTTCTCAGCATTTCCCAGAGGGCTGTTTACATGGTTTCTAGTTATCTCTCTACCATTTTTCGCTGCTTATGACAACTGTTTATCTCTATGCATCAGTGAAGAGTCCAGGTACCTGACTGGACTTGTGGATTTCATTAAGCAGAGAAGCACCTGAAAAGTAGTTGGTTCAGCATGTCCATCTCACCTCGCCCTTCCAGGAGTAGAGACCCAACTGACAGAACCTATAGTGACACAAAACACGAGCTCATAAAGAGCAAAAAGCCTAGAGGAGAGAAGGTGTCTTTTTTTCAAGATTTTTCTTCACTTGTCCATCCCACTCAGCACTGCAGCATGAGCTTAATGCCTGCCATGTTTTTTCAATTTTTCTAAGATTGTGAAGCATCTTTCTTTGCACGTGTAGTTTTATGTACTTGCTATGGTTTGACATTCAGTATGTGCTGCACCACATCATGACAGGTCCTTAACAGGACTGCTAAAACATAAAGGTAGTACAATAGATTGAGTCTTGTCAGTACACCAGTTCAGATACACAAGATATCTTATGCCAATTGACAGATGATAGCACAAAATTTTTTTGTGTTTGTGAATGAAAAGCTACTAGGGAGAAAGAGGAAAATCTGTCTGTTAAAGAAAATTAGACCAGAAATCAGAATATAAATCTCAAAAGGTGGAAAACTGCTTCATGAACTTGTTTTATACGTCATTAAAGTCAAATTTTTGTTTCACTAGCTGTGGCTTTCTAGAACCATCTTGCTAACAAACAAACAGCAAGAAAGGACACAGCACTGTCACAATTTCTGAGGCTCATGTCCAACTCACCCTATGGCTACTTCTGTGAGCAGCAGGTGAGAGAGGCTCTGGAGGAGGCTTTCTTGCCATTTTTGCAGCTGAGCCCCCTCAGTGCAGCTTCACACCACCCTGGAGCCAGCGGAGCCAAGTGACCACATCACAGAGCCAGGGCAAGACATTGCCCCTCACCATTAATAAACTCATACCTCATCTGAGAGACTTCCTTCCTGGCTTGGGAACAACAGCTACAACAGCTCCCAGACCAGCAGTTCCCAGAAGCATATGAGTGGAAAAAGAAGGAATTCATAGGAGCAGGTAGGAGAGCAAACCTGACAAATTTTAACTGCATTTCACTATTGCTGCCAGACAGAAAAGGAGGTATGTTATAGTTGGAAAAGCACCAGAAAGCTTAAGAGAATAAGATACAAGCCATCCATAAATAGCAGATATAGAATAACCCATGCACAAGAGAAGTGATCAGTATAATTTGATTTGTTGTCCGAATGATATGGAAATATTTCCCCAGGTACATTCAATCATGTAGATGTTTCTGCTCTCTGTAAAACCACGCAATGCTTTCTACAGTCCCACTTACAATCCACCATCAGCTGCAGCAATGACTTCCACAAGAAAATCATGAGCTGTGTGAAAAAATATTTCTGTTAACTGCTTGTGAATGCCATTGGGTAACCTTTGCTTATACTTTGAAAAAAACCAGATGAGTAAAAGGTCAAGATCTGCTTTTTTACACTTACTTTGTATACATTATAGTGTTTCCTCATCCATTTCCTCTGACAGATTTTTAAAGTTCTCTCTTGACAGGCAAATCAGTATTTTCATACAATCTCAACAAAATTAGATTCACATGACAGCCTTCTTAATGCTGACTAACAAGCATGCTAACCATGCTAATGCATTTCAAGCAAGCGCATGTGACTATTTTGTAGTCCAGAAGCATTAAGACATGGCCACAGATAGCATTATTTGCTATGTCCTGGGCCCGTTTTCTTCTTCACAGCCTATAAATACCGTGCCTGTCAAACCCTGGCAGTGTGGTAGCATGGTATCAGGATTTCTCTACAATGAGCAATTGAATGTAATTTGAAAGTGGTGTATTTTAATTAGCATGATTCTAGACACCACCAGCCATGTTAAAACTGCACAAAGTAGTTGTGACCAAGTTGTAATTGGTCAGTATTCAAGGGGAAAAAAAAAAGAAGTTTTGCAGGAACATTGTACTCTACCTAAAATTAACATTTTGCTAGACTTTTTTTTTAAAGTTATGAATTTGTCACAAATACTCAATGACATTTCTCTGTCATGTCCACAAATATTTTTTTTTTTTTTAATTGTACTAGCTAGTTATGCTTGTCCTTAGTGTTAACGTAACTATCTTTCTTTGTCTACACACAGTGCTATAAACTGTGTATAAACATGGAAAGGGAGCCAATGGGAGCCTTTACCATTTAGGTCACTGCTACAGAGTTAAGCCAATGCTATGAACTTTCGAAATTCCCAGCCTCAGAGTGGCACAGGGCATGTTTTAATGAGCATCCACTGTAATAACGGAATCTGATCTATGCAAAAAAATAATGCTTAATAAAACAATTGCATCATGCATGAGAAACAGCTGTGGCAGCAAATACTCTGTGGTTACTTGTGCAATAAGTAAGGATTAAGAAAGAAAAATTAGGCACAAAATGTTCAGTAGGTCTCAATTATTTCTTCCTTTTTCTATAGCATAACTTGAACACTGTAAACCTAAAATCATTTTGCAATAGCATTTGGTACATTTCTGTTTATGGATGACATTAAAAAAAAAAAAAGAAGTTAATCTGTACTGTACCAGAGTAATACAGTACTGAGTATTCTTTTTGTGCATGTATATACATACATATATGTATGAACAGCGGATGCTATGGTTATGAATGCTTTCAGTCAATCTATTTTCTTTCAGTAAAATCCTAAGCTAAACATATAGACACATATAAACACTAGGAAAAGAAAAATTGCACAGCAATATAAATCTGTGCCAACACTCATTGAAGGGGCTGTTTGGAGGTGCTTTATCCTAAGGCAGAGCAGCCTGCACAGCAGACCCAGCACTCGGATTCACAGGGTAGCCAGGACCGCACGCTGTGAGGATCCCCAGTAAAAATCAGAGCTTGGCTTCCAACTCTGTAGCACTACATGTGAATGCTTTCAGCAGTGAGTGCCAACAGGTCATCTAACCCGCCGGGATGGAGAAAACATTTCAGTCTGGAAGAGCTAGGACAGGCTTTAAACATGCACAGTGTGGAACGAAGTACACAACTGAGACCCAGGAAGCCACAGGGTAGCTTCAGAGCCCAAACAGTGTTTTTATTTTGGTGGCACGTTAATACGGGGTGAGAAGTGCTTTGGTATCAGATTTTGACTTATGGAGACTATGAACTTTTGGGAGCATAAATCAATCTTAATTAAAAAGAAAAAAAGACATTTCCTCAAATTAAATATCACATTCTTCCACCACTAAGCGGAGTAAATCAACTGCAAACTTTTTCATGTGAGGGAGAGAAATAGGGTATAAGCATCCAACCTGTTATAGCTATCTTCTCATCAGTACTGATAACACTGATTGACTAGACTTCCAAGGTGACTGCCTCAGATGAATGTTACCCTCTGTCTTTACCTCTTGACAAGCAGAGTTGTCATTTGTTTACAGTTGTGATCTAAGTCATATGATAACATGCCACATGCTGCTAGGGACATGTTGTAATGAAGGACTATTAAAAATAAAAAGTTAAAAAGTGTTTTAGAGAAATTTCCTGCTCAAATATATATAGCATTTGACTTGGCAAGGAGCTTTCTTTCAAAATGATTTTAAAAGGAAAATGTAGTCTCCATCAAAATGTATTGATACTCCAAGAGCAGGAAAACAGTCTCAGTTCAGGTGAAACAAACATTTTGTTTTTTTGAACTGAACCAACATATGTTATATATTTGACTTTGGCCTCTGCCAATTTCTGATGATAAGATGCTCTATGGAAGCTGCTGTTTGGATGTCCCATGCCTGTGGTCTCTCCTGCAGCCTGACCTTGGCTGACCTGCATTTCCTATGGCATACCACACAATTGTTCTCCTGGAGCCCATCAGGAGACAGTAAATTTTCCTTTGATTCTGTTTTCACCTAGATTTGCCCACTCTCTCACTCCTCTCACTTTTCTGTGCCTCAAACTAGGAAAGGTCTTGTCTTGATTGCATAACTTTTTACACCGTGATGAACAAAGCCATCTTTTGTGTTTCCCACTTTCTATAAATAAAAACTAATATTCCTTCTTCTCAGTATGCATTAGTTTATCTTTGCTTTTGTTGTCCTAATATTTCTCTCTGTAATCCTGATTTGAGTTTGTTGCTTCTCCAAACAGCTGACCAACCAAGTAGCAAGGGAAGAGGAGAGTTGGTATTGCTGGTTTCACAGAGCTTGATGAGCCTCTGCTGCATATTCAAGTTCCCCTGCAGTCACAGCAAAGGACTCCAGTTCCAATAACTCATGGTGGTTCCTAAGTATCGAGGTGGCCCATGGATGAGCCTAGAAAATGGTTTCAGCATCAAGAATTTTCAGTATGGTATCTTTTGAAGACACTCCATACCTTGCCATTCATTAATTTATTTTCCTTGAGGGATGGGCAGGAAGCAGAATGAAGTCCTGGATCTCACATAACATAAGGCATGCAGCCATTCCTTTTGACATCATTTTTTCTACAGTGGAGAAACAAAACATTCATTGCCTTCTGACACTGTAGCAGTAATATGGGGCAATACGCATGGCTCATTCCTTCCTCCTCTGGACAAGCTGTACCTTGCTTGGCAGCACAGAGGCAAGGGGAAGTCTGTTCTTGAATTAAGAAATTAGAAATGTGGTAATTTAATCAAGCATCTCGTTCAGGAAGAATGTTTCAACAACAAAAGCAATCCTGGAAATGAAAGTTTTGAAGATATTTCACAGTGCAATGACCAGTGACTGGTAGGGTCTCAGAAAACTGCTGTTGCATTCAGTTAAGGGCTGTCATTTGTCATTTTTTCCTCCCCTCATACAGTCAGCAGTAGTATTCTATAGCTGCATCACTACAGTACTGACGTATGTAAAGCATGGAAAAAATTAGGTGATGAAGAAGAGGAAGCTTGCCTTGAAATCATTTGGTAAATGAGATACCAAGGTAGAACAAAAAAATCATGTTTTCTTGTCCTGTGCTTTGAATAGTATATATACACATGTAATTAAGAAATTTATCCTCAGTTGTCCTCCAAATTTCCTTAGTACAGCACACAACTTCTATGCCTCAATTCCTCAACACATAGTGGGAGGAAACAAAAAAAATATTTTTACATGTTAGAGTGGAGTTTATCAGTGCTTAAATGAGAGGATAGAAGCTGTATTAAAAGTGAGTATTAGTACGTACTGGATTACGCAGCCCTGTATGGAATAGAGTCTTTCCATACACTTGAAAAGGTAAATTAGGATTAACTCAAACTTTGGTTAAAGTACTGTGCAAAGCTTAAGGTTTCTGGTCTAACTTGCTTCAATGAAGCCAACACCTAGGAATGCGCCAAGAAGAAAGAACAGCTGACAGAGAGCTATGGGCAAAAAGGGAATAACTTTTGTGTTTTCCATGGTTAAGGAAAACTTCTCATGCCACACAAGGCAAAAGAGAATATATTATAGCTCCATGAGGGATAACCTTTCTAAGACTTGTTGTGGAGAAAATAGGGTGAAAATGTCACTTTTTCTTGGGAACAGAAAGATTTACTCTGGTTCTCCAACTTTGCTTATAAAAGGCTTGTGAGTCCCATACATTTTTTTAGTCTAGTATTGGGGATCACTAGTCTAACCAAAGCAATGTCTCACTGGGAGCAGTTTAGTACCCACTGCTGTAAAGCATCATATTATTAAAGCTAATTAGAAAGTTATTTTGTTTCAGAGAAAAATAAGTGTTGGGGGTTTTTAATTTTATTTTAAAGCTTTTAAAAAATAACCCCCCACTCTTGCCTTTTAAATATCTCTTCCAAAGAGTCCTTCTTTCTTCTTAATTTGTTTTCCAGAAATTAAAAAAAAAATTTAGTTTGATATTGAACAAAGAATAGGTTAAAAAGGACATTTCTCACAAGTTTCTGTGCCATTGCAAAAATGCCTTTCTTTTAAAGAAACACTTCAAGTAATTTAATTCTATGATTCAGACTGCAGATGAGTAAAAAACAAACTATACACCAAAATACTCAATAACTTCCATATTTCCTTTCATAGGAAGACTATCATTGAAATGTAAATAAATTAAATACATGTTTGATAAGCACAACAAGAAGAGTTTAAAAATCATTAATGCTTAAGGTCTGGAGAACTGACATAAAAGGTACCTTCCAAAGATTCACATTACCAGAGCTCTTCCAAACCGGCACATCTTGCTTAGAACAAGGAAGCGTTAAGAGGAAATCACTGCTTAGTTCTGAAAAAACACCTTGTATGTGTAGGAGGGGCTCAGAGTTGGGGGGGGGGGGGGGGGGGGGGAGAATAGAGGTATGACCTTACCTTTTGTCATAGTGATGGGAGAATCTTAAATGTAATCACTTCATATTGAAAAAGGAAGGGAGCTTAATTTGAATCTTTAAGTTTTAATTTGCCCTTTTTTTGTATGCAAGGCAAGAAGAAAAAACCCTTTTGCTCCCCAAAATGTAAAGTCAGCATAAATTCACTGAGATTTCAAGATAAGATTCTCTCAGGCTTTGTCTAGAAAAATAAAAGGATTTTCTAAAACTTCACTTCACTGCAAAATTGAGTGCTTTGGACTTTGTTAGCTCTCTTCATGCTAAAAGAAGGTCCTAGCTTATACTTGTGAAGTGAAGGCAAATCCCAGGTAAAGGGTATGAAAGCACAAAACTTGCTAGTCTCTTGTGTCTATTTGATTTTTCACCAAGAACTTTTTTCATTTTTGCTTTTCTGAAAAAAAACCCCTCATTTCATTGTTTACCTCAAATGAGGTGCACACATACAGATCCTAGCAGAGGAGGCCAACATATCTCTGAATACACCAAACTCAGCCTGATTTTATGCATTTTGCATATTGAGATAAAGTTTAAATGCTGGCTTACAGCTACAGTGCTTTCTTGCTAATCTAAATAGCTTTCTATTACCATTTTCCCCTCAGCCATGAGGCATATTAAAAAAAATTGAAACTTTTGAAAATAAAAATAGGAATATTTGTCTAAATATTTCTGGCATCAACTTCCATTTCATCCCAGTTGGTGGAGCATTTCCAGCAGTTCTGCAGGACCTTTTGGAAACTGGATGGAAGTTCATAGTACTCCTCAAATGAAGGTGTAATGCCACTGCATTAATGACTTTCCCCATTACCAGAGCATTTCTTCAGGGACCTGGTTGCTGTGAATCTGTGCCATGACTATGCAAACATGCTAAATCCACCCACTCTGTTCAAAGGACAAGCATTTAAACTAAGCTGCATTTACCCCATTGGTTATCATCACCACCTTCCCTACTCACTTTTTCCAGATAACTTTGTTCTTGATCAGACTAAAAAGGTACCATTTTAAAGGCAATACTCCCTGGAACATTATGCTGCAGTTCAGCTTCATTTTGCAGTGTCTCCTGACAATTCCCATGATTTTCATGTTCGTGACTAGAGCAATGCTGTGAAGAATACAGGCAAGGGCAGGATATCCAACTAAAGTCAGAGTTATGATGTTTAAGGTGAAAGCATAATTCAGAGGTCATTGTACTCCAGGAGAAAGAGGGATAATATTCCTCTTCTAAAATCCAGGATGGAAATTATGTGCTACTGGTCAAGTACTATGTTGGTTAAACATATCTAGTGCATCAAGTAGTAAAACTGTACCTAGAGAGCAGTAAATGGGGTACAGATATCTAAAAACACAGGAATAAATAAATTGGACAACTCCGAAACAAGGAACAAAACTATAGAATAGAAGAACAACTTGAAAAGCAAATTACAGACCAAGACAAACTGAAAGCAGAGTAAACCACAATATGGGTTTACCAAGAACTAACCTGATTGCTTTCTAATAGCTGCTAGCACAAGGAGCACTTTTCACCACTCACTCTGGCTGAGCAACGCCTCACTCTGCCTAGCACTGGCACTGAGACTCCTCTGATCAGTTAGTAAGGCACTTCAGCTCACTTAACTAGCACATAACTCCTTTTCTAGAGGGTGAGAAAAAAACCTAAGCTTTCTTAGAGTTTAGCAAACTGAGTCAGCTGTTTCTTCAGCCAGATGTATCAGAGCTGAAGTAAGCAGCAAGAGTTTGCAACTGCAAAAGGAAAGCAAAGCAGGATGCTACCATTCCGTAACCACAAACCTGAGATAAAACAACTGATTTCAGGCAGGGGAAGCAGAACAGATCTAATCTTGCTGGGTTTCAATAAAACATTTGATATGCAAAGTTAGTTCAAAGGAAAAATAGCACAAGAGTTAACAGGCAGATAATGAACAGGCAAGTGAGGAGACAGCAATGGTTGCTATTTAGCTCACTGGGGTAGTTTCAAAAGCACAAACAGGTAGGGGAAGGAGGTATCTTTTCACCACTGCATGCACAGTTCTTCAGGCTGTTCTCACAATGGTGGTTGTTACTTCACCCGAGACAAGTCTCCAGGTGACAAGGGACAAGCTGCTCATAAAGGCAATTGGCAAACCAGGAAGATGGGCAGCATTTCTCTTGGCCAGGAAGATGTTTCTGTAGCTGCTACAGCAGTTGGGGAAAAAGAGTAAGTGTTCAGGGAGTCCCTGAGAGAGCCAATTTGTCTTTAAATGCATATGCTAAGAGAAGGGGCTGGACTAGCTTACAGTTCCTTTTCTATAATGCTATGTCTATGCACTCTGAAACATCTCGATAATCTGATTTGAGCCATTTACCTCAAGAGAACTCACCCTTAATAAACTTGGAGTACATTACTGTATCTGTTCTATTGATTTTTTCTTTTCTTTACCTCCTATACCCTACAATAAATATCACATGTTACACAACAGACATGTAATTCCTATATTGCTGAAAATTTGTCGGCAGAGGGTAGATACAAAGTCACAGGAAAAAATAAAAGATCAATGAGACTGAGATGTTTCTCTCCAGTGTAGCTGTACAGTATAACCAGGTTTCTTAAGAGCAAGTCCAGTACAACCATGAACAGAGTCCTTCCACAACATTCAAGTTTGTTAACTTATACGGTTCTTGACTGCAGAGAAAAAAAATCTCTTTCTCAGATGACCATCCAGGTCTGGGAAGAGATGTTATTGGGGTTTCTTGCATTAGCTGTGTTGATGCTGTATTTGGCACCAGTAGCATCACTTCAAAGCACGCAGTCCAGTTACTCCTGAGAGCACAAACACATGCCCCACCGAGAGTTCATCTCTATTTCTGCCAGTGGTCCTCCAGACATGGAGGCCAAGGCTTTCCAGAAGCCCTTTGCCTTTGTTTGCGCTGACACTGTCTTATAAACACATGCATCCAAAGATCCTTCTCTTGAAAAAAGTAACTATGAATCTCCCTGTAGAGCTCAAGTGCTGAGCACACAGGAGGTGTGAAGTGACACAGAAAGGGCAGTGAATGAAGGAGTCAGAAGTAAAACTGCTCAGTAATGTCATCACCTTAATGGAAGGCTGATTGCAAAGCAGAAAAACTGGTTAACAAAGCCAAATAACTTCATTTCAAGACAAGTAGCGTATGAATGCAGTGAACTTTAGGGCAAATTAACCCCTGTTAACACCTTATTGATAAAGCCTTTACTTTGTAGGTGGCTTACCTTAGGAAGAGAAATGTAGTGCCTTGCCAAGCAGAGACCTAAAGGCAACAGAGGAATACATGGAGATAAGTATCTAGATGACACATGATTACATGAACTAATGGCTAGATCCTTAACTGAAGCAAGTCAGCAAAACTGTAACAGACTAGCCTAAAGACCTTCTGGTTCCCAAAATAAGGGATTGAAATATGAATCCAGTGTTGCCATGGGCCTTAAAAAAAATTTCTGTTGTGGGACTTCTGCCACAGAGTGGAGTCATGAGCCCAACAGCACTGCTGGCAAAAAAGTCAAAGGAAAATCATGGATTTCTAAGGAAAGAAGGATCAGCAGGAGAAATATTTAAAAAAAAAAAATATCTGTCCATAACACCAAGAATTAATTTTCTTACCAAGAACTGAACTTCTCAAACTATGAGCTGCAACCTGTATGGAAACAAGCTGCGTTTGTAGCCTGATTCAAAAATCTCAAACTAGGCAGACGCTGACCATTGGCCCAACAAAATTTGACAGGCAATAAGATAGAGGTTTCAGTTACAGATTATATAGCTGGGCATTTTTTCAGTACTTCAAAGGCCAACACTAACATGGACTGCTCCATATGTCAGCCAGCATGCTACAGCATTTTTTTCTGGATTTAATTCTTTTTGCTTCCAAAGTAAATAATAAACTCTAGTAAAGTCCTCCCCCCACAAAAAAAAAAAAAAAAAAAATCAGAAGTCTGTTTTTGCTTAAAATTATTAAATGGGATAAGAAAAAAGTTCTCATTCATGACTAATGCTGTTGTTTCCATGTTATTTCTAGAGGTTCAGGCATCCGTCCTGACTTTCAGTGAAGAGAAAATTATCATGCAGGATATAGTATAATTCAGAGCTTAAGTTCCTTGTACAATCTTTTTAACAGAAATCTCAGATTTTCATATCTGAAGGTCTATCTTTAAATGCAATAAAATCTTTTTTAGCTAGCCAAGTATCATAAATATTCAAAAGACTCAGTTTGAACATTACACATAAATGACATTACGGAAATCTGTTTCCACTGGCATGACATCAGAGATTGTCAGATTGGGAAATCAAGAGGATGAGCTTCACACTTGCCAATTTGTGCTGTTAATCCATGTTGAAAATTTTTCCTAACAAATCCCAGCAACACCACCCCTTCCCCCAATCCCATCATGATCTTTAGGAAGAAAAGAAAGGCTGTTGGCCCACATCTGTCTACTACCTAAGAACAGGCAGCTATTGTTAAAGCTTTCTTTTTTTTCATTGTTTATAATTCTGTTTCTTACATTCTGCTTTAGGGTCATCAGTCAGGCCACAAAATTGTGGAAACAGGCATACTGCCAGTTGTATATAGCAGTATATGATTGTACAATTTCCACCCCCCATTAAGGGGGAGAAAATTAGAGGAAGTTAGATGTTCTTCTCTAAGGAAATTTCTTTTAGGTCAGCTTAGTGACACTCCTTATCACTGTTTCTTCTGTATTTATGACTAATCTAGCAATGGACTATTTTCATTAAAGTAGCCAAAAACCCAGAGGAGCTGAAGCATCAGTCCCTGTAATTTCCATGAGTAGCACCTGCGATACCAAGATTGCAGTTGAAGATGTGCACACCAAACAGTACATTTACTGGCTCATAGTCAGTGGTCTGGGCTGCACAACTGATAGCTATAACCAGTTCAGCAAAAAATGAAAGCCTCCTTCCTGCTGTTAAACAACACTTGCAGAAATGACAGAGCTGTGCAGGATCTGCTGCTCTTGTCCCCAGCCCCACAGCTCACTCCCCCAAGGAGTCCAACTATTTTCTTCCTTTTTTCCTCATTGCCTCCCACTAACCTCTGGGCACTGCAGTATTTCCATCACAGGCCACACCATGGTACCAGTCTTCCTGTTACCTTTCCCAGCATGACCCAGATCTGCTCAGTCCCTCACAGGCACACAAGGAACCAGACAGTTTTGTCTGACCTGCCTGCAGCCCAAGGAAGCAGAGAGCAGGCAGAGGCATGCCCCATCATGGCAAGGGCCAGAGTATCCCAGGGGAGATGCATTACTACCCTCTGGGATCTTCCCCTCCTGAGAGCTGGGAGAGAGAGCTAGATAAAGTAGCTTAACTGAGGGATATAGGAAGTTATGAAAAGATTTATTTTTAAGAAAATAAAAAAAAAGTTTTCCAGGAAATATCTGTTTACTCCCTAGCAGAAACCAAACGCTATAACCTCTTGTATCAATATCCGTGTAACTACTTTTTGAACGCCCAAAACCTCAGCAGTGGTCCACACATTACAAGTACAGCTTGGGTACAAAAAGTTTTGCAAACCAGTGACGTAGAATCAGTTCTGTCTACAAAAGCGGGCTAATACAGCCCAATCAGGCATGGTTAGAGAACAGAAAACCTGCAAAGCAGAAGCCCTTCAGCAGACCTGCCTGATTGGACTTGCTGCAATAGCATCTCAGGGCCACAGCATGTATTTACTCACAGTGGCTTGAATTCTCCCAACTCCAGAATGAGCAGAAGATGACTTAGTCACTTTGCCTCACAGCCTGATCAAGTAGTCACGCTCAGGGCACCACACTGCTAAGCAGGATGACAAATAATTTAATATAGACTATTTCAGCCACTGAGCTGAGAGACAATAAATAAGTGGGCTCTGAAAACAGTATTGATTTTTCTATACACTAAGTACAATTGATGAAAAAAGCCTAGCTATATTTAAGTTTGTCTTAAATAATGTATTCCATACATTATTATGAAATACTTGCTTGTAGCTGTAATATTTATTTGAAATACTTCTTTTAAGCTTCTCCAAAACACTCAGGACAAACAGAAAGTTCTCTTGAAGCCTGTCAGAAGTCACGCTTTGTCTTTTGTACTGCCATAAAACAAATCTTTCAATACTATATGGTATAGTTCCACAGATTGCATTAAAAAAAATAACCAAGCCATAGGATTCAAAGCTGCCTACAGGAATTCTTGCACCTACTACACTGTGCAGCCAACGCTGTATAGAGTACAGCAGCTGCATAAGGAAACACAGCAACATCACCCAGCAGGAGCACCAGACATGAAAAATACCTTGCCCAAATGATGCTGAAAGGGAAAGAAAAAAACCAACGAACCAAAAAAAAAAAACCAAAACACAAAACAACAACCCACAACCAAGAACTCCCACAAACACAAAGCATTTACTACTCTCTGTAACAGGGCTTTAGGCTGATCTCTAGCCCCAGACTACTGCTACTACTTTAACTAACAATCCTTCAAATTAGCTTAATTTTCACAAAATCAACAAAAAGCTTCAGGCAGTCTGAAAAAAAAACAAAACCAAAAAATCCTACCATTCACATCAAGAATGAACAAGGATAATTTCAAAGGACAAGAGACACCACTCTCTCCACCTTTACTTAGGCAAGACCATCTGCAATATCTACTCCCCCCCGCTGGCCCCTAAGCTCCTTAATTTGCTGTCAGTTGTTATTTAAGTCTTTCAGCTGGGGTTTATGCCTGGCAACTGATTCTTCACACCTGCATGCTGCTTCCCACATTATTAAGAGGCCACACTATTTTTCATTGACTACTTACTCAACAAGGGTAAAAATATCAGAATATGGCCTAAAGCAAACATAGAGTAACTGAGTACTTACTCCTCATCTTGTTTACTAATGCTTATTGTGATGATTTCTGTTACATATTCATGAAATATTAGGCAGTGATAGTACACACATTGTACTAACCAGTACATACAGATGTAAAATGAAAACATCTTTACTGAAAAAAAAAAAAAGAAACAACAACAAAGACAGCTGAAAAATCTTTGTCCTGGTTGGCACACTATCAGTGCCAAATTTCAAAGCATCAAGAATTGCTTAAATTCCCAGCTGTTACAGCAGAAAAGCACATGAGACAAGGAGAAGATTAATAAAAGTTAGAATAAAAGAACATAAAAGAGAAAATGCGAAGTCAGAATGTGATATGTGCCAATACGAACAAAATTAGAGTAATAATTTGGATAGGTTATAGGCCAGAGATAAAAGCCTGATAAAATTCCAGAAATCAGATTACTGAGAAAGCTACTTGAAATTAAAAAGCAACATAAATCAAAACTGGATGAATGACATTTGTATAATATTATTGGACTGATTAAATTTAGTTTTAGTTAGTAGAATAGTGTGGCAAGAAAAAGACATACAATAACTATAAAGTATTCATACAGCCATAAACAAAACAGCTGATGAGCCTGATGTGAATTTCTTCCTTTATTTGATCTGTTTATTACCACTATAGTGATAACTATTTGTTATACTATTATTTAAGAAACTGTTCAGAAATTATTCCAGTTTTCATGGTAAATGTACTTATGCCTCCATCAATGTTGAAATTATTTGCCTGACAATTCAGCTGAATATTGAATTCATTTACTCTAGAATTGCTTTGCATGAAATACTCCCAGTCGTATTTCTTAGCAGTCAGGTTTGCAAGAACTATGGCTTTTAAATGAATTATAGAGAATATGAATAATCAGCAAATTTGGCCCTAATAAATGTAAATATTTGCATCCCAAACCATTTTCATTTATTCACGTTAAAATAGTATCACGACTTACCAATTCAACCAATGCCAACCACACACTTCAGATTCTGAATATGAAATAACCATAACTGTTCTTCAAGCCTTCAGTAGCCTATGAATTATTTGCAAATTATTTTCAAAGAACAAATGTATTAAAACTAATTGTAGAGTGTTCAAAGACAATCTCACAAACATAAAAAAGAAGCCTAATTTGTCATTATCAATTATTTCCTCCAACTTTTTCTGTCAGCTTTAGTTAACATGAAGCAGTAATAGTAGTAAGAATGAGATTTGTAATATCATTTTCTTCCCGTGCAAATCAGACCGATGTCAAAATGCTATAGCTTTCCCTTCACTTCTGATCCAACTCTTTGATATGGTGGCAAAAGGTCAGAGTAATGCCGACTGTTAATGACCTCTGTGGTATAAAACTTAGGCATAACTTGAGCAATCTCTTAGTTTAGCCTAGAGAGGATAGCTATCTAAGTCACAGACAGGGACAAGCAACTGACTACACTGGTAGGCAGCTTAACAAGCAAGCTCATGCTTCACTGTTAAGAAAAAGGACTGTAGTAGGAGATTTTCCTAAAATTGTCACAGGAGATAGAGATTCTGTACGACATAGTTCATCTGTCCTGATACTTCTATGCTTACCATCAATGTATAATGAGTTCTTTATTGTGACTAGTGTTTATACATATGTGCATAGAGGACTAGTACTGTGGCTATTTTTACTTTTATTAATAATTTTTGAGGTGCTTAAAGAATTTTGGTTCCATTGCAAATAATGAAAAACAGCATGTTTCTGCCTGGAGGGATTTCGGATCTTCAGATCAGACTTGTGAGGTCCAGTACAGACTGGAGGTCACACAAGCAGTCCTCTCGTGGGCAAAGAGGAAGCTCAGTGCCCGTTCCTTGCACTCAGGCAAGCAGAGGGACTGCTGCTGACAACTCTTCTCCAGGTGGGCGGGCTGGGCAAGGCAGGAGGTGAGGCCACATCTGCTTCCCCCATGCACCCATTCTGGGTTGCTGCTCCGGGCTGATCTATCTATTTATCTGTTTATCTGCAAATATACAGTTAATAAATAGGAGGTACATGGATGATGGTTATGACCATGAAACAGTTTTGGCATTACATTATTATGTGGCTCCTCCTTGACAGCAGTTCTCAACACAACAGTATTCGTGGTGCTAAGAAACAGATTACCGTGGATATTCATCCTTTTAGGGGAAGGGTAATGGGTACAAAGCTGAAGACAACTGCTTATCAACCTGATGCACGATATGCAGCTATCTCAAACTGAGTCACTATTTGCTGCTAAGGGTGAAGGAGGCTCCAAGGATTATATAGTGGAAGGAGTTAGACTACAGTAGCTCTGAATATAAGAGTATTTTTGCTTTTACAGGAAGCATTTTCATCAACTAGCTATTAATGTTTAAATACAGTAATCAGAAAAAAAATTCCTCTTAGTTGATCTCCATTCATGTAGCTTTTTTCTTCATGAAATAGTTCTTTTGGAATCTCATTAAGTCACATGAACAACTGCACCAAGTTGTTATGGCAACTGGAATTTTAAAAGTAACTTAATTTTGCCACAAGGTGTTATTAAGACCAGGTAAGGATGGCCTTGAAAAATAATAGCTCCCTATTATTTGGAAAGGATATTCTATCTCAAACTTTAACACTGAGCTTTGCTTAGGCCAACACTCTTTTTTATTAGTACATCAACAATCTTTAGAACAAATGGACAAGAAATTGTTTCAGTTTTTCCATAAATTCTTAAATTAGACTTTCTAGTCAGCAGCATCATCTTTTAATAACAGGGTTTCTATACTTGACACTTAAGTAGTTTGTAGTGTGCTTAGTAAAAGCAGATAAGATCAGTTTTCCAAACTGTCATAAATCTAGAGCAAACCTGCTGATTTCACTGTTAGTGTAAATGTATAAATGAGAAGGAAAAAAAAAAAAAAAAAACAAAACCAAGCTCCTAATATTTAAAGGAGGAGTTTATCCTGTAGTGTAAAAAAGCTGCCCAGTCCTTGATCCATTCCAGAGTGATGTCTGCTGTATCCAGCTACTGACATTGGACTTGCACCTCCCTTACTTGGGAGCGTAATACTTTCTCTAAGCAATACTCTCTTAGGAACTGCTGGAATAAAATGAGGACAGAAATGTAATCACAGTTAATAATGCACTTAATAAAACAGGCCTTTTGTAAATTTTAATTTTGTAGGACATTGGAGCCTGCTGAGAGACAGTAACTTTCTTCAGAAGTAAGTGATAGTTCTGACTGTAGCATTTCTATCCCAGTGGACATGCCACTGGAGAGGATACAGCTTGCTTCTCAGACCCAGGCTGATGTCTCAGTTCTGCAGCATCGTCTCACAAACATTCTCCCTGGCAAAAAGGTAAGGTTTCACACTGCATATCAATCCTGGTTTGATGCACTCCTGCTCCCTGCCTCTTATTTCTGCCATTTTGTAATTACAGAGCATGTCAGCAATGGGATCATGAAACTGATTCTGTGAAATTAAAAAAAAATATATATATACATATGCATGTATATACATACATTTTTTGATATTTTTTTAAATGTGGGACTGCTGTTTTGATCAGCCTGCTGTGTAACTGTAATGGGGGTATTACAGAAAGAACTTACCTGCCCCCAAAGGCCAAAGAAGCAGCTTAAGTTGAGAGCCTCATCTCTCTGTCAATAAATGAGAGAAGCAGGCACCTCCAAACAGCAATTATGAATGCTACATTGTACATTGACACTTCAATCAAGTGCTCCGAATCATCTCTTAAAAGCACCAATTTCCTTTCAATAAACATACAAAGACATTGCCAAAAATTCCAGAGAGCAAATCTCACTTTATCCTCTCTGCTTATCAATTCCTCTTTGAGGTGTATAGCACTCCTGGGAGTGTTACAGGGACAAATATTTTAGGCATTATGAGTTGCTGAGATACTGTGATAGTGGAGAGAAAGTACTGTGAGGTATGTCTACATGGGCATTTGGGATTATGTCTGAAGATCTCCCTCAGCCCATCTGTGTGAATGACCGGTCTTGGCTCCACAGAGTGACAAAGATCTTCCAGACACAGGAATCCACATTCAGAAGGGGAATGTTTTTTCCATCTTGCTTTGCAAATGGCTGAGGTAGACAATGGAGAGAAATGCTTCAAATCAGTGAAGATACAGGTTTTCACTTAATTAAGAAAAAGGATGGCCTTGTGACTTCTCCACCCAGGAATACTCTGATTTGGGTTCCTGCTAACTTCCTCAGATGTACTATACGTAACTTTGGCCTCTCAGGTTTTAATTCTTTTCCTTCCCCACAGACTGAATAATTTAGCTTCTGGGTTTTTTTTTTACTTTTCTTTTTGTCTTCTTCTGAAACATTGGAGACTAGCCACAGCTGGAAACAGGCTGTAGGTTCATGTCCTGGTGCTCCTATTAGATCCCCTCAGATCTTGGGATTAAAGCAATTGCCACTTTGAGTGGAAGGAAAGAATGTCTCCCTGAGGTCAGATAGGTGGGGACTGCTGCTTTTCTCTTTTGGCCTCCTTTGTAGCAGAGATATGACTTACCTCAAAACATCACCTGGAAAGCTTCTTTAATAAAACATTTACTGGTAAGGCTCTTAATCCTGCCTCATCTCCCTCTGTGGCAAATTACAGTTGTGAATTTTAGTCTTTTACTTCAGGGCTAATGGTTCCTATAGGTTGCTGGTGAATATTTTGAAGTGTACAATGTTGGTACTGTGTCGTGTAGAAGAGGATCCTTCTAAAGCAGACATTTACTGAAGTTATTTCTCCCCATTCCAGGGAAGCAGATTCAGTGACCTGCAAGGCTTTATCCAGTCCAATGCTCATATGTCCTAGCTAGTGACAGAAAAGTGTCTAATATCACTCCAAGTTAGTATTTTATTATTGGAAATTAATTGTGATTTTCAATCAAGATGTTAACATAGATGCCCTGAATATTTTTGATGGGGACTTCAACTTTGAGGGGCTCAGCTTAATTTCAAGGTTTAGATGCTTATTCTAAATTGCAAGAAACTGAACCCGAGAATAACTGAAAATTAATACTTTGACATAAAGAAATTGTTAACTTCATGCTGGTGTAGAGAATAAGTCTGCATGAATGACCAGCTTGATGTTTAATCTCATTTCAATCAATGAATGTTCAGTAATGAAGTTTATGCACTTGAGAAGGAACCCTGACATAAGGTAACCAGGCTGTTGCAACAGAAATGACTCCAGGTCTGGTCCAACTCTAGTTAAAATCAGTGGAAACTTTCCAGATGGGAGTTGGATGAGACCACGATAGTATATATCTAGACTGAAATCAATGGACTTTGGATTCACATGGTTAAAAGTGGGACTAGAATTTTGTCCCCACTGTTTAACAGCCACAGTAGAAAGCAGGCACTGATGTTTCACCTTAGATGGAGTTTTGCTCCGTAACAGTGATTCACAGATATCCCTCTTAGTCACTGAGGGACCTCATCATCGGTTCAAGCATACTTCCCTCAGTGCTTGCTTAGGCAGTCAGCGTGGCAGTGACTAATTTCCTTTGTGAGTCTGGGTCTCACTGCTGTCAGCAGGGAACTGGGAAAACAGCAAAATTACAGAAGTTAACTTTTGTACAGATAACGAGTAATAAATGCAAAAGATTGAACTCCACAGAAAGCAGTCACTTGGGGAAGCTCTGGCCAGTCCCACTTTACCATAGCAAGAACAATCTATAAAAAAAAAAAATACAAAAAACCAACAAAACCATATGGGAGAAAATTTATTACATGCTTTAAGCAGGAAGTAATAAAGTAAATAATATAAATAGAGCAGATAAGCAAAGAACAGTCTCAGACTAACCACAGCACTTTAGTAAATCCCATTAGACAACTATTTTCACCTTTAAGTAACTGAGTGTTTTAAAAGCCTGGCCCTCAAGCACTCAAGTTTTATTGAAAGTGAGTGGGACTTGGGCTTTTAGATTACTCAGGATTTCTCAGAAATTCCACCCACTATGCTTACCTTTGGAAAAGGTTTAAAGGTTTGCATGAAGTCCTATAAATCAAGGAAAACTCAGAGTAACTAATGTGGAACTTCAGCACACAGCAAGAGAAATTGTATTAGGCGTCCCCAAAGGAAGAGACTTAGAGGAAAAGCTTAATGTATAAGTGCTCTCAAAAACCTCTTAAGACATATATTTAACTGTGATGTTACAATTAAACTCATGAAACTTAGCTTTATGCCTGTAAACAGCATGTTCAGCACTCAAGCATGAGAGGAGAAAGGCAAGTCAGTGCACTGTTATGATTTTCTCTAGTATTCTTGGAAGTAAGCTCTTTCAGACCCAGCTTCATTCTTTCTAATTCCAGAAACTTAATGGGCTGCCTACATATGCAATCTTGTCTCTATTGTTTATCCTTAGCATTAACAGAGAGAAGGTTAATTGCAAATCTCCATCTTTTCCATTTGCTATACAAGCAAATGGCTATATAGCGTAGCTGCCCTATGCTCCTGTGATAGGTTCCACAAATAAATACCTACAGGTATGCTGCATGAGTTCATGCTGAAGTTAAATATATAAGGAACTGTATTATTATATCATAAGAACTACCATCTGGAAGTTACCGTTCTAGGAATTTCACCCTATTCCATTTACTTGACATAGCAAATTTAAGCATAATACTGTGCTTTGCTCATATACTTAATAGTTTACTAGAAGACCGAAAAGCTCTCTCTTAGTGGAGTGGAAAAACTCAGAAATTTGTAAGTCCCACTGTAAGACTCAACATAAGGGACTTTTGTAAGTAACACAGACATGTTCATATACATGCTTGAAGTAAAGCACACTACAACAATGAATTTCAAATGTTGAATTTAACATGCATTAATATAAACTTATCTACTAATAGTTAATATCTACTATTAACTTACTCCTAACTTGTTTAGCTACTGAAATATTTTCCTCTGGGTTGGGTGTAATTGCTCTTTTAAGACCTAGTATTATCCAACACCTTTTATACACCACCTGCTCAACACTGATGTTGAAATTTCTGGAAGTTTTCATTAAAATACCTGAATATGGCCTTGCACATGGTTTTCTATTGGGATAATACTTTCAGTCATCTTTGGCTTTCCATGGCTGGGTGGTTTGTGTTCCTTCAGTGTCCTGTTGATCAAGTGTCTATGAGATTCATACTTTGCCATTTTTTTTAAGTTCTTGTCTTTTGTTCATAAATGTGGTATGCATGATACACCAAAGATTATAAGCTGCAAAGAGGATTTCTTTATTCTGGACATCTGCTCCCCAGGACATGGCTTTTTCAGAGAAAACAGTTTGAACCTGAGACAGTCTCTGGGTTATAATGTATTGGTCGTAGGAGGTCTTAGCCTCTGCATGCCACTCTTTGTTTTTTATTCCACACACATAATCTTTCTAAATAGAGAATGTATTAGAATTAGACTTTAAGAAATTTAGATACAAGGAAACTGCTTGGATGCTGTAAAGCTCAGATTGCAGGAGCAAAAATCATAAGACTTACTTAGATGCCAGACATTTATTATATACCGCATGCAGGGATGTCGAGATCTTCCACAGGGGCTCACAGCTGCTAACACGCTGAGTGCTAGGACACTTCAGCCAGCCTGCTGGAAGTCCTGAAAAAAGAATGTATTTCAGAAAACATTTCCTGCTTGGACCTAGTGCTTATCTGATAGTGGTAGCTGGTTGTCTTTAAGACACTGGGATTCAGTGTCATGGCAGGGCTTAGATATCATTTCTCTTAATACTCCACTGGCAGAAATATTGCCTAAGTTGCAAAAGTGGCAAGAATACTTGCCCAAAAACGCAGCTGCCTCAGCTGAGTCCCTAAATTAAGGGATTAAATGAACAGGCACCGTCCCTTCTGAGAGGCTGGGTCATTGTGCATCCTGGAATGCAAGAGTAAGGGACCTGGGAGATGAGGCAGAAGGGAGTCTGACTTTACCCTGGCAGCTGATGTCCTCAGGATACTTTCAGAAGCTCACACTCCTTGACTGTGCACTACAGTTTTTCCTCAGCACCACACACATCAACACCTAGAGATTTCTTACATGTCGATGTTCAGAATTCCTGATTTCCCCCTAGAGGGCACTTCAGGATATATCTGAACTATAGTCTCTGTAATGACTGCAGCTCATTTAGACCTCTCTAAATGGCTTCAAATTTGCTGGCTTAGATAATGGTGAGAGTGGAGCTACAACAGCAGTAGGTAACTGTGTGTGGGTTGTAAAAATGATCCAGGGAGAAAGGCAGAAAATAAGGAAGTTAGTTAGTCTAGTCTAAACCAAGATTTATCAGTACTTGACCCACTAGTGCAAAGGACAGGTTCTAGCAGAGCTGTCCACTGCTGAGGTCGACCCTAGAGACTTGCATGTGGTCTGGGACATCTCCTGATCTTCCAGGTGTTACACCTACACTAACATGCTTAACCTGACACTCTTGTCAGGAGGATAGTAATTTCACCTGTACCTCTTGCAAGGCTTGGGTAATAAGATTCTAAAGTTAGGCAGATAAAAAGAAAATTTGGAAGAACATAATTAAAAACAGGAAGCAGAACACTGGGGGACTAGAAGGATCATGATTATAAATATATGCAGATGTGACCACAGAGACAGCACTTCAGAGAGAAAGAGAGATATCACAATCATATGTTAAAACTACAGAGCAAAGAATATAGGACGTGCTACATTAACTGAAGTAACAGAAGCTCCCTTTTGCTCACCTGGAGAAAGCTGAAAAGTTCTTGACAAGAATAGAAAAATAAAGATATGATTAGAAATAGCTTTTTTACTTTCTTCTCAAATTTTCATCTAATTGGCATAATTTACATAGGAATGATATCCATGCTTTATATATAAAATGAAAGCAGAAATTATATCATTTTACCAGGATGTACAACACATTCATTGAGCACTACACAACACCTAACGTAAACGGGAAGTGGGTACACTACACTGCCAAAGACACTTCAGACCACTTCCTCAACCTGGAAAAGATATATTAAATCACAACTGATTTACGTAAGCTGAAGAATCAGCCCTTTGGAAGGGAAGAGAACAACAAGGTAATTAATGGCCCCAGCTGTGGGTTCTATGTAGTAATTGATGATACCTTTCATACCACAAGAATTTTTCATTTTGGATGTTCTCATACCAGCACTCTTTAATTAATTAGAAAATGGAGAGATAGAATATTCTGGTTTGTTATCAGCTAAATTAATTCAGAAAGTCATTTGGTTTGGCTTTTTTTTTTTTTTTTTCTGAGGCCTCCCTCTTGCAAAATGTGTTTCTAAGACTGGTGGAACTACAGGTAGTGTTTTCAATGCTCTCTGCACCGCAGAATGTTTCTAATATTGTGCTGGGTTTGGCTGGGATGGACTTAAGTTTCTTCATAGTGGCTAGTATGGGGCTGTGTTTCGGATTTGTGCTGAAAACAGTGTTGATAACACAGGGATGTTTTAGTTCTTGCTGAGCAGTGCTTACACAGAGTCAAGGCCTTTTCTGCTTCTCACACCCCCCCACCAGCGAGGGTGGTGGGGGTGCACAAGAAGTTGGGAGGGGACACAGCTGAGACAGCTGACCCCAACTGACCAGAGGGCTATCCCATACCATATGAGGTCATGTTCAGCATATAAAGCTGGGGGAAGAAGAAGGAAGAGAGGGTCGTTTGGAGTGATAGTGTTTGTCTTCCCAAGTAACCGTTATGTGTGATGGAGCCCTGCTTTCCTGGAGATGGCTGAACACCTTCCTGCCAATGGGAAATAGTGAATGAATTCCTTCTTTTGCTTTACTTGCATGTGTGGCTTTTGCTTTACCTATTAAATTGTCTTTATCTCATTCAACAAGTTTTCTCACTCTTACTCTTCTGATTCTCTTCTCCATCCTACTGGGGGGCAGTGACAGAGCAGCTATGTGGTGCTTATTTGCCGGCTGGGGTTAAACCACGACAAATATAATTTGTAGAAAATGCAAGGTCATATGTGTTGGAAATTCAAGATGTTTAAGCATTTTCAGTTGCTAAATAATTATCTGCCTTGGAAGAATTTGTGAATTGTTGGAAGATGTTGCTTGATTGGATAATTGACTATTACCGTTTAATTTTAATGTAGTCACACTGGAAGCAATCAGATACACTTCAGGTAGGGGGGTGGAAGGAGGGCAGGAAAAGAAGAATAAGAAAAAAAAACACACCACAAACTGTTTAGTCTTAATATTCCACACAGGACTACTGCCTGTGAGAGCTAAAAATAGTATATGGTCATATTATTAAGAATTGTGTCATAACGTGTTGGCACCAAAGAACATACTTAACCTTGCCTGTAACAACATTAGCTTGTCACTTCTTGATTTTGGAGTATCTTACTTTTATATATGCATAGGATTGAGGTGAGTGTGGAAAGTTAAAGATAGTACCATTGCCATGCCTGTTCTCCCCAATGAAATAAATAAAAAACAGTACAATGCAATTATGTCTTTCCCCTACGTGCTAGGCTTTTGAGAATCCTGTAAGGCAGTGTATGATATAACGTATCCATGGAAAACCTGAGCCCTGGAGGATCTCGCTTTAACTGGTCATCAGGGATAGTGAGGAAGAGTAAACAAAGATCTTCCCGTCCCTGCTCTATAACTTAACAATAATTAAGCTTATAGGCAGTGGTGTGTTCAAAACACTTTGTAAGGAAGTTTTGCTGGGTAATGGAAATGTCTTATCCTCTATTTACCACTGGGAAAATTATGATGAAGAGAGACGAGGGGACTGGCTCAGGTAACTGAGTAAGCCAGTAGTACAAGCAGAAATGGAAACTAAACCCTAGTATAGTCCTCTATTTGCAAGCCATATTTGCTTATCTAAATATTTGTATATACGTTTAAATAACCAGGATATCTTTTGTTTTCTTTCTAGTGTGAATTGTGTTCTTTTCTGTAACTTTGTTTAAATAAAATGATAGAGTCCTTTGTATCCTAAGAAATACCGAAAATAACAGGTTGGGGGCAGTTTGATATTAAAATGTATCTAATATTGTGCTGATTGGTCTTTGCATCTATACGTATATGAGTATCAATCATGCCAAATATTTCCTTTTGTTTTTTTCATATTAGAAGCTTTTTGAAACGATTGTGCTTTCTGATATGTATAACATCACAATAACTTAGCTTAACATTAATAAGGATAAGGACTTTATATATAAAGATACATGTGTGTGTGTGTGTATATATATATATATATATATATAAAACAAATAACTCATATTTTACCATTACCATTCAAAGCCTTGGACCTCGATGCAATTGTTCCTTTCCTCATTACTGTGTGTGTCCCTCCCCCCCTTCAAAAAAATACGCTTAAAAGCATCTTTGAACAAGATGGAACAAGGAACTTGTAAAAGGAATGAAGACAAAAGATATTCAGAATAAAACTCTATTATATGTAGATAGTGTACTTCTGTTGATAAAAGGCCTTGAAGAACCTATGACTTTATCAAAGTTGGTGAAAGAATTCAGTTATATTTTATGATAATATATTAACCAACTAAAATCAACAGTGTTTCCTTTTTAATTTTCTTTTTGTTAGCTGTCTTAGCTGAGAAATGGGAATGTCAGCTAAAAAATACATGAAGTCATGAAAATAAAATTAAAGTTAACTTAATAGTTTAAAATTAATGTGGTACCATGATAGAAATACAGAAACACTTGAAGGAATATTTTGAACATTTATGAAAAAGTAAACTGGGACTGACAAATCAACTGCATTAGGGTTTGTTTTTTTTTTGGCCAGGGTGATATTAATTCATTGCAATGTGTGAATAACAATTAAACAACAAGCATGAAAAGAAACCAGAACCTCAGTGGCCAACACTGAATCTATTTAAGCATTAATACACTAGGTATTGCCCACAGGAGCCAGAAACATGGCTCAATAGGAGTAGAATTTTAGAATTAATTCATGTAGAAAAATATTATAGACTGATCACAACAATGAAATGAAGAATGACATATTAAGAAACAGAAAAGGGGTGAAAGTATCTTTCTGTGTTGCAAACAAAAATTTTGTGCTGAGATCAGTTAGACTGAGTTTGCAGTTCTATTGTATTTTCTAATCTATTATTTATTTGCGATTCATTTTGCAGTGTTCAGTTCCTCTACCCCTTGGGCTTCCCCCATCTAAATTAGATCTGTGTGACATATCATCTGTTTAAAGCCTCCCCTGCAATGTGGAAATAACTTTTTTTTTCCATGACAGAAATTAAAATAATTCCTATTTAAGGAAAGTGAAATTAATGTCCCTTCCAGCCCTCTTTATAACAATATAGGAAAACAGATCTTTTCAAATCTTTGTGTTGAATTTATATTTCAGAACCATACAAAATTTGTACTTGAATTCACTATTCAGAATCCCCCAACCCTGACTAGTTCAGATATGACTCTTACTCACAGCTCCATTAAATTTAAGGCTGGAGATGGCTGAAATAACTTCTTAGTCCCACTTCCTGACTGGCATGGTAACTGGAATGTCACCCAAGAATTTCATCATTGAGTAAGGTTCTGTAGAGCATAAAGGTATGAGGACCAATCTTGTTTGCTCTGACCTTTCAGAGGTCTGAAGTGTGCACTTGTTACATTTTTACTGAAGATTTAAAGAGATCTAATGAATGTTTACATAGATCCCATCTTGATATTTTGCATAGTATGAGGAAAGGCACACCCAACATTGTCCTGTGGGAAACACTGAAGAACAATGGACCAGAAGAAAAGAAATAAATTCCTAATATCACTACAGGAAGTTATTCTTTCTTACAGATTACCGTCCTGGTAGGGGTGATGTTCCTTCTTAACAAGGTCACCACTGTGATTTGAATATTTCCAGTGGCTGTTTTAGTAATACGGAAAGCGGAAAACAACTGTAGCTATTGAGGGCAAGCTAATGAGAATACTAATGAGCATATTACAGGAATTTTCAAAATATGTGCCTAGGATTCCATTTTATGAGGCCAGGACAGTTATGAAAGAGGATCCATGTGGACATTTGTAAGCAATCTCCTTTGTCTGATTGAGTCAAATGCTTGATGCAGGTACTGACCTTTAGGAAGACCAGATTAAGAGTCCCTCAAGACTGAGCACTTAGAGCCCCCCATGCATGCTCTTTCTTGCTCTCTGTCACACTCACATTTGTTCTTTCCCTCTCAGCAGGACAGCAGATACCATGTAGTTGACTGAAAATTAGAATAATATCCTCTAATGGCAGGTAATGCTACTGTAACCATTAACACCTTACAATACTTTGTTAGGTTTTCCTTGTCTTTTTGCATTTAAGGTAGTCTGTAGGACTATGTTCGTTTTCACTCTGCGTCCCTAATGGCTCTGTTCCACCTATGCGAAGGAGCAATGGAGTGACCCCATAGCCGTTGCATGGCTCAGGCTGATGTCTCCTATCTGGCAAGATGCCTCCTGATCCTGCCACCACACCACTGTGGGGCTCTGAACTCTTCAGGTCATATAAACCAAGCAGCCCTGCATACAGGGAGGTGAAAGATTTTGTGCAGGCTATTTTTTTTCCTTTTCATTTTTTTTTATGAATATTTTCACACTTGATAAACTAAGGGCTTGATCCTGAAAGGTGCTGAACTGGCTGCAGGCCAGTAGAGCATGTGCCCTGCTTGAAACAGGAGAGAAATCTCCCACCTCTTCCTGCAAAATGGCTGACCCCAAAGAAAATGAAGGTTGCACAGCGCCTAACATGATCAGGCTTGAAATACTCAAAGGTTGACTGAAAAGTAAAAGAAACGGTGACTTGCCCACAGTGGATGTGAGAGTATAGACAGCTGAAGCTTAGGCGTATTCAGCATATGTCACTCACATGTTGCAGCACATGTATGACTCTGTCTTGCAAAAATTAAAACAAACCACTGCCAACAACAACAGAAAAGAGATAATTTCCCAGAGGAAAACATTCCCTAAACAAAGACTAAATATTGTTGTTTATATAATATGTATGAATAAGAAGCAAAACATACTCCCCTTTGATCTTTGGCAATACTTTGTTAATTATTAACATATGTGCACACGTATACATTTTCCCAGGTTGGCGTTCTTTCCTTTCCCTCTAATAATTTTTCACCTTTTTCTATGCCATTTTGGTACTTGCAAACAGGGAGTTATTGCCCACAGCATATGCCTGGGGAGACATTTACGTTTTCCCATCATTCTGGATATGGGTTGGAGCCAAAAGTATTTGTTGTTTTGAAGACAAATCCCATGCATTTGAACAAGATATGCATTGCTATTACAGGAACATTACCACAATGGTAACAGTACCTCCCTCGGCCTGCATTTTTCCTGTGCCATGTGTGCATGCCATTGACCCTCACTACCGATCCCCACCATCGCCTCTGTTTCGCACAACTGTAACTGTCCTCCAGGGTCTCTCTCAGGAGTGCACCATGTCATGGGGTCCATGAGCAAAGGAATGCCTCAGCTGCATGTTCCCAGACATGTTTAACTCCCAATTCCCGCCCATGCAGTGTGATCTGCTGTGCCCTTCGTGGGGACCAGCCATGTCCCTGTCTCACTCCCTAGGAGACAAGACAGCTGCAGGATCTGCCTGAGGGGTTCCCCAGTTACGCTGACCTGGGCAGGGTTTGTCCACTCAGGAGTGATGATGTGAGGTGGTCGATGCCACCTGTCAACTCAGGGCTTTCAAAAGCAGCAATACTTCTGCTCCCTTCCACCTCTGCCCTTCTCCTTCTCCCAGGTTTCTTTCCAGTTCTGTACCAGCCCTGGAGGTTTTCTGATCCCCTGCCAAGATCATTCAACTCATTAACCCTGCAAACAACTATTTCTATTTTTTGCAGCTCCAGCTGTCTGCCAGTGCAGCGATGGGAACCCATTCCCCACTGGGTCAGACAGACACCAATGTTGGGCTGCAAATGCGGGAGAGATCCTGCAGCAGAGAGCTGTGGCAGCAGGTGACCTCAGAAAGAGGCAGTGGCGTTGCCTGTGTTCAGCAGCAGTAAGCTGCTGTGTTTGTCACCTTGTCCCATCTGGCCTAGATATGCATACCACACACCACCCTGTGGGATCTGCATCTCATTCAGGGTGGCCAGGTCTTAAATAAAAATTCCAATGAGGTTGCACTTTGAATTTAAACATAAAGATGGAGGATTGTGTCCCCTCAGTGGCAGTGGCCTCCTTTCTGTTTTATATTGCTTCTTTTATACTAATTGGAGGAAAATCTGGGTGCCTTCCAGAACAGCAATAAGCAACGGAACTAATATTTGTCATGTTCTCATCCTCTCCACAGGGAGAAATCTGTGTGTGAGGGAATGGTCTGTCTGAATTTTTAAAAACTATTTATACATGGACTCATATCCAAGCATACAAACATATATTTATTTTTCTCTTAAGGGAGGCAAGGTCAAAAAGAAGCTTAGGATAATTATAATGCAAAGAGATGAAGCTGACAATGACCCTGGCGTGTGCCTCTGAAAGTTTTTCTGCTTCCTTGGAATAGTTCTTCTCGAGCGTCCTTCACTGAAGCTGCGGGAAAGAACATGTGCTCTAGAAAAAACTCATTTGGAAGTCACCAGAAAATCCAGTCTGCGTGTACTGCATGGCTGCTGTGCCAGCTGCAATTACTTCACCTCTTTAAATAGTTCTCTTACTGAGAAGTTGATTTTTACAAGCACAGGCCTTTCATGCTATTATTAGGACTACCAGACATCCCACATAATAGGGGATTTCCCATATTCTGGTTGGAAGACCCATATCCTTTACTGAAATAATTTAGGATATCACTTTACTCATATTTTTGGCAGATCCAAGCAGTGATACATAGTAGCAATCCAGGTCACAGTGTGGTGGGGCTGGCTGTGGGCATGACAGCTTGGCCTCCTGCCCAGCAGCAGGACGATGTTAATAGAGAGCAGCAGCATCTTGCTGGTCCACCTCCTTTCTACCAGCATCACTGCTCTCCAGTCTAGGTTCCCCCAGCCCTGATTCTCTCCACCTGTGCAAGATTTCATTCTCCTCTAGTTTCTCATCTAAGGGCCATAATGGTGTCTCAGCAAGTTTCTGACTGCAGGAGGCAGTAAGCAATAGGTGGGGGCAAACAGAAGGAGGATCCAGAAAAAGTCTTGTTATGGCCAGACAAAGCTTAGTGACAACACTGCGGGGCGGGAGCTGGAACAGTCTTCATTGATCAAAATCTGATTTTATCACATTCTCCAAATCTCCATTTTTTTCAGGTTGTTTGTCTGTTTGTTTTTTTAATAGAGGTAGCAAACTGTGGAACATGTACCACTGATAGTATGAGGCTATCTTCAAAGTAATGAATATCCCAGCACACAGAAAGGACCCGTCACTCCCAACAGAGTTCTTTGCTAACAGAGCTATTCTTGGTGCAGCCTGGGACCTGGCAGAGTCTGTGAATCCCTGCTTTGCATTTTTGGATGCACTTGTCCACCCTGGTGGAGATCAGTATTCTGTAGCTGCGGGTGTTGCATGGGTGAACAGTGAGAGATATTGCTGGAAACTTTTGCAGTCTCAGTTGCTAAGGTTTGTTGATGGTTGGAGCTTATGAAAATCTTGTCTCGGCTTAGTCATGCCCAAGAAGTTGCGGCCACTTTTTAATAAGGTTGTAATGCATTGACACCTGAAAAATAGCTAAAGATCATTTTTATTTTTATATTACAGCAACAAATAGCTAAAAAATAGTATCTTTTTTTAAAAACAGAAGGCAACCTTTGGCCAAAGACCAAACATGGGAAATTTCAGGCCAAAGGGTAAATAATCTGGAGATTTATTATACAGCATGGCCAGCTCTTGTGGTTCTTTATTGCAGATTTTAATGGTTTTACTGCAGATATTTATGTTTTTCTCTTGAATTCTTAGATCAATAAGTGAAAACTTCTGCTCTCATTTTTAAAAGAAGTTTGTATTCCTTGGCTAAACAGGAAACATCATCAGAGTAGATAAAGCCCAAAGGTTATTACTACATTAGTAACTCATACTTTTTCAGTTTCATTTTGATCCATTGCTTTGGGCTGGCATTAAAATATTTTTTACTGAAATGGAGTGAAGAAATAAGGACAAGTCTCAAAAGTCAGAGAAATGCAGGTTACTTCTCATTCCTTTCTTCTAGACTTGCTTTATTTCCAAAGCCAAAACATGAGGACAATGCAACTGCTGTTCCTGTACCCTAACTGTAGCACTCAAAAGCTACGGAGGAGACAAAACAAGTCTTTTTCTTTTTATAATCCAGTCCAGCTAAGCCATAACAGGAAAAAAACCACCACCTTACCTGCTGGATGCCTTACATCTTGCTTCTGGGGGTATTACAAAATAAGGTCTGTCTGGAAACCACTCTATTCTACATTGGTATGTTCATGCTTTGGGGATAAATATTCTTAAACATGAAAAATAGTGCACTTTAAATGAAATTGTTTTCAGGTCATTATTTCTTGTTCTTTATTCACACAGGTATTTAACTTTTGAAATCAGATGGGATGTAAAAACCTTTCTTCCACAAATGTAATTGAAGCATACTAATAAACACCTTGGGTTTGGCCTTTTTTTGTAGAGCTACTGAGTGTTCAATAAACTGAACAACAAATGTTATTAGTATTAAATGGCTAATAAAGTCTGATTTATGTACTCATGTTAATAATAATCTGCTTGTAGAGTATGCATACTTCCCTATTAACAACTTACTTAGAACATGATTTCCAAGAATATTGCATTGCTTCAAAGAAATAATAGCCTGGCTGTGGTCTAGGCTTTAGTGGTAAATGGATAGAGTGATCAGTGGCTTAATTAGCACAAACATCATCTATTTCACTGCTTAAAAGCTGCAGCAGAAGAGGAAGCTCCAGAGATTTTTCCACTGTGAAGTAAGTCAAAACCAAACATGAAGGGATTTTTATACATATGCTTTACCTCTATTTCCTTTTCTTTAAAGAAAAGTTCAACAAGGAGATCCTATATCAATTATTCTGAAATTGCTTTGAGAAATGTACTCATAAGTTGAGAGTACTATGAACATATTTGAACATGCTGTCAAAATGGATAAATTAACCCTTAAAACTCCTACGTAAGGAGAAGGCAGTCTGACCTTCATGATGAGTTCTTAGGTTACACTGCTCACTGGAAACTTTATGGGAATCCTATCATAATATCCTACCACAAGCCCAGGCTACTGAAGGTACATTGCCATTTTTGTAAGGACAATGAATGGCTTTTGTAGCAAGTGGTGAAAAATATGTGGTTCCACAGTCAGCAAACATCCTTGCCAACTCCTGCTATACAGAGTGCAACTGGGTGGCTCTTGTGGGCAGGCAGAGGACAAACGGTGTTTTAAAGTGAGCCCAACACCAGAGGTGAGGCTTCACTAGCAAGGACTGGTACAACTTTTCTCAGTACAGTGTAAACTTGTGTCATCTAAGATAACCTCAG
This sequence comes from Platalea leucorodia, assembly GCF_965183815.1. Classification (NCBI taxonomy): domain Eukaryota; kingdom Metazoa; phylum Chordata; class Aves; order Pelecaniformes; family Threskiornithidae; genus Platalea; species Platalea leucorodia. The sequence continues at coordinate 155,358,517 of NC_138823.1, read as the reverse complement.
CCATGTAGTTGTTTTGGTCTTTGACTGGTATTATTTATAGTTGTCTATTGTGCAGGCAATGTCATATTGTATTTACTAATGTCCATCTTTTGTCTTTTTTCTCACAGTTAGACTTGCCTATACTTGCAAATCAGCCTGGAAGAAGGTATGCTAGTTTAGACAAGGTTTTGTTCAGTTAGACACTCTTGAGTATACAACACTCTGCCAGGTTCCTGTGTGTACATGTTGTGAAACTATGACTTAGTTACATTCCACTTTAACAATAGTTTGGACTTCCTTTCAGACTCTTACCAAAACAAAACAATTTTTAGTCCATGAGCATTGGAGTGAATGAAACCTGGATTCCTAGACTTCCTAAGTACAAGGATTACCATGGTTTTGTCTCTTGTTATTGATAGAAAATTCTGGTTGAAATTGTTTTCCCAGGTAGAAGCAAATTTCTCTTCTGCCTGAGCACTGTTCTAAGTTCATGCTCTAGAATTTCCTTCCTACATGAAACTCAGTAATTAAGTCCCATTACTCTTCTTGGTTATCATATGCTGCCATATTACTTGAAATTAGCCACCATATTAAGAAATTAAGGACAATAAACAGACAGACAGGCAGCACACTCTTAACCTGTTTTCCTTAAGAAATCAAGAAAAAAATACAGAATTTCTATCTTGTAAGTAATTCCAATATTTTGATACACCTTCAAATAAAAAAAATGAAGTCCAAAACTTCACAGGAAAATGAAAAGCCTACAATCTTTTGATTAAAAAGGTTTTGTTCCATTTCTAGTCAAGGTTAACTTTAAAATTGACAGAAATCCAATGGTGATACCTTGAATTGACCAGACATTTGAGGCAGACCTGCATAATTCTTTTTTTTCCATATACTGAATTGCCCAAACAAAACCAAGTTGTTTTAATGGAGAAAAAAAAACCACATACAACCCCCCTAAAAGCAAACAAAACCCCAACAGATTTATATTGCATTAGAATATAAATGAGAATACCAGTTTTTCAGAGGAAGCTCAAAGTCACTAGACCAGGAAGAAGGACTTTATATTTAAATCTCCCTTGCACTCTGCATCTTCACTTGCAGTTTGGGTTTCAGTTCACTTGTGGGCTTTCTGAGTTGCAGCTAACTCTGAGCAGGCCTGTCTCAGCAGGGCTCCTTCCATCGCTTCTGAGGTTTGTTGCTGTCTCCCTCCTCATCACAGAAGTCCCTCAGTCTCTGCTGCCCCAGCTTGCAGTTTCTGGCTATGACTCTCTCCCTTCTCTGCAGCACTCTTGAGTTTGGCTGGTTTTCTCCCTTTCTCATCCTCAGTTGCTCCCCAGGGACCACCCAAACCAGAGTTCCCACCTGACCTTGCCCTTTTTGTCTAAAAGAAATGTAACACATAAAAAAGGTACAAATGTATCAAAGAAATTATTTCCTTCACAGGGCCAAAGGAGTTTTCAGTGCTGGGATGCATGCAGCATCATTTTGTGGTTTGGGTCCTGACCTGGCTTGCAGTCTCCTAAACTGGGAGCAATGTTATATACAGCAGCTCCATCTCTGAAAACCCCCAAAGTGCACGTGAAAACTGAGGAAGGCACCAGTGCAGAGAGGAAGCACCAGTTTCCTTGCTAATAGGCAACCGTGGTATTGGGTATAGAGGTAACAGTAGCCCCACAAAACATGCTTGGTTTGTGGTTTCTAAAGCCCTACTGAAATGCTATGCTTGAGTAAGTCCCAACCAAAACATTTTCAAATGACAACGTCTTTGAAAACCGCTACACTACAAGTTCTTTCTATTTTAACAAAACTGTCTTCTGATAGGAAAGTTTCATATGCAGTTTTTTAAGTAAGCCTAGTAAACACATTATATGCTTACATACTGTATTTACCTTAACTGATAGCTAGTTTATACATCCTGGGACATACCTCTATCATTTTATCTTCTTATGCTTTACAAATAGTTTTTTGTTTTCTATTTCTATTTAAATGAAGGTAAGTTTAAATCCTTCTGAAGCAAAACTGCTTGACCTTAATATTGATTCAGTAGTTAAAATAGGAAAAATGAAACTAATCATTCATACTGATATTAATCTAACCAGATGTCTTCTCCATGAACTAGCTTTGATTAACAATTATTTGAAAAATTTCTGTTCACTTCTATATTGCCTCAATTCCCAGGTTCTTGGGAAATGTGCAGTTTTATTGGCTCGTACATTTTATGGTATATGAGAGAATTATCTTTCCTTTTTCACAGTTTCCAGTTTTATTACTGCAAAGTCAGTTTATTACCTGTTAGCATGTTCCTAAAAAGAAATAGAAAAAAAATGTATCTCTGTAGAGGATATTAAAGCTCTCTTTTACAGGAGCCTACGCTGCAGTTTCTCTTTCTGTCCAGTTCCCATTCCAACAATGTACAGAGGAAAACACCTCAGGAAGACCAAAGACCATTTGGCAAAAGCATCTCAAAATTGACCAAAGGTGTTATATCATTTGAGAAGCAGTTATGAAAATAATTGTTCATTAAAGCCTTCAAATAAAGAGAATCACTTTTTCTTAAAACAGAGATAATCTGAATTTACGAAATTTGCTTGAAAACAAAAAATTCCTCAAGAGAAAGGTGCTCTTGAATTTGTGGCATTTACCTGTGATAATATATTTGGGGCTGAATTTCAGTTTAACACATGGAGCAGCAAAATGCCTAATAATGTCTGAAAGATTTTGTTGGTTTTGTTCATGCATAGTCCTTAAGCTGGATTTCAAAGCAGGGCTGAATTTTATAAAAAAAAAATATTTTATCCAAAATCACACAGTACACAGCTCTTTTTAGAAAGCTCAATGATCTTGAGTATCTCTCTGACAGGAAGCCATTTTCTAAATGGGCAGGAGGAGGGTTGTCTGGGTTTTTTTAGTTACATAACACAGATTATTAAAATAAATATGAACATAATTTCCAAGAGAAAACTGGTAGGATGGGACCAGGTATTCAGCTGAATTCTGCTGAATTAGGGATTGTTAAGCCAATTTCCACTAGCTGAGGATCTGACCTGCTGGTGTTTTGTTTGGGATTACACACATTTGTCTGACAGGCAGACACATAGCTTGATTTAACAGCTTCTCATGCTTCTTCTCTCCTTTCTATATTTGTACTAAACATCAGTTGGGTTCTTTGAATATTCATATTGAGTTTACATGCCCTTACTTTTCACATTCAGCTTTTGAATAATTATGTTCTGAGAACTTCAACAAAGGCAGAAAAATAATTTGCAAACCTGAGGAGCCTTGTATACTTTCTGTTACCTTGAGGCCCTAGTCCTTCAGGTCATCATTTCTGAAGCTTTTCCACTGGCAGAAGGTAAGAGTCTCAATAGCTTCATGTTGTGACTTGTTTTCTTCTTGCTTAATCAAGCTTCCTATAACTCATATGATACCTAGATTTTTTTTTTTATTAAACACCTATTCTGAGTAATGTTCACCACTGTACATTAAAAAGCACCTGGGCCTGCCATGATAGGTCTCAGGCAACCAATTAATATAGGGTTGTATGTACATTCTTGCAAATGACTTACGTGTTGTCACAGTATGTGTTGCCATGCCTAAAATTTAGGCACTGTGCTCTGGGAATTAATTGTTGAGCTGCTAGTTCCCTGGAGGAAGTTTAGGGTTTGAATTTGTGCCAGTCTAGATGTATTTGGGAGTTTCAGTGGGAAATCTGAAACATTTGGCATCTGAAGTGTTCCTTTGGATGTGGACCACTTAATCATATCTAGCCCAACCAAAGCAGTTCCTTGAGGAAAGAGCTTACTTCTGTACTCTAGACCCTCTAGACCATAGGTTTGTGAGTCTCAGATAGACCCCAAGATGTCCAGCTCAGCTAAAATGTTGTAGATTTGGGGCAGAACCATAATACAGGGAACAGCTAAAGAAGACCTGAAAGGAGACAAATATGCCCCAACACAATCAGTTGTTGTCCAGACAAAGGGGCTGCAGATCTACGCACAGATAAAGATTACCAGGTCTTGAAAGGGAGGACTGGAGGTATGGGAATACCTTGGGAGTGAAGGAGACCTCAGCACAACACAGTAACTGCTTCTGGGTGTGCACAGGAGGACTGATAGAAAGAGGGTTGTGAGCAGCTGGATGAGATCTCCTGAAAGATCTCCTAGAGCTGGATTAGATGATCTCCAAGAGTGCAATGGGTTTATGAGGAGGCTTTCATCCCTGGCCACTCATTCTTGACCCCACCAAGTACACTAACACCATTGTGGGGCTGATGTGAAAAACAACTGACTGAATCTGGGTTAAAACCCCTTGTTAGGAATAGTCAGTGATATGAAGCTAGGGGAAAAATGACAACTTTCTAAAGCTTACTTTATTTCTGAAAGCAACATCTTGTTCAGCTACATTTTACTCCTACCAAAAGAGAAACTTAAGTCCCAGGACCCAGCTTAGCAAAGAGAAATAAATTCATAAGCTTTATTCTGACTGCCTGACAAAAGAGTGAATTTCCTGCCTTCTGAAAAGCATTACAACAGCATTACATCAAAGAGTTTCCTGAGGCTTGCTCATTGAAAAGATGTTGTGCAATCTTGTTCCAAATTGTGACTCTAATTTTTTACACTCCTCTCTCCCATCAGCCCCATAGTATTTTAAGTAGGCCCAGTCTACTAGTCAGACTCTAGAAGAAACCTAAAAGTCAAACATTTCAGTTTGTCTCTGTGATTGACATTCTGCCAAATGCAAATGATGAATTCTTGGAAAAACTGTCAACTAATTGAGGTACTGAAAACAAATTGTGTGTTACCCTAAGAGACTGTGGTTCTGGTATCAGCTTATATACAAACTCTCTGCTCCTCCTCTGGCAGGACCACTGTTGGCTCTTTAGTGGAGCTTTTCCCACCAGGAACACAGCATGGTTTAGATGCTCAGGTAGTAATTCAGAATAACTGCTTTCCCACGCAACAGCTTTGCTGTTATGCACCAGTTTTATGATCTGGTTTTGGACCTTCAAGAGCTGGTGGCCTAAGTAATCCTTGGAAAAAGTTTATATTTTGGTGCCAATTTCGGTGTGCTGAACGTGAGTAGAAGGAGGAATTGTAATGACTTCCAGTCTCTGAGAGTATGAGCAGCTCTAGGAGGGAAGACAAACAGTACAGAGCAAAAATATTATTTCATATGCCAGTCAGAGATTAATTGAGATGGAGCAGAAATACTTGCAAGCAGATAAGGCACTTGCTGTAGTCTGTGGATACAGCACTTACTTTTATGTTTACATTTATGAAGCTCATCTCCATGTAGTTATAGATCACAAAGCTTTGATTTTGCTGTTTGGAAACCCAAAGATAAAATACCCAGGATGAAGAGATAGGGCTGAAGATTGCGAGCCTTCCAAAGATAGTGTCTTTGTATGTAATTTGTCTAGATGACTGCTGCACAATGCAACAAGTAAAACCTTTCATAGTAGAAAAATATGCAAGTCATTTTGTCTCAAAAACTAAACCAGAAACTGATTTAGGGTCTGCTCCAAAGCCTGTGAGAGTTCTTCCATTGATTCCAATGGGATCAAACTTTAAAGATGATGTATCTTGCAACAAAAGCAGTGAAATACGCAGTAGCGGTGTGATCAATAAGAGTCCCAAATATGCACAGAAGAAGAAGTCCATCTGGTAATTACCGTAAGACAAAAGACAGTATGAATGGATATTTTAGTGGATATTGACTAGAAATTCATCTGATTTCAAGAGGGTGCCAGACTCTTGAAATAAGTGAAATGGGCACATACTAGGTTCAAGGCAGGAAGTTTGCTCAGCATCTCTTAAAGTGATCATTCAAAGGGCTCAGAGGCACAGACTATCAAAGAGACAATCACAGAAGACAGAACAAAATATATGAGAGTCTGGGATAAAAGGTGCATTTTAAAAAGTGTACTCATTTGATTCTGCCTGTTCATGACTCAGTTATGCTGCTGAGTCTTGACTGACTTCATGGCTACATATAAACCAAAATGAATGACTGCAACGTGGGTACTTGGACCTCCCTTACTCGGGGCCTCTCACAATAAATCTTCACAATGATTTGGAAAGAACATTGTAGGGTTGTATTCAACTTTCTTCCCTGTCTGTTCTGCTGATCCCAGACTACTGGCAACTACAGTGCTAGCTTACACTTCTCATATTAAGACCTTTTCTCACAATCTAAACTCTTTTCGCAGGGACTGTTTGGTGGGTATTTGTGCAGCCCCAAAATGCTTTGGGAGTACAAATGAAAAATACCAACTATTTGCCTTCTCTCTTGTTGGCACAACCATGTGTGAATGGCTCCTCTTTGTCCTTTAATATCATTTACTGAATCATGATGAGTAACTATGATTTGATGTGCTTGGTAACATTGCAAGACCAGAGAGATGACTTTGTACAGAATAATCTACTGGAAAAGGTGCTTGAAGAGCAGGTTATTATGAATCCTTTGTTTAAGTTATCCCTTTATGTAAGAAAGGTAAAGACACAGGTTTTTTTAAGGCAGGAATCTAATACAATATAATATCTTCATATAAATATCTTAAGGAATTCATAACCTGAGTGAAAAGAAAATGTAACTTCCAGCTGACAAAAGATCTTCCATCACTGAATTAGCAGCTCGAAACAACCTACTCTTTCAGCAAATACTGAATAACTTTTCTTTGTTTGATAATGTACAAACGGTGTGAACCTTGGCTGCACTGAACGATGTGCTGAAGTAGAGCTCTGTAGCCTTTTGCACAGAAATGCTTTGGGATCAATTGCACGTGATTGTCTCAGTAACTGTATATGAAGTACCGTACCCTGGTGTGGTGGCCTGGGACACACACTGAGCCTGGCAGCCTGGCCATGGGGTCCATCACAGCAGCAGGGCTGGGGAGCCCTCCTCCCCACTGAAAGCTGGGAACAGCTCCAGGAGTATTTTCATGTCACCTGTTCTCAAAGCTTGCCAGTGAAGGAGGTTCCCCAGCATCCCCGGGTAATTATTCCTTACAGTATGTATATGAAAGTTAGTTTATCTAATGCAGCTGGGACATGCCAGGCTGGCTGAGCATGAGTTTCATAGATGATATATACACAGGCAGTAACTCATCTGTACTGAACACAAATGTGTCCTACCTGCACACAGACTCCTCCGCAAACTGCACATGAGGATGTGAGTGTGTCTAATGTGCGTGTCTGCAGGTGTCCCACAGTTTATTGTCCTGGCCAGCAGACTTTTCATTTTTCCTCAGTGACTTTTCTGAGAGAGAGAGAGAGTGTCCAGGGAAAGCAGCAAAATAAGCAATATGCATGGTATTGCGTTTGTGCTTTTTGGTATTCCAAAAAGGGCACCAGAGACTCTGAAGATCTCCCAGTCTAGTCACATATTTTAAAGAATATTATAATGTGACTTTGGAAACCAAACAGGGTTGGAATCTGACTGCACCAAGTTCATGGCAACAGATATTGTTTGAAAGGTCCATGTAGACTAAAGATATATACTTCGTAAACTGCAAGGGCGGAGGTGGGGGGAGGAAGTGTATTATACAATATAGCTATAATCATAAAGCACAAGATGTACTGAGTTACTTTATGACCTTTTTCTTCTCTAGTGAAGAAAGCCCTAATAAGTCACTTCTGGCTGTGCCAGTCATGAATTATCGCTGTCTGCACAAAGGAAGATAAATATCGTAACACATCATAGAACACCTCTCCCTTTAAATACTGTAAATGGATAAAGATATAAAATCCAGGGAGATACAAGAGGAACCTGAAGTCATAAGTGAAAAACTAAGCCAAAGGATAAGAACTGAATTAATCCGGAGCGTATCACTGTGAAAGCAAACCTTTGATATGAAATTTCTCCAATCCTAATGATGGATGGGGAAAAGAGAAGAAGCACATCTATAGTTGTCCATGGCTAACGGTGAGTTCTCCCATGAAACCCACAAAGGAGATTTTGTGGTACTCTTCCAGGTTTGCAGCTACCAGTCTATTCTCGTTGTCCAAGAGTTTTTTTACTGTCTTGGCTGAAGAGTTTGCCATCCCCTTGCTGCTCAGTCTCACTCCCCGGCAGAAACTCTCTCCAGCAGAACAGGCAGAGGAGATGCTTGTATGAGTAATCCCCTAACCTGTTTTACTAGTCCACTTCTTTAGAAATGAATGAAGTTCATAAAGAGCTATTTAAACTGTTTAAGTAAATATGGGTCCTGCTCACTGAAAGGGATTAGGAGGAGCAGCAGGGACGAGTGGCAGGTTTGAGGTGTTAATAGATCGTAGTAGGAACAATGACAAGCATCTGAGGGGACTGTCCCCTTCTCACCCAGCAAAGCTGCAGCTGCAGAGAACAGCTGGGCAAATACTTCCTCTCTCTTTGCTCAGCAGAAGCAATGCTAATGCTAGTGTATATCACAAAACTGGAACAGAAAGAGCAGGGATGCTAAAAAAAGTCTAGCAAGTAGAAATAATGGATAGTTCTGACTTCTGTGAAAACTCCATCTAATTGCTCTTCTAAAACAATAGTTAGGAAAGAATCTCATTCAGGAACAAAACCTTGGATGAATATCTGTATATCAAAAAACCCCAAAGCATCAGTAACATAAACCTGCTTACAAATTGGCAAGTTTTGGTATTGTGTGTCAGAAGATTGTCAAATACAGAGAGAAGGATACAGAGAGAAAAACTGCTATGATTAAGAGACTAAGATTCAAATTAGATTACAAGATAGTAGGAGTGAGCTTTAAAATCGCACATTACTACTTTAGAAAGAAAAGTTATTATTTATTAATATTATTTAGAAATAGAAGTTATCATTTATCTGATGTTTTCTAAATATGTCCAATTTATACAGTACAATAAAATAAGAGATTTCAAAAAATTTGTATGTTACAATGAAATATGTGGTTAGCATAATGCAAGATATATCAATGTTATTTCCATTATGGAAATTCCCAGAGGCTGGTTTCATTCTGTTTTGTCCTGGAATCACCACAGGTATGTTCTTAATTTGAATGGCTAGTTTATTCATATTATAATGGAAACTGGCACCATGTGGCTAAATCTATTCAAGCAAATGATTTCATCATTATGGTTTCGAAAAAGATCTTCCTGATCTATTAAGAATACTTCACTGTTTGTAAGGACAATTTCAATGACCCAACTCAGGAATTATGTCACCTCTTTAGAAAGTGATTAATTAGGATAAAAGCAACCTGCTGAGACAGTGGTCTCCCACAATTTATGAATCACTGTCTACATTTCTCTTTAGATCTATTGCTTCATGTTAAAGCTTAGTTTACCCAAAGGTAAACTTTAATATTTGTAGCTTTACTAATTTTTAATATCTTATATTGTTATGTGTTTTTTTCTTACTTGGTTACTTTTTGCCCTTTTTAAGTGTACACAGTTGCACTATATTAGCCAATTCCGCCTTTTTTCTCTTACATTCCTAGTTAGCTTCATTGTGAAGTTTTTGTGAACCAGGTGTGAAGCTGTAGACATACCAGGAGTATTTGGATGTTTAAAAAGACAACTCCTTATGGTCCTTTGCACTACTCCAGTGTGGCAAAAAAAAATGATAAATTCAGTTTAAATAGGTTTTTAGAGAAAGCATCTCTCTAGTCAATCTGGTCCATAGTATCTACTGAAATTTTGGGACTGCCGTAATCCCACTTAAAAGTGTTGCTTTTTGGCACCTAAAACCAATGGCAATTTCAGACAGTGATTTTGTTTGCCTGTTTTTCAGACCTGAAATGCCTAACCCTGTTGGGTACCTAATTTCATTAGGTGCCAGAAGAATTCTCTGAGTACTTAGTTTTATTCACCTATACATACTCTAGGGAAATCTATATTTATCCCTCAACTAGAACCCTCCTATGATCACGATTAAGTTGAGAAACATTTGATTCCTCAAAAAATAACTCCAAGAAATGCAAAGTTAAATGTCATTACAAGTATGGTTAACTCAGTTTAATATCGTCATAGTAATAATGGTGTTACTCAGCTTTTATGTAATAACCCCACAGTCAGAACACTCACCCAGGAAAAGATACATTTTGTTATTCAGCTTTAATGGGATTGACCCCATATTCTTTGGAAAATGTTCTAACCACAAGCCATGAGATATCCTGATTCAAACTGCTCTTCACCTTTATACCTGAAGGTAACCTATTGTGCAAAAGATGTGCGAGAGTTTTCTTGCTCCATCAGAAAGAGGGAAAGAGGAAAGATGGTTTTAACTTAAGTGCTGGGACACTCATCTGAAATTTTGTCTTTGTCAGAATATTTATGCATTATACATTAAATTGTCTCCAGGAATAAAAAAAAGCAGTCTTAGAGATAGGGACCAAAGCTGTACAAGCCTTTGCAACTGAGAGCTGTAGACGAGGATCAGGCTCGCCCTTGCCTGTAGTCTTTTGGGGCACATTGTTCTTATACATCTACCAGAAGAGTGGCTCAGCTTTGATCAGATGGCTGCAGACATTCTCCCTCAGGATACCCCATACCTCAGTTGTGGGGGCCCTTTTGAAGGTTATACAGATTTAATTCTCCTCAGTGCCTAGCATCTGTGTCCTCCCAGGTCATGCATGTGCATGCAAAACCACTCAGCCATTGTGGAAAAGCAAGTACCAGCAAGAAAAGTGTTAATAGAGATAATTAGCATATCTTATAGTTTCTCTTTAGAGTAGAGAAAGATTGCTACTATTTTGGTCAATGCTGTGAGAAGGAATTTAAAGCAAGAAAACTAGATTGCCTCCTTCAGATCTTCAGAAGCACTTCTGTCTCCCTTGATTTAGGACAGCATGTAGGCTGCTCTGTTACATTGCAATTGCCCTGGGAGTTGGATATTTAAATGTTTTGTGGGGCATTGCCCAAGTCAGGCACCAAACTTCGATGGACAGCAATCTACCCATTGCAAAAATGTAGAAGAAATATTTAATTTGCCAACTGTATTGTAGACTATTCTCACAGGGCTAAACACTGAGCCAGAATTATATCACTCAATGATTTTTTTAAGTTTCAGGATAGAGCATCTGACACCAAAGGACAATATTTATTTAGTTCAGAGATTTGAATTGTACTGAATGTTAAGTGGAAGAAGGGCTTTAGTAAAGCCTTTGACACCGTTTCCCACAGCATCCTTCTGAAGAAACTGGCTGCTCATGGCTTGGATGGGCATACTCTTTTGCTGGGTGAAAAAATGGCTGGATGGCCAGGCCCAGAGAGTGGTGGTAAATGGAGTTAAATCCAGTTGGCAGCCGGTCACAACTGGTGATCCCCAGGGCTCAGTACTGGGGCCAGTTCCATTTAATATCTTTATCAATGATCTTGATGAAGGGATCAACTGCATCCTCAGTAAGTTTGCAGATGACATCGAGTTGGGTGGCAGTGTTGATCTGCTGGAGGGTAGGAAGGCCCTACAGAGGGATTTGGACAGGTTGGATCGATGGGCTGAGGCCAATTGTATGAGGTTCAACAAGACTCAGTGCCGGGTCCTGCACTTGGGTCACAACAACCCCATACAATGCTACAGGCTTGGGGAAGAGTGGCTGGAGAGCTGTCCAGCGGAAAAGCACCTGGGGGTGCTGGTCAACATCTGACTGAGTATGAGCCAGCAGTGTGCTCAGGTGGCCAAGAAGGCCAATAGCATCCTGGCTTGTATCAGGAATAGTGTGGCCAGCAGGACTAGGGAAGTGATCGTCCCCCTGTACTTGGCATTGGTGAGGCTGCACCTCAAATACTGGGTTCAATTTTGAACAGTTTTGGGCCCCTCACTACAGGAAGGACATTGAGGTGCTGAAGCATGTCCAAAGAAGGGCAACAAAGTTGGTGAAGCGTCTAGAGCACAAGTCTTATGAGGAGCAGCTGAGGGAGCTGGGGTTGTTTAGTTTGGAGAAGAGGAGGCTGAGGGGAGACCTTATTGCCCTCTACAACTACCTGAAAGGAGGTTGTAGCAAGGTGGGGGTCGGTCTCTTCTCCCAAGTTACAAGTGATAGGACGAGAGGAAACGGCCTCAAGTAGCACCAGGGCAGGTTTAGGTTGGATATTAGGAGAAACTTCTTCACTGAAAGGGTAATCAGGCACTGGAACAGGCTGCCCAGGGAAGTGGAAGTGGTTGAGTCCCCGTCCCTGGAGGTATTTAAAAGATGGATAGATGTGGTACTTAGGGACATGGTTTAGTGGTGGACTTGTCAGTGTTAGGTTAACAGTTGGACTTGATGATCTTAAAGGTCTTTTCCAACCTAAACGATTCTATGATTCTATGACCACAACACTGAATTAATACTTTAATGACGGTCATTACACAAGTAAAACAATATTTTGCACACAAATATGATACTACTGCTTTCAAAAATAACTGATCAAAACAATGTGTAGAAAAGGTCTCAACAAGCATTCAGGACAGTTTTGTTTCTGGCTCTTACTAGAGGTAAGAGTCCATGAATGTGACTGAATGTTGTTGATGCATGTCTGTATGAATGCATATACATATACACATATTTCCTCTTTAGCTCCTGTGGAAAAGCAGGTAGGATGCTCAAATCACTCTATACGTAGTGAGATTAGAGTCCAGCTGTGAATTGTAGCCTGCTGTGGTTTTGATGTGGTTAGTGGCTTCAGTGGATGAAGCCTGTTCATGCATAGCAAGACTTGATGAAAACTAAAATGTTTACAACAGTGATCATCCAGTAAACCTAAACAGTTTTATGACTACATAGGATGTTGAAGGTTAAAACCATTTCAGTATTGTATTTTGGTAGAAATATGCTATTGATGCCACTGTTTTTCATAATCTCAGAAGGATTTCTGTTAGATGATCAATTTATTCTTTTCACGTCAAATTGCCACTTGAGGTGACCCAGGGGCTAAAGGAACCAAGATTAATTTGGCAGTTTGCTTTCAGACAAGCAAAAATCACGATGTCTGAAAGATTTGCCAAGGATAGAGTTTAATTTTAGACAGTGAGCATCAGAAGCCCTAAGTTATTCTTGTAATTTTGATACATTTTGTAACTAAAAAAAATCCCAGAAAGAATGGAAAAGGAAGGAAAGCAGGAAGGAAAGAAAAAGAAAATGAAAGCCCAAATACTTAGGTTAAAGTCCTGCTATAAGATTTTCTGTTGACTTGAATTCTGTGTTTTATTATTGAACATAGATGGATAGTAGTCTGTACCTGGACTAGAACCTGGAAGTGGATAATTTCATGAAGGAAAAAAAAAAAAAAAAAAGGCTTTTATTCTTACTGATCATTTACAGAGCTCTAAAGGGCTTTTCTTACTTTCACAGGCAGGTGATGGGATAACTCTTCAGAAATCAGTTGTCTGGGGGCCAAGTGTATATGGTACAAGGCCAGAAATGTTGCTTGACATGTGGCTTTCTCACAGTTCACAGAACTACCCACTTTGTTTCCAGATCATAACCAATCCTATTCTGGATTTCCCATAGTTGTTTTCCCCAATGTAATTGGGTATAACTTTTAAAAAATTTTTGTGTGTCCTGCTTACCATCATATTTCTGCCTTGCTTTCTTTGTGTAAGGCAAATGAGAAAACAACTTGTCCATGAAGAGTAAATTCCAAACTAAGTCAAGGCATAAGCTTCATGGATGCATTAAATCCACCAGAAACTTAAAATTTCAGTGAATGACCATGTTCCTGTGTGATGGAACAAATTGTATAACAGATTCTGGAGCTACCACTTACAAGATAGACTGGATAAATGGGAAGAAATCACACCATATTATTTCCTGTTGGCTTATACTGGAGTGTTGAACATATCTGAATTTGGACTGTAGTCTGTTGGCAGATCAAAATACAGGACTACTCCTGAAAAAAAATGTTCCTTTAAATATATGTTTAGTTCAGATCTGTGTGATTAGCCTTGAACATATCATGCCTGCTAATTTCAGCAGACCTTTTCTATGTTGCCTGGGAATCAGGAGTTAGAATAAGGAAGGTAGGGTCACAACAGTGTCTCTTTCTTAATTTACACAACCTTGTCTCCTGTCCTCTCCTCCTTGACTGATGCCCTGAGAAGTCTACCTTTGTCTTCAGTCTTTAACTGTTTAGAGAATGAAATTTGACTTTCTAAAACAGTACACAAAAGAAACATTCTGCTTTACATGGTAAATTGCATACTGATTCCCACATAGTGACAGATAAAAACACTAGCAAATTCAATTAAGAAATAAGGAATACCTAAATACCTGGCTGTGAATTTACTCGCTTTTCTTGGAAACAATTTCACATTGACTGTTTAAACTGAGGTAATATTTTGGGATATCAAAAATTGCATTAAAAAAACATCAGCTGCCTCTCTGTTTACTAACATTCAGACTAAATTTATATTATTTGTTTGTACTTGTTCCTGGATAAATGCATAGAAATTATTTGTTGTTTCAGATCACTAGCAATAAAATCCTGCAGTTGATCAGCTTTGTCATTACCCTGAAGCTACATGGAGAGGTTGGCTGCTGGCCATATTTTAATATAGTAATAATAATACTTAGCACTGTTCATCTCAAAAGCAATTTACACACATTAACTAATTAGGCCTCAGAACATTTACATGATAGGTGAATAGCATTCGTCCCACTTTAAAGAGGGGTAAGTGGAGAAACAGAAAATGAAATCACACTTTCAGCAAGAGTCACTAACTCTGAATGTCTGGTTTGTGACACATTCACTTGATTTTCTGAAATGCTAAGCACCTTCAGCTTCAGCTAAAGTCAAAAGAGGCAGCCAGTGGTCTTCATCTCTGCATATCAGGATAAAGGTGCATTTTGGTTGCATTTGCAAATGGACGCTTTCAGTGAGTGCTTTGGAAAGTATTAGTTTTCATGCAGATTCTCTCTGATCTGTTGCAATTTTCTGATTACTGATCTCCTAGGTACCCGAACGATTGTTTCCTTCCCTGTATTTTTGCACATCTGCACCCTGGGTCATTTGAGATGTAGGTGCCAGAGCTTAGGACAAAGTCTGGTATGAGCCAGCAGTGAATAATGGAGGGTATAACTTGCCAGCTATAAAATTCTTGTTTAGAAAAAAAGAGTAAAAAGCACCTCTAGTTTCATAACAATGAGCTAACCTGATTTGTGCATTTATTTATTTAGGCAAGAATTTCCCTTCCCCCTTGTTTTCTGCAATGGGAACAAGATGGATTCCTGAGGTAGAGCCTGAGGTCTTAGGCTTATGATAATAAACAATAAATGAAAATTCAACAAAGTCAATATTTCATACCTTAAGAATTTCCAATCCAGCGTAAAGACAAGAAAGAGAAGACTTTATAGCAAACAGAAAATGAAAAAAGTACCAATTTTTTTTTTTTTATTTCTGCATACAGGTCTTGCACTCCAAAACAAAATAACAAAAAAACTATTCCCAAGCATTGGATGAATAAGAGAATTACTAATTCTTTGGGACTGACACAGAGACGTTCATTCTTGTCTGTGGAGTTCAGACACCAAGGAAACTGGTACTTAGGTAGACTCTTAGAAGTTGGCCCAGCTCTGCACTTTGGTCCTCCTGTCACACTTCCCTGCCTGACGTAAATTGATTTTGAGACTATAATACTTGCTTCTTGCTCTTTTCAGAGTGGTTACATTCTCCTTCTCTGCTCTGCATTCAGCAAAAACATCTTTCTTCCGTCATGGGGAATGCTTCAGCATTTTTGATAGATGGACATTCATGATGCCAGTGTGCTACTAACACACCACAGATAAATCTCCCATAAACAGAGTTCCACATGGAGAACTGCCAGCCTCCATGGGCGATAAATAAAAATGGGAAGATAAGAGCTCACCTGGTCCTGCTCCACCATTGTCAATGTGTTGTGCCAAGAACTGTCTGCCAGTACATCCCACCACATAGGAAGCAACTTTTATTTTTGGTCGGTTTTTTTGTTTGATTTTTTTTTTTTTTAAAAGAAGCTTTTGGAAGTCTTAATCTGTGCTTAATTACACATTCTCTGCCCTTTCATTACCTGACAGATAGATCACACAAATGTTTTGACCCTTCAGCTTTTATCAAGGTAAACACAATAATGTCCTGAGGTTCAGGGTGGGAAACTAGGAGGTTGGTGTCAGTCTCCTATTGTAAATAATTAAAAAAAGAGAAGATTATTTAATTAACCAAGATCTAAGTCTTCTTCATTTGCTTTTAAAGGAAGCATTACTCATTGTAATGGGGTGTGCTGGCAGAAATCCTTTGGAGTGCTATAGAGACAACATAAATACACCTTGTGAACACTTGTTCTATTGAAGCTCACTGGCAGTTTGCAGACTTTAAAGAATATCTTTTGAATTCTCAGCAAAAGAAGCCATTTGTTGCAACCCCTGCCTTGGTTTAAAGAACTGCTGACACCTCCTGGAAAACATTAAGAGTCATCTTATTAAAATATCCCGACAAATATCTTTTTTTGTCATGCTGGGTCTGCATCTTGTATCACTCTTCAATTAAGTTATTAAAGGCTGACAAAACACAAACAATTCTGAAGCACTGAAAATAGCCTGCTGAGGGTTTGTCTGTTTACTTGGATGTTGGTTTTAGGAAAGATTTGTATCCTGGCTCCAGGGTGTATTGTGTGATTTGTACAAAATCCTGGGTTGCAGGTGCCCTTCAGAGAATCCATGGGAGGAGGCAGTGCTATAAGAGACTGTTGGTGGGGCAAGTGGGATTTTATTGATTTGCCAAGGCCAAACAAGAAGCTTGTGTCATGACCCCAGAGGTCCTTCTCAGTTTCTGCAATTTACTGTGTGGCTGGAGAGATGAAAACAAAAACGGGAGGAATCTGTCCTGTGTTTGTCAGGGCTATAAACACCCTTAAAGGTACACACTGTTTATTCAAAAATGTACATTGGTGGGTTTATTTCCAGTCTTTTTAGTTCCTGCCTGTGGTGGTGGTACCCCCTCTGGCAGCCTGGCTGCTTTTCTGATTGCCAGTCGCGGAGGAAACTGGTCTTTGGACAAAAGAAGAACCAGTGTTGTGAACAGGGTGATAACACTAGTACAAAGAAGTATTAAAAGACTAGTCTTTATTCACCACCATTATTGTAGAAAGCATTAGTTCCTTCCAGCCACAGCTGAAAGAAAATCCAGGTTTCAGGTAAAAAGAAAAAACAAATTTTAGGCCTTATTTCTGTTATGCTCTTCCTTTAGTGGTGGATCCTTGCACTTGCATCCATTCCCCCTGTGTGTAGCTGGCACCCGCCCTAGGGTATTGGTCTAACCACACAGAACATACAGGATGATGGAAACATAATGCTGGACACGGAATTTTGCAACCATGCAGTGATGGAGAGCCAAGCAGAAGTGAGGAGAAAACTCCTTAAAAAGATGTTCATACATCATTGTAGAGAAAATCTCGTTCCCTCTCATACTCTTAAGACAATCAGAGGGAATACCGTAAAATGTAGGACTGCAATGGCCTACCCGGGTTATTCAGTGCAATACCCTCCAATTATGGGCACCACTGAATACATGCTTAGTGTCCAGTATTAGCAAAATCTCCACTCTACACCACTACATACCATTGGCCACAAAGAACTTCTTAACAATCTATAAAAAAATTAAGCTGTTATGTAAAAAGATCAAAATCCACAAAAAAACCCCAGCATCCTAGTATGTGCAATGGGAAGAGGAGGAAAGTTCACAAGTCCAGTTGTTAGCCCAACTGCATCCAGCAGCAGAGCACTGGTTTGGTGAAAATCCTCAGAGGAACACGGCCCATGGTGCCTCCCCAAAACAGTGGTTACTAATACGATTTTGGGAGACATTTCTTATGCCAGGTGAATGAGACACAGCATGCAGACATCACAATACCACTGGAAATTCTTGGGAGTGTCAGCACTGCCCATCAACATGTCATCTCGCATATTGCTTAGTTGTCCAGGACTCCCTGGCAGAAACCCTAGAAGCATGCATTAATGAAATAGAAAGATACTGCAACAAATTCAATCAGCAGATGACAACCAAGACTTCTGTCAGGCCACAAAGGGAGCACCAGCAAACTGACTACCCAAAAGCTCTGTCATAGGTTTTAATTTCTGTCTCCATGCAATTTAAAATAATCTAGTTCCTTCACCCCACTAGTCTACCCAGAAGCAGAAGACTTCAAACTGTGAGACTCTCATGGACTCCACAGCAGGGGTACAAAGAGGAGGAAAGAATGGATTTCCACCTCATCTGAAGAAAAAGGTGCTGTGAGTAGGGGAGAGGAGGAAAAGTAGAGACTGAAGCAGGACAAACAGGGAAATAGCAGGGGGATGCTAGAGAGGTTATCAATGGCAAAGGGCAGTGTGATAATAACAAGGTCATAGAAGGAGGTCACAGTATGGATCTACCTCCTGGATACTGCTGCTGCACTGCTAGTGCAGGGCTTTTTTGAGGCAGTGTCACTGAGAGCCCAAAACATCACCTACCTGGCTCTTGTCCTCGCCCCTCTCTGTAAGCTCAGTTTTCAAGCTGTGTGGCTGAGTGCCAGCCAGCACAGGGTCCCACAGTCTGAATTGTGCCATGAGTTTTGGTTTTGCTGTTGTTGTTGTTTTAAGAAGTGCCTCTGCTATCACAGCATCATGTACAAGTTTGACCTATATAACAGACCAAGTAGGTCACTGAGTGCACATTGGACCATGACAAATTGATTTTGAACCATCACTTATCTGGCTCTGTTGCTGTCAAGGAGGATACATCAGTGCGATTAATAAATTATTTACCAAATAGATAAAAGCATGCTTCCCCCACCAGAGATTCTGGAGGGTTTATTGTTTTAAGCTGCTGCACTAATTGGGCTGTACATTCACTTGCAGTTCCAAGAGGGATGAACATTAGAGGAACAATGCTCTTTACGGCACACAGTGGTGACACAGCAGAGGCATCCCATGAATGCCTACAACAAATGATGCTCAGTTTAGTGTTTTCCTGGCGCAGCTCCCAGCACCCTCTCCTCACACCGGTCTCCATCCAGAGCTGCCTTCAGCACAGGGGGGAGAGCTGGCCTCGTGGAGGCACTGAAACATTTTACCTCAAGCTTCACTAAGACATGAGGGACAGCTTTGAGGCTACACTCTGTAGCCTTCCTCTCTTTATCTCAACAATGATGCTAGATTGCTTCCCCTGGGATCTAAAGCATCACAGTCAAAAACCCACCCTAACAGACAGGAGAAAGAAACGGATGGCAGAGCTTTTTACCAACTAAGAAGCCTTTGCTCCATCCCCCTGTGAACTCAAAAAAAAAACCCCAAACAACCACTACCCCCCCCCCCAAAAAAAAACAAAACGAAAAGACAAAATAAAATAAATAAAATATATTCTGCAGTCAGGAGGAAAAATTATACAGGAATCCCTTCCACCCTCAAGGTATATATCATCTGGCTGTAGGGTGCCAGTTAATAATACTGACTCCTGTGGGGTTATTTGTACCCTTGGGTAAAATAACAGATCTCCAAAGAAGCTTAAAGTAAATGAAGTTCTTAGCAACTTCATGATTTTTTCAGGAGAAGGAAGGAGGAAAGGCAGAAGAGAGGGGGAAAAAAAAGGAAAAAAATAGGGAAACTACTTTTCTAATTGTAGCAGAGAGAGAGAAGTAGAATGTCTGCCCTTGCCAGAAACTATTTGCAGCATCCAAGTATTCAGCTTTTTCTTTCTGCAGTGCCTTGAAAACCCCTATGAAGGAATTCTGGCTGTGTCAGATTCTCACAGGAGAGAGTCTGCCTGGATTTGGGGTTATTGAAGAAAAGTGCTTGAGAACCACAGTCCTAGATAAAGATGTATAATGTCCTGGCACTTGAATCTATTTATTAGCCTCTTTCCTGTGGGGTATCCACTAATCCTGATCACTAGAGAAAAAGACTATATTATAATGATTCTTAATTAGATACAGATGCAACAGATTGATTCATTATTTCCATGCGCTGCTGTCAGTGTTTTGCACAGTGTTTTCGGTTTCATTAAGCTAGTATGCTAAATTCCTGCATGAGCTGTCTCTGTCATCTAAGACAGCCCCTCTGCCCCCAGCAACACTTTTTGCCCAAGCATCTCTACCTCTGATTTCTTTTATAAGCCTTATCTGTGGTATTCCTCTTTGCTGCTATTTTTTATACTGGAGGCCAATTGTTCACCTTCAGAACCTGAGTTTGTCCTCAGTGAAAAAAACTTTTAAGGAAGGGAAACTGCAGTGTAATCTAAAATGCATTTTAATCACTGCAACTAATTATGAAGAGTGGTAAATCAGTAAGGGTCAGAGCTCTAGCACCTTACTCCAAATGACAAACTGTAGTGCCGCTGATTGTAATGGGATTATTCCTGTGAGTAGCTGCCCATTACTTTCACTGAGAGATTCATAGTCTCTTTGAAAAACTATCTGAAAGATCATTAATAAAAGAATAATTAACAAGGAAACTGAAGCCATTATTTCAAGAATTTCTGCAAACAATGGAAAAACTTCATTTATGGTGGAGACAATGAATCAGGGCAGTGAAAATCTGGGTAGCTCTGTATTGCTGATTGATACCAACAGGCATAATCTTATTTTGGGGGCAGGTGGGGTAGGAGGAAAAAGAGATCTGTTTATGGATACATGCACTAAATTGATCGTTAAATCAGAGGCAAAAACAAACATTAAGACAAGAAATGACGTTTTATAAGTATTAAGTGCTTTGGTCCTCAGGAATTTTGAAAGGGACCAGATTTTCTCAACCCTCATTGCTTTTGTGAAATAACATCTGAGATTTTTCCATTGAAATAAATGAAATGTTTCTGCAAAGCTTATATTAATTAAACTGTCATTGAATTAAGGTCAGTGACCATCAAAACCCAGAGTTACTCATCAATTCATCTGGGAGGCTCCTCAGAAGATAAGAGGGAAGCTCTGAGGCAAACTAGTCAAGAAGTGCCCCAGGCAAGCAATTCTGGGCTTCCCAGACTGCTGGGCTTCATGCAGCGCTACCAGCGTGGAATTAGATGTTTCATGGCTGTGGTTTATCAGCTCCTGGGCAATGCTGCAAGAAGGCAATTGCTCTGTGCGTGCCTGAAGTCCTTCCACCAGTGGATGGACGGGGCATTTCTGCTCTGTACTTGGGGCTGTCATGTTACCTTGAGTAGAACCAGACCACTGCTGCCTGCATTCATTCATGTAGACCTGCCTGAGATTTCTATCTTTCAGCCTGTCTGTATTATCTCTTTACAGCATGAATGTACCAAAATCTAGGAAGACAAACATGAGAAGGCCTACTTTACACACGTCGGTTCTTATACTCTTCCCTAAGGTTCATAGTTAGAGATGGGATACGGGGCTGGATGGACCACCTGATAGCCAGGCCACTCCTAATGCTGGGATGCCCTACCTGTTTAAGGAAACAAAAGGCACAGGTTTGGTTCGTTCAGCAGGCTCCGTGCAAGCTGTCAGGAAGACAAGTTGAGCAAGGTTGTGACGACGTCTGTTCAAGATGTACTTAAAATTCACCACCACTTGCAAAACAAAAATCGGCAGAGGTTCCCTTTGACTCCCTGACTAAACATCCTCAGGGCTCTGCATTTTACATGGTTATTTTAAAGAGTGAACCAGATCGAAATATTACATATGAAGACCTAGTCATTTCTGTGGCTTCTCCCACAGTTACTTATTTTTCTCAGCAATGTTACTCTGCCTCCTACATTTTACCAGAACATTTCTTGCTGGAAAAGTGGGAAAGGAGAGTAGTTCTCCGTTAGCAGAGAAAACTCCAAAGTGTGTGATTCCCCCAGCCCTTAGGCTTTGCTACGAACACATGTGGAGATCTGAAACACATATTGCTGCCACCAACGACTGCCATTTCCACATGGCATGACCCAGACTTGTGTTCACACATTTAAAATAATGAGACACCTGATCTGCAGCCCTGAATCTCTCTGATATGCCAGAGTCCATTAGTACCCCTGAAGGCTGCGTGAAATACAGCCCATATTCTCCCAAAATCTCTGCACAATGTTATCTTCAGACATACAGGACAGAAAGAAAACATAAGGTAATGCAAAGGTAAATTCACATTTTATTCTATAAAAAACTTCAGTCAATACCTATGGAAAACCTCTGTACAGGCTTCACGTCTAAATCACTCAAGATATTTATCCGTCTATTAGAACATACCACACGGATACTGTGTACAAATACTCGGCTATAGAGGAAAGGAGAAACTCGTTAGTATACTAGGAACTTTTGTTGCTGATTTCTGTTGCTTATTTTTTAACATCACAATCCAAGTTAAAAAAAACACGAGAAAAATGGCATTTGCAACCTTTGCAAAGAAACACCTATTTCTAAAAAAATCCAGGAAAACTGTAATTAGGAGAAGGCATCTTGTAAAAAAAGAAAAAGAAGGCAGTGTACTTGATTTTAAATCGTGTCAGTTAAAAATGTCAAGCATATTGGTTGTCGTAGTGAAATGGGCTTTTGTCTCTTAAAGACTTGATCTATAATTAAGAGTTTTTGTGGTAGATGATGTTACTGTGTTCAGTTCCCATGAATCCCAGTGCTGTTTTCCCTAAAGCTACTGGATCAAGACAAAGGCATGGAAAAAGTGAGCAGCAAAGGGCGGGGGGGGGGGGGGGGAAGTGCCATTAGATCTCTTCTTTTGTTTATTGTGTTTGACCAGGGAGTTTACCTTTTTTTCTTTTTTTAATCTTGATTTTTTTTTTCTTTCATTAAAATGCAATGTCCTCTAGTTGATAGTATTTGGGCATCTTTCCCAAGTCTGCCTGACAACATCAATGGTTAGCTGTTGAGCTGCAGTGACCCCGTAAGCAAGCTGTCCTCTGGTATTCTGGCTGCACCTACTATTACTCAAGCAGTGGGAGCCAAACAAATACGACATTTGGATCTTTCCTACTTGTTCTGCAAAGCGCCCCACCAAGCCTGGTGTACGGACCTGCTGTATAAGGAATCGACAATTCCCTGCGATTACACAGCGGGACACGAGCACTGGCAGCAGAGCTGAGAACTTAACTCTGGGGTATACGGGGCTGACAAATGCAGAGACATATTGATCCTCGGCAGTCTGTCTCATCAGCAAAGTAGTAATGGTCTGCATATTAACACAACAGTCTATGAGGTTACAAAAGACAAGAAAGGACGCTGGAGCTTAGTGCCTAGAGGATGAGCATGCTGTGCTAGCTCCACACGTAATGTGGAAGGTTAACCAGCCACCATTGCTTGGCTCAGAGGCCAACCTTGCCAATGTTTATTTAAGTAGAAGGATTAAAAATGACCACTTTTGCTGAAAAGTTTGTGCCAGGCTGGAAATGGTCAGAGTGAGCAAGTAAACTGCAAACTAGCAGAAGCCAGCAAATTAAGCAAGAGGAAAATGAGTTCCACGGATGCTGGACAAAAGTATTCGTTAAAAAGCACTAATTACAAAACTACTACTGTTTAATGAATGCACATGTCTTCAGCTGGCATCAAGGACAGAATCAACTCTCACTTGGTTCCTAGACATGCAGGTGACATGCTAATTCTCTGCCTTCTAAGTACAAGCTGGAGGTATCATTGTAATCACCAGTCCAGTGCCAGTCCAGTGCCAGGGAAGTGCTTCGGTGACCCTGAGCAGTGATGCTGCAGTGTCTGCTGATTCTGAGTGGTTAATACTGCAAAATGACTCTTGCACTCATCCGCCCTGTATAGAATCCGTGTAGGTCTGGAAGCTGTGCAAGAATCAGGCTGCACAATCAAAACTTCAGAGAAGAGAAGTTCAATTGCTTCATCAGTGTACATATCTACCTATTACTTGTAAAAAGAGGAGTGTAGAAACACTCAATGCAACATCATGATATCCTGTGAAATTTCAGATTTCTACCAAAAATCCTGAGCGGGCTTGAAACAACGTATTGTAGAAGACTGGGTGTTTTGACAGATTTTTGCTAGAAAAATGGGAACACAGAAGTACTGTTTTAGCAGTACTATTGCAAACAATATTATTTTAAAATAGAAACACTGTAATACTGTTATTAAATGATGAATTTTGTCATGTTATATCTCATATATTGTAATACTATTAAGATAAATACCATGGTTAATGATCAAATAACACTACAGAATTATTTTAATTCTTGATTATCAGCATCTTTTAATATCACTGGGTGGGTACTGTTAACACTTTCCATTACAATTTCTGGATGCACATTCATTATGTCAAAATTTCTCATGAAACAAAAATTCTGTTTCCCAGGAAACCCCAGAGGCTTTTTCTGTATGTTTTTTACTTTTTCTGCTTGCTTTTGATTACGATTTTTGTAGAGATTTGTAGGCAGATTCTTGTGTAGGTTGTCTGGACTCCAGGGTAAAGAGGTCTTCAGCCTATTTGCAGGGTGTCTGAAAATATGGTTTACATTTGTTAGAGAGATATTTGTTCTTTCACCAAAAAAAACAGGGATTTGAAAATTAGGAAAAACTGAAAAAAATTCTTTTGTAGCTCACAGTAATCTTGGTTGATGGTTAGGGCTCTGAGTCACCACACTCACATAAATACAACCTCTCTGCCTCAACGGCCAAGTACACCTGGGATCTAAATTAACTGCTAAGTACTTTGTGAGGACATTCTGCATTGGATGATGAAGACAAAAGAAGATTAATTCAATGATTTCATTATAATTTCAGTATCATAGTGCATCACTGATATTCTTGCACTTCTGAATGCCAGGGATAATGGAAAGAAACTAAAAATATATAAAAAAGACTATAATTAGGCCTACTGAATACCATTTAACCTCATCATACTCCTTACATTCTCTGCTGTCTTCTGAACTGGTGAAACTCAAGGACTGCACTTTACCCGTCATCAGGAAGGGAAAAGCTCTTGAAACAAGTGGGGAGGGAGAAGGGAGAGCAGCTTGACAGTGAGCCATTGCTCCTGCTTGCAGACCTCCGCAGAATGAGTAGAGGGAGATGAACATGGTCAGTAAGGTTTAGTGTAGGGCTCATTTCAGGGTAGGAAAGGTACAACTGCATCAGTACAGTATGTGGTGTCCATCGGCCCACACAGGATCTAGGAATGTTTTCCTCACCCAAAGCCCTTAGCGGTTTACACAGCCCAGCGAGAAATGTCCTCTAGCCCTTACCTGCTGGTCTGGTACATTGATTTCAATGGCAATGTCTCAATATAAGTGAGATCAAAATCTGCCCTCGTGGGATAAAGCAGATCTTTAAATTGCATTTCTATTATGGGCTTTAATCATAGTCTTGACATTTTCTCTATGCATTCTTGTGTCTGAATGAAATATTTTCTTTTTTTTTTTTTATAGAAGCAAGGAACACTGCAGAGTCAGTTGGATCAATTACTACATTATAGCCAATAATATTGATTCTACTATATTCAGTAAGGTAATATGCAGCACTGAAAATGTTAATGTTCAACACTTATTAGATTATTAGACATATTGATAGTAACCAAAAATAATTAATAATTTAAAGTTCAATTGTATTGCCAATGAAGTAGGTTAGTTGCACATTCTTAGATGAAATCAAGGCTCAGACAGCATCCCATTTCACAGCTTTAGTAAAGGACACATTGGAATAATAGTAAAAGATACACTCCTGTTTGCTTGCTAAAAGTCTGAAGAGCAGTTATAGCCCAGTTGTAGTTCAAAAATATTTTAAAAATCTTCCTTTTTTTTTTTTAATTTATGTAAATCAAATTGTTCCCCAGGAGTAGGAACAGAAACCCATAGAATCATAGAATTGTTTGGGTTGGAAAGGACCTCCAAAGATCATCTAGTCCAATGCCCCTGCAAAAAGTGGGGACATCTTCATCCCGATCAGGTTGCTCAGAGCCCTGTCCAACCTGACCTTGAATGTTTCCAGGGATGGGGCATCTACCACCTCTCTGGGCAACCCGTTCCAGTGTTTCACCAACCTCATCATAAAAAATTTCTTCCTTGTATCTAGTCTAAATCTACCCTCTTTCAGTTTAAAACCATTACCCCTTGTCCTATCGCTACTGGCCCTGCTAAAAAGTTTGTCCCCATCTTTCTTATAAGCTCCCTTTAAGTCCTGAAAGGCTGCAATAAGGTCTCTCTAAAGCCTTCTTTTCTCCAGGCTGAGCAACCCCAACTCTCAGCCTTTCTTCATAGGAAAGGTGTTCCATCCCTCTGATCATTTTTGTGGCCCTCCTCTGGACCCTCTTCAACAGGTCCATGTCTTTACTGTGCTGAGGACTCCAGAGCTGGATGCAGTACCCCGGGGGGGTCTCACCAGAGCGGAGTAGAGGGGCAGAATCACCTCCCTCGACCTGCTGGCCACACTTTTCTTTATTCAGCCCAGGAGACGATTGGCCTTCTGGGCTGCAAGCGCACATTGCTGGATCATGTCCAGCTTTTCATCCACCATCCCAATTATAATTGGCATTTATGACGCAGAGCAGCTCTTTGAACCTCAGGCATTCCTTCCACACCTCATGTCAGGGTGACTCTTTCCTTGAGAATAGTGGGGTCTGCCCCCAACAGCTATTTATATCCCTTGGTAAAATCTCTGTATTATTTTGCTCTTACATGAAGCGCAGACACTGTGCACGCTGACACCAAGCCCAGCAGCCGAGGACACTGGAGCAGGAAGAGTACACCTGAACAGGCAATGCACAGACCCCGTGCAGTAGCCATCAGTGGGGCTGAACCCAGATTTACAGGGACAGGTAATTAGGTCTGAGATCAAAAAGGGGCACACAGGAAAAAGTCACAAGATCTTTTACAAGTAAATGGACATTTTTTTCTTTTCCAGATGTGTAACAACAAAATATTCTCATTTTGTTTCTATTTCTTAATGATGAACAACCTGTGCTGTTCTTGTTTTGTACAATATTGTTCTTTTAAGCTGCTGCATGCCCATACACATGGAATACACACCTATTGAATTATAGGTACTTGCACACGCATACACACAGAAAGTTTATCACAAAATTTTCTATTGGAATCTCTAGCAGCCAAGAAGCATTAAACCTGTTACTGATTCAGGTGACAGCCCTAAACACAAGGTTACAGGCTCGACTGAAACTAAATGGTATTTTTTTCTCCATGTCCTCATTTTTAATTATCTGTATAAAGTAGACCTGCTACAACAGTGCCCTCACTTCAAAAAAGCCTCAAAGCCAAACCAAATACAGAATCATCAGTAGTTTTTGCAAAATGCAAGAAGCTTATGCCAGTTTTTGTTCCTCTGCCAGTCCTATCTGTAACTTAACCTTTGGCTTTGCAGAGGTTTAAAGTGTCCATTTGCGAGCTAACAGGCAGTAGGCAGTTCTTCCCCTGAAAAAGCTGCCTGCAACTGCAGACTTATTTAAATGTGAATGTGTAGCTGATCTCCTGCATGCAAAATAAAGCAGGTGCTAAAATATTAAACTCTACCACTGTCCACTATTCATTGCATCCAACTGGTGCTGTCAGAAGCAAGCTGCTTGACTAACCAGGGCCTGTGATTTAGTATGACATCTCAACTCTAATTACTCCCTCCTCCTGATTCATTTTCTCAGCCTCAGATTTTCAAATTCAGATAGCCTGGACTCAAGGCGTTGTGGTGGGTATGGTTTTGTGCAAGAGAGCTAGAAATGCACTTGCATCTGAATGCAGAAGATAGATAGTGAATCACCTTGGGGCCCCTGAAATGATTTGCTACAAAGCTAAGTCTTTCAAGGGGCAATTTAACCTGCTCTTGGGTGTCTTTGTGGTGTCCTGGCAGATTTGTCAAGTCTCATGTACTAAGCATGGGTGTCACGCAGTTGGCTCCTACCCTAACTGTCCGCACTGGCCGCTGTCACCCACGTAGCCTCTCTGCTGCTCTGCCCCATCTGCCAGGCACAGATATGCCTTTTTCTGGCATGAAGGATCACAAAAGTGACGGCACTGGTATTATTCCCCCATGCAACGTTGCATTCAGATTTGTGACAGGGGATGGATCAGGTCATGCAGCAGGGCAGCCCCAGACTTCCCTACTGCACATCTGGACCATAAGCAAACCACAGATAACAAATTGCAAAGAAAACCATCAGAAGCGTTTTGAATAAATATACTCTGCTGCAGGGTTAACCTGCCCATACACCTTAACGTTTCACCAGGAATAGTCCCCGACATCCTATGAATCAACAGCACAAGCAATAAGCAACAACAGCATCTTTAAAGCTCTCTGCAAGCCGCTATTTTCTCTAGCAGTATGTTTTTTTGTGTTGAAGAAAGTGAACATTTGTTGACCTTACTGAAATATTATGATCTTTTCTTTTGAAATTTGCCAGTGACATCAGAAATAACAGAGACTTTCTTTTTGGAAAGAAGAGGAGGAATAAAGCCCCTACTTTATTCTATTTCTTCTTTATTTTTCAGAGAAGAAAGTCAAAACTTGAAAGTGTTTCACATCAAAATGAAAACAAAATTTCCAGACTATTTAGAAATGCTCTACCATTTTTTTTCTACCTCCACACACTTTAGAAGGTTAAAATACAAACTCTAAAGGTATTCAGGGTTGATTTTGGACAGGTAAATTGTATTAATTACATTTTGCCAACATTTTTAGGTTAGGTTGATTTCAGTGTTAGCAGTGCAGGAAGAGCATACCTTTTTCTTAGGAAAATACATCCCATAGACCATTAAAGCTGCCAGTTATTAAACAGAGAGGTGTGGGACCTAGAGAGTGTTTCCCCAAAGTCCACATTTCAGGTTATGTGACAGGAGCATGCCCCATGTCAGGTAATGTAATATGATGCAGGTGGCATGCAATTCCTGTGTAGGTTGATCATATGAAATACTTTCCTTGCTATCTGTGAGTTGTCAGTTCATTGCAAATGCCTCCTGATACCAAAGTATCTCATTTAACTTTCACAGTCCTCTTCCCAAGAACTACTGCCCAATGAAGCACTGAGCACCTGCCTTCTATTTCCTGAGTAAACGGACTGCCTTCCCTCCTGCTAGAGATATTTTTTGGTGCATGCAGCAAATTTCTCACCAAATAATAATAAAAAAAAAAGTCATGAAGCTGCAATGGCAAAATCTGATATTAAAAATTTTATCTGTAGAGTGCAACAATCAGGTTTGCCCTTCTGCAGCTCCCAAGCAGCTCTGAAAAACCCTCCACTCAGTCTTTCTTTAGACAGAAGTGGGTCTTCTTTGTAACCCTTAAATTATTATTTTGTTCAACTGTCACCACTGCCACATGCACTGGGCTTACTAAGACGTATATGCAAGATGGAGACTTTCTCAGAAAACACTGAATTCCTCCTGGTAGCAACAACAGTTCCTGTAAACAGGGACATTGAAAGCCTCCGGAGCAAAGCTGGACAAATAAGGTCTGTATCGTTTATCACTCATGATGGACACCTAAGCCTTCACAGCATTTTTCTATGAAAATTTTCTTTGGCAATCCATGATCTCAATCCATGGATGGGTGATTTGCACACAATCTGCAAATTAATTGTCTCTAATAATAGTCCCAGTCTAGAAACACAAAATAACATGTCAGCATTTCCCCAAAGCCAAGACTGCAGATTTCCAGTATTTCCTCTCCTATGTGGGACAACTCACAGGACGTTCTTTCTCCTTTTCTGCTCTTTTTTTTTCATTCTTTATTTCCTTATTGTCTTTCTCTGTGAGATCACTGGTCCTGTTTCCCATTGCAAAACACTGATTTTACAAACAAATATTGCCAGTAACTTCAGTTTGAATGGGCCAAATTTTCATTTGGGGTAAATAAAAATAATTCCTCTACATTGAATTAATTTGTTATCGTTATTTATGAAGTTCTATCTGCTACTTCTGAGGATTCAGTCAAGATAAGGGCCCTTTTCTGCTGTGCATTTTACAAATATACAACAATATATTGTTCCTGCTCCAGACTATTTATTGTCCAGATAGACAAAGGACAAGGCAAAAGCAAATAACGTACAAGGAAGTCAAAAAGAAAGAAAGAAAAAAAATGCCATCAGTTGTGGTTCTGGCTATTTATATTGTTTAGGAACAGGATTGCATTTTTGTTAGCAGATCAGAATGTACAAGCTTCTCTCTTGGTGTTTAGTCCTATTAAGGAAAGTAAGGGAGACATCTACACCCATTTTCTGCTACATATTTATTCTGTGCAATGGCTTGTGAAAGAAAATGCTGACTGTTTTTTCTAGCTCTGAAGTCTTTTCACAGTGTGTGGGGGAAAGAACAGACACTGAAATTTAATGTTGCTGTTGAATTTACCACTACCTTTAGATCTCAAACTATAGCACCATTTTAAACCTTGGGCAGTGAGTGGGGACTGGGCAGTTTTATACAGCCTTCTCCCTGGTGTCAGTCCTCGGATCCAGTTTCTGGATGCCTCTGATGTACACTCACCAGCGCCTGGTCCCCATGGGAGGAATGGGGCCATGGCTGTCTGCAGCAGCTGAGGTGCTGTGGCTTCGGCATGGGGTGTGGGGATAGTGCGTGGCTGTGAAACCCCCAGAGGAAGAGAAACCATCTTTCTCAGACAAGGCAGAGGTCTCCTGGGTGACCCTTGATGGCTCTGCCACTCTGTTGTGAATCATATGAGAGCTCACAAGGTACTTTGCACTTCCATTTCTGGCTGGAAATACTGGAGAAGAAAGCTACGTTTTCCTTTTCTTGCTCCAAAATCTGTCTGTAATATACATCAGAGATATGCCCTGGTGTATGAAACCAGGACTGACTTAAGATCAAATCTAAAAACAAAAAACTGGAGTTCTGTTCATTGTAAGCTGCCTGTTC
Source organism: Platalea leucorodia (assembly GCF_965183815.1). NCBI lineage: Eukaryota > Metazoa > Chordata > Aves > Pelecaniformes > Threskiornithidae > Platalea > Platalea leucorodia. Next base: position 155,327,828 of record NC_138823.1, on the reverse strand, counting down.
TTTGTTACTGTGTGCCAGCCTGTATGTATATAAGCTTGATTAAAGACCATAATACAAATAACTTACTTAAAAATTTTTATTTCTTTTTTTTCAACACTGTCATACAATATAATTATATGGTTTCTAGAGGCTAGTTAAAAATGAATTATAGGGTGTTTTCTTCACATTCTTGGTCACAAGTGAACTACTAAGCTTAGTATTGCCTTCTGTAAATACCATTCAAAATAATTATGAAACATCCTATAATTCAATTATAAATAATCTCTGAGAACCATAAAATGATATATTCTAGGCTGGTGACATGAACAGATGTATTCACCATCCTGACTGTAAAATGAAACCTAAAACAAACCCAGCATTTTCGCTTTCTTTTGATCTGTACTGTGCATCTGTGCATGAAAAATACAACGGAGCCTATACAGCCTGTAACGCTCTCCTTGGAATTAGTCCTTCTCAGAAAAACAAAGTTAAAATCAAAACAAAATAAAAAAAATCGGTATGTTTCCCATCATTAAAAAAAAAAAAAATTATAAGGGCCTTTACTCAGCAGTGGTTGAGATATAGATATGCAGGAAGAATTAACAGCCATTGCAGGAAAAAATGCATTTTTCTGACACATTACAAAAATCATGATGTTACATTTTTAAGGAAGGTGTTTTACTCTTACTTATATATTAACTTCTGAGGCCTCCCCATCTTGATGGTTGGTGCAAGAAGCCCTCTTTGCACTACCAAATGGTAAAATAGCATTTTAGAATAAATGAAAATTGGGCAAATCAATGGAGCAAACCTAACTTGGGGAGAAGGACTGTTCTTCAACAGATGACCAAAAGCTCGATAAATTTGTGCTTAACGCAGACATCTTTTATCAAATTCTGCCCTAAAAGGCAAGATAAGAAATCATAGACAGCAGAGTAAGCAGACATTGAAAATACAAAGACACTGTTGTTGCTGTTGTTTAGCTCAACGTTTGGGGTGCTCAGATGAAAAAAGACATGCAGTATTTAGATCACACAGGACCAGGACAGGGATAAAATTTTATACTGTAAAGCAAAGTTTAGAAAGGAGCCAATTAGTAGCAGCCAGGGTTGCAGCAGGTTAACGGTGGTGAGGAAAATTAAACAAGGTGGAAAGCTATATTTTGGCAGAGTCCCCCCATTACATGGTGTGGAGCACACACAATACTAACACCCAGGCTCTGCCCCTTGCAGCATCACCTCCACCATAGCCTGAGACTCCTACAACTGTGAGCCTGAGCTTGTGGGCATCTACTGGGAGACTGCTCATAAGTGCAAGCCTCACAAGGATGGGTGGCCATGCAGGGGTCAGGGATGAAGCCATCTGACACTACTTGTGTCACCAGAGCAGAACAGAGCTGTACACATTTTGATAAGATGTGGAAAAATATGAGTTGATTAAGCGCAGGACATGTTGGGCTTGGTGGGTTTGATTCCTAAAAAGCCTGGGTGAAGCCTCACAAATGTGTCACTTGCATGTCACTGTGGCACCCAACACCACTCTCTGTTTTTTAGCTCTGTCTCCAAGTGGAAGGAATACAATTGATGATCTTCTCCTTGCATCTTTGATAAATAAGTGCTACTGTTTTCCTGAAAGCACCTGTTTCCTTCCTACGTCTCTTCTTGGGAGATTTTTTAAAGAATTTTTTGCCTAAGAAGCAGCTGAATTCCAGATCCCAGGTCACCCCCCATCTGTTTGCAGAAAACAAGCTAGTTAATTTTGGGAATGCTAAAAAAGAGTTCTAAAAAGCCTCTTTCACATTGATGCTCCCCAACACTGGAAGGCAAGGCATATGGGGGAGCAGCAGTTGGTGGAACAATTTTATTTGTGGTATGAGAAACTGGATAAAAGTGTTCTTGTGAGGACACTTGATAAATGTTAAAGGCAGATTCGATGATCACCTTTTCCCTCTTGGGCTATTATTACCTACATATTGTGCAGCTGGTACTGATTACCAGTAATGTGTGTTTAGCTATTTTAATATTCACTTTTGGAATAGGGTGGCAGAGACTCCCCATTTTGTGGTTTGTAGCTCTGTAGGTGTTTGCAACTTTGCAGCTTTTCATCTGCAAGCAAACTCATGCTTACTTCTGGGCACAGTGTTGCCAGGAAGACACAGATAAGCTGAAGGGAGCTTGGAGAAAAAGAACAAAAGTTATTGTGAGGCTGGAAGGAGTGATATATAAAAGAGATAAGTATGCACAACTTGACTAAACGATGAGTAATTGCTAGGGCATAATAACAATTCTGAAAGGAGTCTTAATTGATTTATCTGAAGAATGCTCAAGGCTTCTTTTAAGATGCTTTACTATTAGAATTATTTATCTGTCTAGGTTAAGGATACAATTGAAGACTTCTGTCCTCATTCAGTGGTTGAAATTAGGGAAAACTAAACACGCACAGAACCATAAGCATCACAGGGCTATTCAGATGCCAGTGGCTCTTAAAATAGTCTTGCCTGAATAGTCCTGTGTGTCACCAGAGGAAGCTAATGGGTGTCCTAGAGCCTCAGATGGTGATAAACAAAGACATTAAATGATAATGGTTACAGGAGTCTTAACAGTGAATTAGTCTAATCCAATACACAGAATGACATGGCCTGTGAATTGCTGTATACTGAGGAGTACCAGCCATAAATTCTGGGTAAGGTTGCTAGCATAAAACATGCAATGAAACTTTTTAAATGTGGGGAGAAAGGATATGGTATTCCTTCCAAAAAGTTAAAAATATTAGTTCATAATACTCAGATGGTATAAAATGTCATAGCTGCATTGACTTCAGCGGCACTGTGTTGATTTGCATTAGCTGAAGTTCTGTCCCTAAATTCTTTAAGAAAACCCAGAATGAAACTATAATGAATTTATTTTTGGAAGGACACCATCTGGTGTTTTATTGCTAGCTGACAAGAAGTAGGAAAGGATAGCCTGACTGCTGGTTGCAAGAGCAGTGCAGGATTTGCTTTTAACAAGGGCTAGCGAGGATGTGGTTAACCAAATATCTCTTTTTAACAGGTCCCCTCACAATCATCTACAAGCTAGAGATGAGCTCAAACCAAATCCAGTGACCTGGATATCATAAATTGTCTCTCTTTAAAAGTGGTGTAAACTAGGAATAATGGCACAATTCTGTCACGCTTCAGAAGCAAATTAACCCCCTGTCTAGATCTCTATTGCACCTAACCAATCATCTCCATTAAATGGCTACAATATTTCTGTTGATTATAAAGCTAGCTCTCGATATAAGCTAAGCCACCTTTCAGGATTCATAACCCAGTGTAAAACTGAGGAACCTGAATCCTTGTGTGGATGTTGATTTCATTGCATTCTCTGATTCTCTTCATTGTTTTTCCATGACTCTTCTTCTACACTATAAATATTTTTCCAGTTGTTCCAGCACATAGGGTCTAGAGCACAAGTCTTACAAGCAGCGGCTGAGGGAGCTGGGGTTGTTTAGTTTGGAGAAGAGGAGGCTGAGGGGAGACCTTATTGCTCTCTACAACTACCTGAAAGGAGGTTGTAGTGAGGTGGGGGTCGGTCTCTTCTCCCTAGTAACAAGTGATAGGACGAGAGGAAACGGCCTCAAGCTGCGCCAGGGGAGGTTTAGATTCGACATTAGGAAAAAATTCTTCACTGAAAGGGTTGTCAGTCACTGGAACAGGCTGCCCAGGGAAGTGGTTGAGTCTCCATCCCTAGAGGTATCTAAAAGACAGGTAGATGTGGTGCTTAGGGACATGATTTAGTGGTGGACTTGGCAGTGATAGGTTAACGATTGAACTCGATGATCTTAAGGGTCTTTTCCAACCTTAACGATTCTATGATTCTACTGTAGAACTATCCCTCATACCACATTACACCACAAGCAAGGTAAAGGTAGCTTTTCTGCAATGCTGTTTATTAATTTTGGGAAAAGAATATTTAAGATGTGATTTTTAATTTTTTTAAATATTGTAACTGTCAGATACACCTCTTTTTGATTCCTGTTCAATGATAATTTTAGCAGAGCCTTTAGGTAGAGACATCAGATAAAGGGACAGCAGAACCCTTCTGAGAAAGATTAAATGATGGTGCTGCGAGAGGCAGCCAGTTTGTTCTTCAGGCAACAGCCAGCCACAAAGCAAGTGCCAAAATAGTGTCTGGGGAGATAAGCACGAGTGTGAGATATTTAGTAAGGGAGAGCTAAGAAAACAAAATGATTGTTTTATTTGCCTATCTTTATCATGAAATGCAGACATGACTGAGTGGTGAGACTACAACAGAAAGTGAGGGCACAACTTCTCTTATGGAAATGCACATGTTAGAGGGTCAGCAAAAGAACCTTTATTTCAAGGCATTTGTATTAATTTCCGTGATTAGTAAGCACCAGTTGTAGTAAGAATAAAAGCCACTGTGGGAGCTGATCTGAAGTCTCCTCATTTGCTTGTGAAGTACCTGTTTACCTGACGAGGCAAGCATGGTGCTATTGTCCATCAGCAAGGTTTGGGTAACTGATCTTTGTGCTGCTGGAGCCCATCTCCGCTCATCCCTGCAGTTTGGTGCAAGAGCCCTCAGTGAGGACTGGCAGCAGGGAGCAACCATGCTGAGGTCTGAGCTGTGACATAGTGGCTATGTCACACTGGATTCACTGACCTCTGTGGAACTGTTCTCAGGTGAGATTGGGGAGGGGGATGTGGGGGTCTGAGCTGGATTTGGAGGCATTTGCTCTGCAAGAGCCCCTGAAATCATGGCTACCTCAGCTGACTACAAGTACTGCTATGACAAAGTAGATGCTTTTCTTTCCACTAGACACTGGTCTTAGGCTGTTTGGAGTTAAATTGTGATCAGTTGCCAAAGAAATGCCAGACCACAGGATTTATACACAGTCAGGGGACTGTGTATAACTTCTGGTTTCTAAGGAACAGTACATAAGGATAATCCCATAGCTTCAGCATTAAGACAGCTAATACTTTTATTACCTTTACTTCTATTAATGCTGCTTGGAAAATATAATGTTAATATATAACTGTAATTACAGTAGGTCTGCAATTATAAATAAGGCCATAAATTTTTCCTCTTTGTCAGATTCAAGAATACAGAAAGCAATGTTCTTGCCCTTCTGTATTAGTGTACTTAAAAGGAGATAGTCCTGATGGAAAGCAGCCACACAGAGATTGAAGTGAATAAAGTAGACAGAGCCTCATGTGTGCCTCCCAATGTCATATGAATCAAAAATTCACAGCCAAGAAACAGAGGACACAAAGAACATCTTCCTAATGGCAGACACAGAGAGATCGAAGCTCTTCTGTCTATGTGAACACCGAAACAGGAGCTGTGGGCAAGCGCAGCTGGGAGGCACTTAAGGTGGTTGCTTGTCAGGCAGCTAGGCTATGATTACAGCCTAACTCCTTCACGTGGCTGTGGTCCTAGCTCATGAGCCCTGCTGAAACCAGGGTGTATCAGCTTGGGCACCACACAGCGCCAACAAACTGAAGTCAAACTGGAAAATGAGCTGGTGAGAACACATTGCGCTGCTCTGTATTAGTAGATTAACTGGTTCAAGTTTCCACTGCTCTGCACTCCACTCACTTCTGTGCACATATCCCCATTTAAATAGCAAGTTAATTAAATAATTGATGTGCTTTTGAGTCTCCATAGAATGCCATAGAATTCCTGTGTGTCCTTGGGCAATTTGTTTCCCCTTTCTGGCCTTCAGTTCACCATTTACAAAAGAAATGTGCAGCCAGAGCTCAATTAACAGAGATAATGGAGAGATGGGATAACCCAGAGAAAGTGAAAATATGGATAACTGAAGACGTGCTGCAACAACTGTACAATGAGAGGATGGAGACATGAAAGATCTGATGTTGACAATGTTGACTGTGGAGTGCAGGGAACCCTGAACTGACCCGGACCTGAGGCGTTCAGTCCACCCTGCACACTCCTGCCTAAACACAGCTACTCTGGTGCATGCTTACACAGATCTACCCCGGTGTTCCTGCACCCCCTGCACAGGTAATCTGTCATGTGGATAAGCAACCTAGGGATACTGTGCTGAAGGGTGTTATAAAGTACTCAAATACACATAAATAATGGATAGTATCTTTCTGTACTGAGCAGTATTGTGATTGAGATGGCTCAATATGTGATGCTTAACCTTGAGTGATAAAATGTTGTTGTGCTGCAAAGTACCTTATGAGAAGCAGCAGATGCAGCAAATAAGGCAGACCTCTTGCTCCAATCTTTTAATTTTTTTTTTAATATATTGAACATTGGGTTTTGTGAAGGAGCCTGAAGGTACCTAAATTAAGTCCAGTTAGACACTAAGGGTAGTCTTTCTCCATGCAAGAGTGATGACCTGTAACAGAAAGAGTTCCCTACATGTGCTTTTTTTTACTTTGCATCTGAGTACATATGTAAGCCACAGCCTTTGCAACAAAGGCAAAAGTGGAATATACTGTCAACCCTGGATAAATGATTGAAGTAAAAACATATTCCAAGCATTTGGTGATTTAGGAGCTTATATATAACTTCAATCTGGGATTTATGGTCATACATCATTATATATTATATGCACATAACAAAAACGTTATCCAAAAGCCAAAGTCAGAGAAAGAATGGGTGATTAAGAGAGAGAATTCCCAGTGTCCTGGACTATGATTAGGCTCGGGGGGAGTGCTGCTGTGAGAATTAAATTCACAACAAAAGTAACTCAGTTTTATCTCTCCTAAGTAATTCAGTACATTCTCACTTTGCTGTTACAGCTAGCTGTAACTTCTTTTTCACTATAATTTATTCAAATATCCCAAAAGGTCAGATAAGAAAATTGCACTTGCTTTCTTGGAACCAATAATGAAGATGGGGTCAGTCAATGCAAAACAATAAGGAATTTTACCAACAAATATTCTGCATATCAAAACAATGGCTGTCTCTAAATGGTGTTTTTAACCTTTCCTTCCAAAACTGGAGAATCTGGACCACATCCATGTTTATAGGCTTTCTCTTACAGATGTAACGCATCTGCTTAGCTTCCTCATTCAGCCTGACAGTCTGATGTGCTGTGGAACATTCTTCTTTCCTTCTTTGAAACACGGGGCACAGTCCCACAGACATACTAGAAACCCCCTGATTCATAGCTGGACAGTTCCCAAACTCCCAACTATTATTCTGAAACTCCAGGTTCTTGGCCTCTTTGGTGACAAGGTGACAGAATAGCATGGAAAGGAAGCTTAGCAAAGACATTTCCAAATCACTTTGAGTCTGCCTGCAGTCTTAAACCAAACAAGACTTAGAGATTTTTGAAAACAAAAGTTCCTAATGTGTTATCTTACCCTTACTGTGATATCAGGAAACCTCGCTTTTCAGGTCAGGTGCATCCTCCAGCAAGTTCTCCCTATGTATCAGTGTCTCCTTACGCAGCACAGCACTCTGCTCTTAAGCCACTTTTGTCCACTGTGCTTGCACTCATATAGACAGTGACTTCAGCCTAGATCAGATCTTTCCCGGATCCTTCCCATACTCCCTATTAGCATCTCTATAGAAAGAATATTTTTCTACAAGGGTGGGCCAGCAAGTGAGAGGTGGTCAAAAGCTCTTTTCATGCCTTCTCAGTGTTGACCTTCAATGAGGCTTCAAGAATCTTCCCTGCGTAGAGCAGCTGCTTTAGCTGAATTCAGTACAAAATGTTAATTCAATATAGAGACATGCCAGTCTGTCAGAGCAGTCGGATCAGTACTAGTGGAAGGGAAGGAATGAGGAGTCTGATTTGTATTCTACTCTGCTGCAAGCTGCTTTTCCAATTGCATCATCTCCTATTTCTGATACCTCTTACAAGAACAGAATCAGGGTATTCCAGCTGAAGTTAGTAGTCACTTGATATGAAATCTCTACCAAATCTACGGTTTCCAGTGGATTCTGGATTCTGACTTTTCCAAATCAATCTCACTGTGTGGAAATTCTTGTTTGGTGTCAGTGGGTCTGGCCTGTGAATATCACATAAGAGAGAAGGGTTATGCAAGTGTAAGCACCCTGTTAACTTCTTTAATTCTGCTTCTTTGTACTTGTGACTATTGCAAAAAGCATATAGCCCAATGGAAGAAACATAATGTGAAAATACATTATCAACTATACAAATGAGATTTAGTATGGCAGCAGTTCCTTGGCACTGGGAAAATACAATCGTTCTTTCTACATCTTAATGTTTCAATAGGAGAAAGAATAGAACGATCTAAAGTAAAACAACTGATTAAAAAGTATCCTTCATTTGACTTTTTTCAAGGTGCACTACCATCATACTGTCATGTGATGGTGATCTTTGATTTTCTTTTCATGATGTTTTATTTGACACAGTTGATGAAAAAAAAAAATCCATATTTATTGAATATCGCACTGCAGTTGATTCTGATGTCAAGCCGCAGCCATCATCTCAAATTTCGTCTCCCTAAGTGTAAATGTCCATAAACAATGTTTGATGTTTAAATCTTCAGACTCAATTTGATCTTGCAAATCAAGAAAAACCCTTGGGTGCTACTGGCTTCAGTTAAAAAAGAATGAGCTTTCTTGTCCACTTTAGAAAAAAAAAAAATGTGGAAAAGAGATTACCGTGAGCTTCCACCCAAGGATGGAAATATTCCTTAGCTTTCCTTGCAGAAATAGTAGTTGAGCACCTCAGAGAACTCTCAGCACTAATGAATAAATTCCAGGGATGGTGTTATATCAGAGGAGTACCCAAACAGTGATGCATGACTCCCAGGTGGCTTTCCAGCAGTCATCTGCAACACAATGACTGTGTCATTCGATTAGCAGTAGGACAGCACTGGCTGAGGAAGGGACGAGCTGGCAGGTGGTGCTGTCGCTGAAATTTCAGGGTTGCTCTGGGATTCCTGATCATATTCACGCTGTACAAACTGAAAGCAGTGAAACCTCCAGCAAATTCTTGTCATCACCTTCTTGAGATTTTCTCTGCAAGCTCTTCCTTCCCTTGTCTTGCAGTTCTTGGTGAGATGAAGATTTTATCAGCTCATTTAGTAAGGGAAATTTGTCAACCCTCATATGATAGTATAACTCCCATGTTATGGATGCAGAAACCAGAGAGAAATAAAATGGCTTGCCTAAAATCAAACAGTCAGTGGCAGAATCAGGAAGCAAAATAAAGATGGGGGCACCTATCAGGTTGAAGTCTCAGAAATCTTTATCCTTCACTGTAAACGGCATATCATCTTTCCCGTCCTTTAAATTCAGTTTTCTCACAATGCTTTTTCCCAGACATCCATCTATTAATTTTCAGTAACATGACTGTGGGTCCTTGGAAAATACAGGAAGGTCCTGGAGGAGAGAGATGACATGTTGACATGTAAGCTCACCTTATACTGTATCCTAAGGATAGATGCCATTCACCACAATCCTAGCAACACAATACTGACACGTTAAATTTTACCCCCATCAAACCATTCTATTTGTTATTATTCATGCAATCAATGTCTTTTACCAGGTCTGTGCTTTCAGTGTTATTAGCTCTTCTCAGGTCTCGGGTTTGTTAAAAGACAGGGGGAATAAATATAATTCATGGTATTAACTGCAGATAACTTGGCCGTACTGTGTATAATTATATTATGCTTATCTTAATAATTAATGGGTCCATCTATGTCCAATAATAGCATCACTGAGAATCTTCATGATCAGACAGTCATGTTGTCTGCTTGCCCTCACGTATGACACATAACAATTAGTGCTTGGAACAGCAAGGGTCAAATCTTCAGTTTGTGTAAACTGGCATCATTTCACTGAGTAAATGTAAATAAAACCCCAAAACCAATTATTCTCATTTGCATAACGGTAAATCAAGTCTATGCTCTGTGTAGCTGGCTTAACATACTTGGCTAAATGCTGACCTTGCTTGCAGCAAATTAAGCTAGGAACAGCTCCACTATGGAGGAAGTTACAGGAACAACTCTTATAGAAGTACAGTGTAAATGATGAAGAGGGGAGAACAAGGAAGAAAAAGACAAGCAAGACAATATAATTTGCTCAACAGGACAATATAATTTGCTCAACAAGCCTGTGGCAAAATCAGGAATGGAAAACAACAGACAGATTGGCACTGAATGAGAACTGCCATGGCTCGCTTCACAAAGAGGTTGTGATCTTGCTCTGCTTCACCATGAACAATCTTAAGAACTGATCTTGCAAATATCTATAGCAAGCACAGGCCTTACTACCGCACATCTGTCAGTTGTATTATTGTTATTACTGCTAGTTATTAGCAGTAAGCTAAGAATTATTTGCAGAATTATTTGAGAAATTAGGTGGAAAAGTCTAAATATCAATGAAATGTAAAGGAAAAAAGGATTAAAAGATTTGAGGGGAAAAAACATTACTGGATAGCATCTGTACAATTTGAGATAAACTTATTGTGGGCATTTTGCATTATTTTTATATATTTTTCTAATTTTTATATATTTTTCTAATTTTTTACATGCACATATTATTCTTTTCCTATATTAGATATTTGGTGATAATCCACTGAATGTGGGAATGTCAAACTTGCAAACATGGACCAAATCAGTGTAGAGCCTAATACCTGTTCTGACACTGGATAGTTGCTTCAGAGATGTACAACCAGTGCCTAAAGACAGAGTACACAGAAACATAAAACAAGGGAATCCAGAGAGAATAAGAGGAAAGGCCATTATACAATACCCCACACAAGTCAATTCCTCCATCTCTGAGAAAGTGCTATCACAGAAATGTTATTGTTCCCATTTAGGACTCGCTTATTGCTTGCACTTAGGACTAATTCAGCAAATCACTGACATGCATTAAGTCGATGGGGTTTAAATATAAGTTTGAGTGTTTTTCTGATTTAAGTCTTTATGTTCTTCTAAATTATTGTGGAACTCCAATACTGAAGTACAGAGGAAATCCATCAACATAATGGACAGCAGAACTGGACTGAACACAGAACAAAACCCGGTAATCTTGAAACCAACAAATGAGAAAAGAAAAATATCTACTATGGATAGAGAGCAAGAAGATATCTGAACCCAAGAAATAACCCTCAGAGAATGGAAATGCAGTCCCAGTGATCTCCCTGGACAGACATCTAAACAAGGGCAACCAAATTATGGCATAAAATTTATAAAATAGTTTAAAGAGCAAAAGGACTTAAAGAACAAATCAGAAGAGCTAACCTAAATATATATATTTTTAAAGGATAAACCATGAAACTGTGAGGAAGCTAAGGAGCAATTAAGGAGGAAAAAATATATATATATATAAGAAAGAACCTAAGTGGATTCTTGGCACTGGTTTCCTTTTACTCCAAAGGATGCCTGCACGTAACAGGCCTGCTCTTTCAGATAGTAATAATAAAGCACTCTCAGAGATCGTAGTGTCAACAAAAAATGCTGGAACAACCTGATAGAACAAAGAGCAGCAAGTCATCAACACTGGAGTATAAGAGGAACCACAGAGAAATATTCAAGATAGTGGAAAAGACAGCACTGTTTAACAAGTTCTCCTTTCTGCCATTAATACAGGGATATTCAATTACAATGGTAGGCTAAAAACTCAGAATATTAAAAGTAAATCCTTTTTTTATCACAGCATCTAGCAAAGATTAGGCATTTTCAGAGATGTTATTATCACACATTTGCAACAGCTCTTCATACAGTCATACAATGATCATAATGATCCTTTTTGACGTTAAAAATTACAGACAACGTTAGTGATATAAAACTTTGAAAGGATCTGATAGTGGCTATTGTTAGCAACAGGATATTGGACTAAGCAAAGCATTACTCTGCCTTTTAGGACAATTCCTAAATGTTTAAATTATCACTCATCTTGTGTGTCATGTTGGTATTCTTAATGTCAACTATATAAAAAAATAAAAAGTAATTCAGAAATAACAACATAATGTTGTAAAACCATAAAGAGCAAATAAGATTAGAAAAGCCATTTCCTTTACTGGGATTTGTGAGCTAAAGGTTAACTTCCAATTAGAGTTTAAAAGGAAGAACTTTTATTCTGCGTTGGTTGAGGCTTTTAGCAAATCACATTTATATGTGCAGAACATTTGTATATTTCCTAATAACTTTCCATTGCGTTAAAGGCTGTAAGCATGCCGCTAGAACTTGTATAGCCAATTTGAACGCAAGATATGCAGCGATAAGCTTTGTTAATATTGCATTATCAGATGCTATTTCTTTGCGATTGATTGCAATCATGTTACCGTTCAGTTGGCAGGTAAATCCTATGCGCCAACCTTGTGTCGCTATGTGTAAATAATATTCAGTAGAGGAAGATTAATTCCTGCATCACATTCACATAGTAGTAAAACAGCAATAATAGTATTGTATTAAAAATAACATAAAGGGAAAAGATAAATAGTGCAAAACAATAACCAACATATTTAAATAATAGCAGGCCCAGGGGATTAAGTAATACTTTGCATTTTTATAGTGCTTTCAATATAAGGATCTCAAAACACTTCGCAAACATTAGCAAAATAAGCCTCCCAACACTCTTTAGGTAGGGAAATATTATTATCCTCATTTTACAGATGAATAAGCTTCTTTATGAGGAAGATAAAGCCAAGTGAAGTTCCCAAAGCCACAAAGCATGTCAGAAGCAGAATTACTAAATAGGCTCCGTGCTTAGATTACCCACAGACAGAGACCTTGACAGATAGAACAGAATCCACATATTCCCTTGAAAGCCAGGTCACGTGTCATGCAGTCACCATCTTAATGAGAATTACGAACATGAAAAAGCTAAATTTTCATTTCTGAAGTCAAAACTAGACTGTAGTAAGAGCCTTCCATCACAATGCCTGCAAAGACTGTCCATGGAGTCTCAAGGCAAAGCTTTGCTCTTTGCATGCTTCACAGCCCATGTATCCCAGGGGTCCACACTGCCCACACTGCTTTAATCTGCCTCACATGAACCCGAATCCCTTTTCTGCCAGCCTGCAAATTTTTTTTTTCCTGTTTTCAATTGATAAAAAATGTTTTTTGCTTGTCAACGATGCACATTTCAGAGTGGGTGCAAGCAGGCCATGGAGGAGATGTTTTTTTCTTCCTGTATATACCCTTCTCTTAACTGATCTGGTTATTACAGAAATGTATTTTACCGGTTTAACTACAGTATGATTCACTATGAAATTTGCATGATATCTGATCAAGTAAGCAAGATAGGAAGTAGGCAGTTCATGTCAGATATCAAGAGCCCAATTCTGGCAGAGCAGTTGTACAGGAAAATCTAGAGTTATCTTGGGTTTTCACAGCTGTAACAAAGTTCAGAACCTGACTGCTGGCATAAATAATGGAATAACATTGCTAAGAATGAAACAAAATAAATTAGATCCAGTTTTACTTTTTTTTGGCAGGATGACAAAGTAAGAAGAGGCAGCTGGGGCAATTCCTTTGGGGTCTGCCAATTTCAGGGGCAAGAGAACCTGGAGAAATTAAGAAATAACCCCCTTCCTTTCCACTTTTTTCTGATTGCTACAGATCCCACTGTCACTTCTGCTTAGTCACTGTCAGGGCAACAGAAGCTTCAGTAATACCACCAGAAGGAAGGGGGTATACATGTATCTATTTATACATACATATACACACACACACACATATGTATGTATCTACAGGAGACCTAAACTTTTCAGGCAGGGTCACAGCAGCTCTCATCCTCTTCTCTGATGGCAAGCTTCTACTCACCTTTCAGAGTAGGGCAAGTCTGCCCCTTCCATGAATAGTTGCAGAGGAACTCCTGAAAACCCTAGGAAATGTGCTCATGTCACCTGTTCACATGAGGAACTGGGTTTTTACAACAGGTTTAAGCAAATCTAACAAACCTCATTAAAAAGAAATATCAAAAGAACAGACTGCTTTTCAGCTGGATCCATACCTGCTACACAGTCATCAGTTATGGACAAAAGGGAACGCATGGCTGGGAGCAAAGATGGGGATGGGAACATCCCTTTACAAAGCAGTCCACAGTTATTTCATCATAAAATAACTGCAAAGCCACAGTCTCCATCTTTAAAGGGCTGTAAGACTTTTTCTCAGTCATTCATTGGCAGTTTTTGATATTTAGGAAAATGCCCTACTTAGAGCTGTTTTCAGTACAGACATACCTATATACCTCTGCAGGACTACTTCGGTGGCCTAGCTTCAAAAATCCCTTAAGAATGTTTTTCCTTCCTCTGAATGAAATGAGGGACAAAGGCAATAATACATTTCTCATGACATAATGTTTTCATTAAGTAAAGTAGCACAAATGTCCAACACTTGGTTCACCAACTATTTTTGACTCAAGCAGAAATATATTTACTCTGACAACAACAACAGAAGACAATCTTTAAAAAAGTGTGACAGAACAGATCTGTTGATACTGTACTATTTTTACAAAAGGACTTTTTTTTCAAATTGTCAAAAAGCGTGCAATAGTCTCACACTGCAGAACACTAGGCATGGAAGAGCTTCCTAAATCAAAGTTTCTTAACAGAAATACTGTTTTGAATAATCCATTGTTTTCTTACAAAGTCACTACTTCCAGTAAGAAGCCCCCAAAACTGCAGTTTACAGTAGAAAGGAAGCAGGAGCAGTACCATCATTAGTGACTTGCGTTCCTGCAACAGTGAAGAATTATATCATGAAATTTTCCATGTAAACCTGAATGAATAAATAAATACATGTATATATGCAAACAAGCTCTGAGTCATGTTAAAGGAAGGAAATCGAGGAACCCTAAGTCTAATGATGAACAAAACGGTTCAAAGAAAATCTTCCTGTTGCATCTACTGATGCTCATTCAAACATGAAACATGTTTTCTTCTTCTTTAGGCACAAGGTTTGATACTGTTCATCAACGCCCACTGCAAGACCTCAGCAGGTGTGAGAGACTCAATTATCCAGTCCTACATGCTATAAAGTTTCTCCAAGGTCAGGGATAGAAAATACTGTTGAGGTCACCAGGGAACTAGTGTAAGAAGCTCTCTAACATGAAGAAGCAATCTGTAATCCCAGGAAACTGTCGTATCCATTTCAGATCTAGCAGGAAAGTATTGGGATTTAAAAAGTCAGAAGGGGGTTTCTAAATGGAGGGAGAGCAGCTGGATCCAGCTTTTCAGGGAAAATTGTTTCTAAATGGGGATTCCTAATGTTCCACAGTGAACGTACCTCTGCCCTCAGCATGCCACAAGCTCAACACGACTCCAGCTGCTGATGGTACCATGACCCCAGCTCACAGCTGGACATAGAGTGCAAACAAACAAACCAAAAAAATGAGAAATGTTATTCTAGAGGCTTGTCCGGAGTTTACTGAATCTAGTGAAAAGAGGACCAGGTAACTGGTTGTAAAAACTATAGCTGAATACTGGTAGTGGAACAGAAGGAATGGAAAAAAAAGAAGGTGAAAAAAGTAAGAAAGAAAAGTGTTTAGATTAGAACCACTTGTTCAGTCACCCTGAATTCCAGAACCAAGCATGGTTTAGTGTCTTCTATTACCACTAAAATATAAAAATATGTAGGAGTACACATATATATACACACATGTAGATGATCGACAGATAGATAGATAGACAGACAGAGATAAAAAATGAAAAATTTTATGAATTTGTACTCAAGAACAAATACAATTTGCCAGATTAAGAGTGGACTTTCACTACAAAGAGCTTCACCTAAGCCCCCCAGAAATATAGTTTCAAGAGATCAACGAAGTTGGTTTTTTTTCCCTTTTGCTTTTTTAATTTATTAGCGTCTTAGGTGTATGTGTTGAGTATGTGGCTTATTTTCAAGACAGAAAACATTTCCCTAACTTGTTTTGGAAGAATGGCTGTCTGAAAATGCCTGGCGCTAACAAAGATGGGGAAAAGGATGTTGGACCATCTGTTTACATGTTGTTTGTGCTTATTTTGCACCTGCAAAAAGAACTCGGTTCCCACGCTTGCCCAGAAAAGAACCAGCCCATAAACAAACAACAGTTAGGCTTATATGTGGAAGAGTTAAAAAATGACCTAAAGTTTCCCTATATCCTTAGGAGACTAACCAACATCAGCCCAACAGCCAATGAATTGCAAGGATTTCAGATACTGGAGGAAACCCCTAGCTGCATCTAGACCACATCACTCTTAAACAGGTATCAAGTCAATAACCAGAAATCACCACTGTGTACAAATACAGAACATTTGATCTAGAAATTCATTAGTTTCACCAAGCAAGTGTGGTCTGAGGAAAAGAGGCACTTAGGGACAATCACCCAGGGTGAAGTGGTAAAGCTTCACTGACCCAGGCAGAACTTTTTCTGTTTACGATAGTGAAGTTTCTGATTTAGTTACCCAGTCAAAACTCCAGTACTTGCTTCACCCAAAGCCTGTTCTGTCATTTTGGCATTCACAGGAGCTAACAGTGGGGGAAGGGGCAGTATTTATGAGCCACCTGAATTATAGCGGGAGGCTGATATAGTTATTGGAGATCTGAGTCTTCCATAAAGCCAGCACAACTTGCTAAGAAACATTTATGAAAGGCCATTTGTCGTGTATGAAAGAGAAACATTTGAAGACTGTCAGTGTTGTGTTCACATGGCCACAAGGGCAGGGAGATGTATGGCTTTTAGGCCTTACCTTGACTGTAGGAACTCTTAAATAACACTGAGTCTCATCGATTTTGGCTTTTTAATGGCACAGTATTTCATATGATCAAATTCAGAAAATGCTCTTGTCATTTTTTGTTGGACCAAGTCTCATGCTCTACATACGTACAGATGTTTTGCTGGGGTATTTGGCTAGTTTCTGTCAAGAAGTGATAAAAATGACTGGTGCAAGCTAACCTGTCTTAGAAGCAGCTGCATAAAATCTCAAACCTTGTCTTCTTTGCTTAAAAGGTATAGGGTTATTACCTGTAGGCAATTAATATATTTGGACTAATTGGAGGTAAAATAAGACACTGAATAGAAGACGTGTTAGGATCACTGTGGTGTAAGCTATGTGCAATCAAGACATGATCACCAACCTTATGTATTTTACCTTGCAGTAAAACTACACTGTCTTGTGTTTGGTGCGGCACCTCTTGGCAAAAAAACTCAGGCCTTGGAGGAAAAAACTCACAACAACACAGACAAAAAACCTGCCGTATCTAGACTATTTGTGAATTAATTAGAATATTAAGTAATGATGGAATTTAACAACTTAAATGTCAAATATCCCAGGGCTCCCTCCCCCAAGTATCTGATGTGTACATCCATCTCTAATACCGTTTCATTGTTTCAGCCTCCAAGAAAAACAGGATGCAATATGCCTTCTGTCTGTGATAAAGTTTCCTAATACAGTACAGTAATGCAATTTGTTTTCATACAGCATCCTGCATATAAAATATTACATAACCCTTTACGAGAAGATAATGCATTACAGACTCAGGCACATTACTGACTTGCAGGAAGAAATTGAAGGATAATGTTGTGGGAAGGGATGGAGGAAACAGGAGCTGAGGTACAAAAGTAGTTAAAAAAGAAAGTAGTAAACATGTAAGTATTCTTCTTGTGCCCTTATTATCTGCATGAGTCTAGCTTTAGCATAGGGCAGGTCAGCATTGTTGCAAATGCTGTGTAACACAAAATGTTACGTACACATAGGAAAGGATGGTTCTTTTCCCGTGGGTTTATGCTATGAATAGATAAGCAGGATGACAAGGTGAGTCACAGAAGTATCATGTGACTTTCCTAAGATCAAACAGGGAGCTTGTGGTTCAAGTGAGAAATGAACATGAATGTCAAAAGTTCCAGATGGTGCGTCTTCAAAAAAAAAAAAAATGCTTTCCATGATAGATGGACCAAAACTGCAGAACCAAACATTTTATCAGCTCTGGGGAGACTCACCTTGGATTCAGATTATTGCAGCTTGAAGCCACCTCTGAGTGCTGCCATGCAAAGGCCTAAAGCAGGTGGAGAAAGAAGGCCTTTGTGCAAACTTCAGACTAAAGTAGGGAGATTTCAGATTTGAAAAACAAAATTACTTGCAGGAGCATTTGCTTATTATTTGGACCTCTGGAGTGAGAGTTATTCGTGATTCCTTTTCAGGAAATATGAGTGAACCAAAGCTGAGGCTGTGGCTAATCTGAAAGTAGACAGGTGGGATGGTGAGCAGAATGTGAGGTGAAGCACGTCTTTGGGGGATTGTAAGGAAAGGAGAGAAAATACGCACTCACTCCAAATGAGAGTAAGGATATTTAGTGTTGGCACCTCTGATCAAAGCAATTTATATTTATAAAGCATAATTATAAAACCTCAAAATCCCACTATTTCAGTTTAAGAGACAACAAATGGAAGCTCTCACAAACCTTGCCCAGAGGGCTCAATGCTACTTTGGGCCCTGAAAATGTGTAAATAACTTCTAGAGAAAAGGAGTTCCAAGGGAATTTGAACTCTTCATTGAAACTATTGTCCTTCCCACCATTCCGAATTCAGCCTGAGGAGAAAAACAGTTAGGAATATAAAGGATGGGAAAAATACAGGGCTGTGTACAACTACAGTGTGATTGGCTTCACTACCATATGGATACACAAGCCACTGAACATATGTATACCAATGGGGGAGAGGAGGAGATCTTAGACACACTGTTCTCCTCCTGTAAATCCATCCCTTCAGTGTGGTCTTTTTTTCAGGAGCTCAAGGTCTTCTGGAAACCAGGATGATTACAGCTGGGTTTCTGCCATGGCTTCCTGTGTCACCTTGGACAATATACCTAGGTGTGTTCAAGAGGATGGAAGCAGGCAAAGAGGAGCTCCTCTGACTGTGCTCTGAGCCTGTGGACATGAGCCAGCTCCCACCTGGGACCCATATGCCCAAATGTTCCCATGCTGACAGACATCCTCTGCTTCAGGAGTATTCAGATATTACTGTGTCTCTCTCACTCCTCCAGTGGAAGTCACTGCCCCAGTAGTAAGCTGGATAGGCACAGATGCATACCTGTGTCTCGGCCACTCCAGCTCACATTTCCATATCTTAGTATATGCCTACCTTCGGTGAGGTTGAAGATAAGATTCTGCACTGTGGAATGGAGCAGCTGATGCATCAGCACATCTGCTGAGCCAGATGTAGGGGCAGTAATCTCTGGCAGAAGTGTAAAGCAGACAGCTGGTGGCAGTAAAGTTTGAAGAGGCCACAACTAGATTCACCCAAGAAAGACTGTCAAAATCCTAATTAGCTCACTCACAATGAACTAATGCAGCAATAAGGCTTCTGCACCACAGCTGATTCTGGCTGCACCCATCTGTGTAAACATGTATAAATCTCTCTTTCATTTTTTCCCCATCTGTGAAATGGGAACGTATCATATTTTTTTTAATATTTTCTCTCTCTACAATTTTAGCTCTTCAGGACTGGGCTTTCACTTATTGTAGCCTTGCTCATTACTATAACAGTGGGAGAGATACTTAATAGCTGTCATAGCTGGGCATTCTCATTGGATTCAAAGGCAAAACTGACATTGACTTTAATGGGAATCAGAAAGGACATTCAGAAAACCATGAATTACTCCGTTTATTAGAACTATGTGAATTGTTAATATGATAATGATTCAAAGCGCTGTAAGATTGGGACAGTTTTCAAAGGTGCAGATTTACCCAAGCCTAATCTCTGGATGTTTACAGATGTCTTATGTGCTTATGAAAATCCAAGAAGTTCTTGTACTCTTAGGATAGAAGTATACATAGCACAGCCTGCACTTTAAAGAAATCATAGCTTGCAGAGTCTTATGAACATTAACCCTTGACCCCTTTCTCATGATCCCTCCCACTGTTTTTTCCTCCTCTCTGTCTTCAGAAGTCAAAGATAAGTAGTGAAAAAGGATAAAAGCATGAACAAAAGCTGAAAAAGAACATCAGAGTTTTGCTGGCTTTCTGTACAGCTGCAGCTGTTTGAGGTAGGGTTAGGGCAAGGTTTGGGAGTGAGGAAAAGAGACATCACAGGACTGCAGCTGGAAAGGAGATGCCAAAGCAAAGGGTGGGGAGTAAAGGGAATGTGGTTACAATAATTTTTTGGTGTGGATACTGCCTGCGAGGTCTTGGGCATAGGGATTACTGTTAGGTTGAGGCTTAAATTTATCATTTAGAGAAAGATGGAGCCATGAGCTTCCATTGGAGTGCGAGTGAAAAGTTGGCTGCCAAAACAAAATTATAGGACAACAGGACAACTTTTCCATGAGGCCTTTTTGGTCTCAGCAGTAGTTTCCTGGCCTTTTCTGAAGCTCAGGTTAAGGTTAGGTTTACTTTTAAGGTTAAGGTTAAGAGAAAAAAAGAGCCTAGAGCTCCAGTTGGAGGGAGATGGCAAAGGGCCTGCCAAAAGAAAGTTTAGGCTGTAAAGGCTGAGAGACTTGGCTGGGAGACTTTTTTGATGTGGGCAATGACCACATGACCCCATCCAAGGCTTAGCTTACTTTTATACTTATTACTAGTGTTAAGGATGAAAGAAAGAGAGGGCTTGTTCCTGCAGTTAGAATGGGGCTGAGAAGGGACTTCAGAGAGAAGGAATAGGCTGCCAAAAGAACTTGTATGGAAAAAAAAATTCATGTGGACATATGTTTGAGGACCCTGTCTAATGCCCAGTATCCACTTGGGGTTAGTGGTAGGGTAAGAGTTAGGGTGGGGGAAAGAGAATCATAGAATCATAGAATAATAGAATCATAGAATGTCCTGAGTTGGAAGGGACCCACAAGGATCACTGAGTCCAACTCCTGTCCCTGCATAGGACAACCCCAAAATTCACACCATATGTCTGAGGGGGTTGTCCAAATGCTTCTTATATATTGTCGGGCTTGGCACCGTGACTGTCTCCTCGCGGAGCTTGTTCCAGTGCTCCAGCACCCTCTGGGTGAAGAACCTTTTCCTAACGTCCAACCTAAACCTCCCCTAGCATATCTTCCTGCCATTCCCTCGGGTCCTATCATTGGTCGTCAGGGAGAAGAGATCAGCGCCTGCCCCTCCTCCTCCCCTTCTGAGGAAGCTGCAGACCACGATGAGGTCTCCCCTCAGCCTCCTCTTCTCCAGGCTGAACAGACCAAGTGACTTCAGTCACTCCTCGTGTGGCTTCCCCTCTAAACCCTTCGCCATCTTCGTGGCTCTCTTCTAGACACTCTCTAGTAGTTTTGTATCCTTTTTGTATTGTGGTGCCCAAAACTGCACACAGTACTCAAGATGAGGCCACACCAGTGCAGAGTAGAGTGGGACAATCACCTCCCTCGACTGGCTAGCAATGCAGTGCTTGATGCGCCCCAGGACATGGTTGGCCCTCTTGGCTACCAGGGCACACTGTTGGCTCACGTTCAGCTTGCTGTCGACCAGAACCCCCTCTCCGCGGGGCTGCTTGCCAGGCTCTCGTTCTCCAGTCTATATGTACGTCCAGGGTTGCCATGTCCCAGGTGCAAAATCCAGAACTTGCCCCTGTTAAACTTCATACGGTTGGTGATTGCCCAGCTCTCTAATTTGTCCAGATCTCTCTGCAGGGCCTCTCTGCCCTCAAGAGTGTCAACGGCTCCTCCCAATTTTGTGTCACTGGCAAACTTTGATAACAAACCTTCAAGTCCTGCATCCAAGTCATTTATGAAGATTTTAAAGAGCACTGGCCCCAAAATGGATCCCTGCAGAACCCCGCTAGTGACTGGTCGCCAGCCTGATGTAACCCCATTTACTATAACACTTTGAGCCCAACCCATCAGCCAATTGCTCACCCATTGCATTATGTGTTTATCCAGCTGTATGGTGGACATTTTGTCCGGGAGGGTACTGTGAGAGACAGTACCAAAAGCTTTACTGAAATCCAAAAAGATTACATCGACTGCCTCCCTTGGTCAACTAGGTGGGTAACCTTGTCATAGAAAGAAATTAAGTCTGTTAAGCAGGACTTTCCCCTTGTGAACCCATGCTGGCTGGGGCCAATGACTGCATTGTCTTTCAGGTGTTTTTCAATAACTCCCAGAATAATCTTCTCTGTAATTTTGCCAGGCACAGAGGTCAGACTGACAGGCAAGAGAGAACTAAAAAATACAATTGTCATGGGATTGGAAAGGGGTTGCCAAAATAAAGGGTAGGATGAAGAGAGAGCTCTTCTGTGAGATTTTTTTTGGGTAGGCCCTGGCTGGGAAACTTTGTGTAAGGCTCAGCCTATAGTTAGGGTTAGAGTTAAGGTTACTGCTAGATTTGAGAGAAAGAGAGCTCTAGCTGGAGTGTGTCTTCAAAGTGACTGCCAAAGGAAAACATAGGCTGCAAGGAGAACTCTTGTGCAAGAAATTTCTGGTTAGGTGTATTGTTAGAGTTAGGGTTAGGGTTGATAAAAAGAAAGAGCCTAAAGCAGCAATGTTAGGCAGACTAGAAAGGAGATAGCAGAGGGAACGGTGGAGTACAGAGAGAACTTGTTTGTGAGAACGTCTTAGTGTGGCCATCAGCTTCGAGTCAGGTCGGAGACTCAGAGTAGAGTGAGCTGAGAGCTCCAGATGGATGGGGGCTGGAAAGGGTTTGTCAAGGAGAGGTTGTGGTGCAAAGACAACTTGACTGTGAGAACTTTTTAATCATGACACTGGCTAGGGACCCTTGTTTTAGGCTCAGCCTCTAGCTAAAGTTCAGTTTAGGTTAAACAAAGCCATCTATTATACCATGAAGAAGCAAGAATAATTGCTTCATGGAAACTAGCTTTTCCTTCTAAGTTTGAGATAGATAATTATATTGATGTAATATTTTAATGGATCAAAAGTTATCTTAAAAAGTAAGGGAAATGTGGATTTATTACTAGCATCATCAGATCTTCTAGGCCATGGGATGCTATCCTTTCTCCTACAAGTCCAAGTCACTTACCCCTGTATTTTGCAGAGAATTAACCTTAGAATAAACACCAAAGAATTTCTTTTTCTCTTTTTTTCTGCAAGTGTTACTATTCTAAAAAAGAAAGTGGAAAAATCTTTCATAGCTCCTTATGTCAATTAGTGAAGAAATAAAGAGTTTTGGACAATATTTTATGACTCCCACGTAGTAAAGAAAAACAGCAATCCCTGACCTGATTCAGCAAAGGGGAAAGCCCTGGAACCCACTGCCATTTATGGATAGTTAAAAGTGAATTTTACATACTTGTTAAAGATCTGTTTAGAGATGAGTGATAGGAAATCCAAAAATAATGCACTCCACTTTAATACAGATTAATCAAAGAAGTCTAGGCTTGCTTACATTCATCACTCAGCCTTTTTTTTTTTTTTGCCCTCACATAGCATCTGAGGACTGAAAAAATCACCCTTTTAACACCCTGTGAGGTAGATTGGCATTTCATTCCTTTTATGAAAGAAAGCAGAGGCTAGGAGGAAGCCAAGATACTTGTGGTTAAAAGGCTTCAAAGCACATGCTTCCAATCCAGTTTCTAATTTCAAACCTTTCTTAGATGTGGTCTGGGACTTTCAACTACTCATTTCACTGTTCGGTTTCATAGTTTTCCTTGCTGGAAGATTAGACAGCAACCTTACTAACAGCCTAGTGGTATTATGAGGCAACATTAAAGTATGAAGCACAGTAGGTAGTACCAGGATGGTGAGTGCTCAGTGTAGGTATGGAACAGGTTGGTGATGGAAATGGGAATGGACTGACTTCCTAGTATCACTATTGCAGGACCATTTTCACAAAACAGGATTAGACTCCAACATGGCTGGAAGCCATAGGGATGTTTCTGACAGAGAGGTAGTCTCTCTTTAATCAAAAATTTCTATATTGGCAGGACAGTCTGCCTGAAATTAATATCTGCTCTTTATTTCACAGTTACACCTTTTTCCTACTTTGAATGCAACCCTGAGCTCATGCTCTGGTTCAGCTCATTTCAGGACACACAGGGTGAAACACCTGCAGGGTGGAAGGGCTGGTACAGAGGTTTTTCTGTTGCACTGCCGTGCAGTCGTCATTGGGCTGACAAGTCACCTTCCTGGAGGGGTTCTGATGGATGTTATGTGACACAGAAGCCAAAAAGGTGTACAGGTGGTCTAAGCTTGGACTGTCTCAAAAAAGCCATACTGAGCAAAAGGTGAGTAAGGTTTTCCTCACTAAGTACTGTTGAATTTTCAGGATATTGGGCCACTTGCATGAACACGTAATGATTCTGCAACAGCACTGAGCACAGTAACTTCTGCTGTCTCAGCAGTCCCCGGTCATATTTACTCTAGGATGTTGTAGCAGTTATGAACAGAACATGCAAGCACTGACAACGATCCTTTTTTACTCAGTACAGTCCAACATGAAAACTGATCACCCAAGCAGTTCTGATCAGATAATTAATTTTGTGTTGCAATGCCTGCATCCCGGGGCAGAATTAAAGTTACCATATTTCTCTTATTTGGTTCTAATAACTATGTTTACTCTGTAATATTTATTTATATTTGTATCATTTATACATTATTTTACTTGTATAGCCAGCTGTTTTACAGTCAAGGACCTCATCACAATGAGATATAAATCCATGCTGCTGGCCCCTGGGAAAACTGGTAAATTAAACTATGTGTGCATAGACTTTAAAATGCTGAAATTTATTATACCTTCCCTTCCCACTGATAAAGGACAATGGGTTTTACTTGCTGAATACTTACTTATGAAAGGCCACTGTTTATTAATACCTCCCTGTATAAATATTAACATAGCAAACCCATAGGAAAAATATGTGAGGGGTCATCTTTAAATTGTGAAAAGTCAGGCTATTCAGCACAAATGTCCGTGCTTCATTCTGTCTGGAGACTTAAACAGCCTCATCACCATAGTATCTGGAAGGTGCACACAAGTGTGACATGATTAGCATCTGTCATGTGTAGGTCTTTCTATTCCTTCTGTATTCCCTGGGGAAAACTGCAAGGTTTTTTTTAAATATACGATACGTACACTGTTCTGTATGTTTATATTAGCAAAGGCAAGGTCAAAGATACGTACTTTACTCCCATCTTTCACTTACCTCATTTTAAAAGATATGAATACAGAAAGCAGTGTTATCTGTGCCAGATATATATGCTCAGATACTTTGGCATATTTCTTTAATTGTTCCTGTTAAGGGTGTGAACAGGGACTGAATAGAAAGTGGTTCAAATGCCTTTTATTTCTTAACATGCTGAATATGGCTCTCTTCTCATTTCATCTCCTTTTCATGGTACTTAAAAGAATAGTAAAGATTTCTGTGGAAAGAAATAAATGTTTCCATAGTCTATGGGTCATTGGTATAGTAATAAATGTAATGGTTCCCACACAGCCGTTATAGGCTGTTGTGTCAATGCATATTATTAGACACCTTTTGTCTGTGAGTTATTGACTTGATAGATTGCAACAGCTCTTTTGAACATTTTCTCACTTGAAGCAAAACCAGCAAAATTGCCTCAGGTCTCCTTTAGAGGAGGCACTAAACCTAGGATTCTCCTGTCCCTTTCAGTTTTATGTGAAATTAAAGATTTGATGACACTTGCTAAACGTATTTGAGGATGACCCTGTCACCCCGGACAGTGTTTTTCATTTTGTGTCTCTCCTTGCCCCACGGAAGGGACCAAACCTTTGCTGTTGGAGCAAGGCTGTCCTTGGCTGTTTCCATGGCTACTCCCTCGGCTGAGGGAGGGATGCAGGGACGGATGCCAGGATTTAAGGAAATAAATATTCTCCCACCTTCATTCACTCTCTGTCGAAGTGTTGCCACCTGGCGCGAAGGACACCCCCAAGCTCACAGAGCAAAAGCAGCTACAAGATGTGCTCCCTCCCTTTTCCCAACTCACCAGCTACAGGCACACTGGGACCTTTATAATCTTTCTATTCCTAATTTAATAATAATTAAAAAATCTATTCTTATTCGGGCAGGGGATATTTGGTTTTGAGCCTTACTGTTCTTCATCAGGGAAAAAAATTTGCACTGGGAAAAAATCAACATTTGCAGAAAATCTCGGTGAGGATCCACAGCACAGGTACTACAACCCTGAGGACTCATTGGTCCTGGTAATTTGGAAGAGCTTTGTAACTAAAACAATTTAACCACAACCCATGACCTACCAACATTTCAGTGCAGAGGGTACATTTGCACCCCAGAAGCTGCCATTGTTCCCATAATCCTGCCAAGGAGAGGAGTCACAGTGAATGAATCGACCTTGGGCTGTGCTGTCATCTACAACTCAGCACAGGTCTCCTCAGTCCTCCATATTCAGCTCTGCCTCTGTCCTGCTTTTCCTCATAGTGTGGCTTTTCCATGATACTAGAGGTAGTGGTGATGCTACAAAGGTTACCAAGCCCCTTGCTCCAAACAGCAAGGAGAGAATATGGAAATCTGTGCCTAGCCAGAGTGTGATGCAGATAATGCATTTTCACCACCTATTAGGGAGTGCCTGGGTAGCACTTTAGAGACCAGCTTTAACTGATTTTTTGGCCAGCCTGAGCAATGCAGGGGAAACATCTCTATGGGGTAGTTTCTGTTGCTCATTTCAATTGCTTGAAGAATTCTGCATTGGGCTGTTTCTCAATGCCGGATAAACATGAAGTGTCTGTCTTCTTCCCTCTCTCCTCATGCCCCTGCTAATGCATTCTGCCCTTTTGCTGTGCATTCTCTTTCTGCCCTTTGTTTTCTGAGATAAGTAGGCCAAACCTGTCTGCAGTATTCAAAATGATGGTGTCACTGATTTGTATAAGGACATATTTTCCTTATTATCCTCTTTTTCTTTTCTCAGCCAGTCAACCATTGTACTTTCCTGTGTTCAATATGAAGTGAGCAGACATCTTCATTGAGCTGTCCAAGGAGACTGAATTCTTCTTCCTGAAAGGGCATGACTAATTCGGAGCCAGTCACTATGCTGAAGACACTAAACACACCTCTCTCACGGTGCATTACTGTTTACCTTCCCCTTGCCAATACTTTGATTTTTCTCTGTCAGAAATGGAAAGCCAGTATTCAAACAAGAAACTGGGGAAACAACGGTCAAGAGATGAGTGTTAAGTGGTTACACCATGCTCACTGTCTACCATGCAAGTCCTACGTGTAAACCACTCAGAAGGGGAAGGAGGTGGGGAGGGGAAAGCACTGCCTATTCATAAAATAGAGAGTGAGTTCAATGGATCAGATGCCCTCCCACTTGTCCTGTCTTATACACTCTTTGGGTTGCTATCAGCTTTTCTCTTCCACACACCACGTCAGTGGTAGCTTATCCCTGACGACATTTCACAGTCTGCACTTTCACGCTCCTTTCCCCCCTTCACTATAAAAAGCTCCCTGTAAATTTATGCAAAGACTTTATCATTCACTGAGTCTTAAAACTGAACGGAATCTCCCTGCAGGTCATCAAATCCAGTCTCCTTTTAGCTTTGGCATATTACACACTGCCTTTCATAAGCTGTTCAAAATCCATAGTGTTACTAATGTGTACTTTTGCTCCCATGGCTCTTATCAGAAGGCTGGCTTTGCAGTTTCACACCTGTGAATAGGTAAGAAACCTTCCTGCTGCCTATCCGTGTTCAGTCTCAGCCTGGCGATAGGCAGACCTGCACACCTGGTTGCCTTTCAATTTCCCTGCCAACACGACAGCAGGAAGACATTCAGACGTGTTTAAGGAGCTGATGACGCCTCCATGCCTGTTTCTAATGCCAGGTCTTTCTAATATTTTGACATAGGTAGCTTTAGGGGTCATCAGTAAACCAGCAGCAGAGCTAGAAACTGATATTTCTGAGCCATGGTACAGTACTTTGCCCAGTTGTACCTGTCTATAAAAGGCTTCCAAAGTAAGACATAGTCTTGACCTCTAGGAATAAGTATGAAATAAATAATAGTAATTCTACACTCTAAATTTCAAGGAGTGTAGCACTTAGGGAGTGTAAGGGAGTGCAGTGGTCTATATTACCACTGTGCTGTCAGGGCATTGTGGATATTTCCTCTTTGAAACCTTCCCAGGCTCCTTATGCTCCCTGGGCAGCTCAGCAATGAAGGGACAGAGTCTGTGCCATCATATATACTTGACACCTTGCTATACAAAGAATCTGTGATTTTTCTATGCCTTTTTCCAGCCAGGGACAGGTGGAGGTGAGAGACGGACTGAAATCAGAGTTCCCTAACATTTAAAAAGGTCAGAGGGAGAGAGAAGGAAGGATAAAATAAGGAGAGGAAATAAGAATAATTAATGCCTAATGCAGTTCCCTTTCCAAAGACCAGGCAGCAAGGGCAGCTATGACAGCTGTAACATTTCCATTTCCTCCTGCTCTAAGTAGTGCCACTGGGGCAAGTGAAGGACAGCAGTGGTCCTGGAAACACTGCGGCATGTAAATTCAGTTAGCATGACTGCAAGAAAAAACAGCAGTGAGCTACAAGGGCAACGAGTGAGATGTCACAGTCAGTCAGCATAGACACAAAGAGGCAGCAGATTTTTGTGCATGATATTTTTGAGCTGGCATTTCCAGTCACATTTCCCATATGAATAAAGTGGTAGGATGTGCTGAGAAGCAAGAGACTGCAAGAAGGAAGCAGAAAGCAACCTGTCGACTGTGCAAGGACTGAAAAACAAAGTTGCAGACTCCTGCCACCACCTTTACCACTGCTAAATGCTGTTGTAAGTCTGTCACTGAAATGGCTCTCTCCCTTTTCCCCACTCCCTGACCAGCTCAAGAGAAACAAAACAGTGCTTTGGGCAGGGGTGTAACCTTAGTGGGGGGAATGAAAAAAGCAGAAGTGGATTGACCTACTGTGACTTAGCTAACTGTCTCACATGCTTGTTTCCAGCATAACTCTTAGTTCCCTTTACAGATATTGGATAAATGTAGGCCCCCAAGACAGAGCAAGTAAATACCCTCTACAGAAACTCAGTTCTCTCCAATAGCTATGAAGAAAGTCTGCAATGGATATCTCAGACTTTCATGTTCAATTTTTAAACATTTGGTACTTAAAGGAGAGGAGTCTGACCCCATAAACAAAAAGTATGGAAGCCATCCACTCCTTGGATTGCCACAGCTGAAACACAGCTCCTTTGCCATGTTCCCAATCCTGCCCACAATTAATAGTGACTTTTGAGAGGAATATGATAGCAAAGAAAACAAGCAGGAAAGTCATATGTCAGGCCAGCTGAACCTTATCACTGAAGTAACCACAGGGTATAAAGCAGTTCTGCAGGAAAAAAAACAAGTCAGAATTCATATGTGCATCACATGCACTGCAGGAAGAAGGAAAGAAGGAAAGAAGGAAAGAAAAGAAAGAAAGAAAAAGAAAGAAAGAAAGAAAGAAAGAAAGAAAGAAAGAAAGAAAGAAAGAAAGAAAGAAGGAGAAAGAAAGAGAAAGAAAGAAAGAAAAAGAAAAAGAAAAAGAAAAAGAAAAAGAAAAAGAAAAAGAAAAAGAAAAAGAAAAAGAAAAAGAAAAAGAAAAAGAAAAAGAAAAAGAAAAAGAAAAAGAAAAAGAAAAAGAAAAAAAGAGAGAAAGAGAAAGAGAGGAAGAGAGAGAAAGAGAGAAAGAGAGAAGAAAGAAGGAAGGGAAGGGAAGGGAAGGGAAGGGAAGGGAAGGGAAGGGAAGGGAAGGGAAGGGAAGGGAAGGGAAGGGAAGGGAAGGGAAGGGAAGGGAAGGGAAGGGAAGGGAAGGGAAGGGAAGGGAAGGGAAGGGAAGGGAAGGAAAGGAAAGGAAAGGAAAGGAAAGGAAAGGAAAGGAAAGGAAAGGAAAGGAAAGGAAAGGAAAGGAAAGGAAAGGAAAGGAAAGGAAAGGAAAGGAAAGGAAAGGAAAGGAAAGGAAAGGAAAGGAAAGGAAAGGAAGAAGGAAAAATTACATATTTTAATACAGGTATACACCTTCTCTCTACATGTTGGGTCTTATTAACCACAGCATAGTGCACTGTGTGTTCAGTTACTCTTGAGCTATGGGAGATCCTGAATAAGGACTTGTGAAATCTGGATTCACTCCCTGTCTCTAAGAGATTTGCTGGGTGACCTTGAACACACTGGGTGATCTTGTCTCTGAGCCTCAGTTTCTCTCCAAGAATGGTGAAGTGTGTTCTGATATAAACACTATAAAAATTTTGAATATTGCTTGCATCTTTCTGTAGTGATAGTATTCTGCACCCTGTATATACTCATACTGCATAAGAATAAATAAGTAACCAGTTACATGGTTCAAAAGTTCCTACTACACATTACTCATTGTGAAATAATTTAATGGCCTCAAACAGCATGAAAAAAGGGCTCAAATCTCCACAACAATCATCTGTATAACCAGGTCTTCTCCTTGGATATCTTTTACCAAAAATATCTTCAGATTCTTCTGTGAACACTTTCAGAAATTCCTTATAAAAGATTGAGGAAAGGAAGACAAATATGTGGTCAATATGCCCTTAATCTCAAGAAAGGAGTAGAAACACCTCAAACATAAGCATATCTGCTTTGCTTCCTTGAAGCAAAACACTCAAGGAGGTGAACAAAGGCAAAGATGAGCCATGACACCCTTCTTCTCAAGTTCTCACTGCAACAGCTGAAATTCCATGAATCATCCCATCAATCACCATAAAGCAGACAACACAGTCACTCTGAATGCCAGCATTCGGCATCCACACAACGCAAGCAAAGGGCAAAAACCCAAACTGATTACAGAAGCAGACCAAGAAGTAAAACAGAACTTGGCTTTGTGATTGCACGTCAGCCCTCTAAAGCTTCAAACTGGGGAGAAAACAACAATTAAAAAAAAAAAAAATCAGGAAACAGGCAGCAAGAGCCAAGCTGGAAATTCCATATCTGATGCAACATCCTTCACTGTTACAATGCCACTCAAGACCCTAATGTGTAGATATCCACTAATGAAAAAGCTTGTGGATTGCTTAGATCCAAATAGGGGAAATGACTGATTTCCTCTCCCCTTCCTCCAAACTATGCAGTGTATAGGACTGTAGCATCCTGGTTCTTGACTGAAATTCCCAGAAACTGAGCAGTATATAAATAAAAGGCCTGATGGTTTCCCCACGATCTGAGGACTATCCATGCAGAAGTTACCTGTGTCATAGCATCACTTCCTATGAGGATTTGGCTTGATCCTTTTTTCTTTAGCTTTAGAGCCCAGCAGGGGAAACACAAACCCATAACGAAAAAAAACCCAAACACACCCCCCAAAAAAATTAAAAAAAAAAAGCTAAAGCCTCTGTTACTTCACATACAATCTCCCCTGAGCATGAATATTATTCCCGTAAGGAGCCATGGTTGGGGGCAAGGTTTCAGTAGATACACATTGAATGGGAAAAAGCATCTGTAGAGCAGTTCTTCAGACAACTGTGAGATGCCACTGCTCACACGGATGCTGCAGCACCAAGGACTCAAAAAGGGAGAAACAGGAATCATATGTGATATGCTGAAAGGTCGCCAAGGAAGATGTAGGGGGTTTGTAGGGGTCTGAAGCGCACTCAGAGAGCAGGAGGAAAACTTAATTATGGATTTTCCTGCATTGTAGGGTTAGCAAGATGGGCTTTCTACTGAGGGATTGGTGCTACCCAAGTTGAGTTTAGACTGCCAGAAGTCAGAGAATTAGTGTTAATTTATTGAAAAGGAGAGGAAAAACAGGGCCGAGGGCTATAGAACCTTCCCCATATGGAAGGTTCATTGAGAGGATATATCAAATGTGAGTGGGTGGGATAGTGAAGTAAAAAGCAGATTATCACCCTTGTGAAAAGGGGATAAGTCAAAATCCCTTGGAATTGGGATATGTGTGACGCAGTAAAGCATTTAGGAATTTTAAGGACCAGTATCTCTGGTCTGATATAAAATTAGCTCAAATTAGATAATGACTGCTTACCTTAACATAAAATAAAGATAGGCCATAGTAATAATAGATCTTTAATTAGGTTTATTTTTCTAAACAGCTGCATTAAAGCTAGTGTAGGAAATACTGTTTTCTTTCCTGTTAAAACCAACAAGCTGTAAATTTGTCACTCTAATTCTAAGCATATGCACAAGTATTCTAAGAAGCAAATCTTAACAGCTTGTTATCACAAAGTTGCTCTGACTTAGTAGGACCAAATGAAGGCAAGTTATCAGAGTTTTCTTTTCAGAGTCACAGATCCTTCTCCAAATCCTGAAATATGTTGCTTTCCTTATACACAAAGTATCTCGCTCACATACACATTTGGAAGCCATACCTCTTGACTGCGTGCCCACCTTACAAAATACTTAACAGATCTTATTGGGTAACTAAACAATTACATCATGCATATTCTACAGTGCCATTACATGCAATGCTGTCAAATATTAACTTGTCAAATGCCCTACAAAACATAGCTTCACGGATGTCTTTCAAGGACACTTGCTGCTACAACTTCCTTATTATCTACTTTACAAACCTTTCCAACACAACTCATTAATTCATTACAAAGTTAACTGCTCTTGTTACTTCATTAACTGAAACAACATGATTTTTCTTGTGCTTTAATAGAAGATTTAATTTAATAATTTAATACAATTTATTTCATTCATAATCCCAGACACAAATACTCCTATATCTGTTACCAAATCTAAAATATTTTCAGCAAGGCTGATCAAAATTATTTTGTGTTTGTACAGTCTTTATTGTAAAAAGCTTTATTACAAGCAACAAATATTTTAGGATAGTCAATGTAGGAATAATACTTGACCTACAACAGTCTGCGGAGGAAAACATTAGAGGAGAAAGGGGATTAGAGAGATTTGGCTCTGCTGCATGGGGTCTTGTTGCTAAATTCATCAGATGTTTTAGAGAGAGCCTACCCTTATTTTCCTGCAAGAAAACATTAAGGCAAGCCTTTCTCCTTTGTGTTTGTAATATGAGATACTCTGCTGGTAGTGTTCACTTTATAGACGATATAAACCTAAGGATATATGAAACCAGTGAAGTTTCATGTGCAGTGAACAGAACTAATATCATATGAAGTTCTTGGGTTTTTGCCCAGAGTTCTTCAGGTATGTGGTAACCCTAGGAATCAACATCAGCAATAAAACTTCATGATGTAAAACTCATGGGAATATATCCTCTATTGCTGTAAGCTGGCAAAGCTCCATTTAAATCGCTACAAGAGAAAATTTGACCCAGGGAGTAGCAGTAACATACAATAACCCTCTGCAAGGATTCCTAGAAAAAGATTTCTATTAAAAGAATTCACAAAATAAGAAGCAAAGTTTCATTTCAACCTCAGAAAAAAGTTTGAAAAATGAAAACCCTCTCAAAGTTAATCCTGCAGAGAACATATTTGATCTCTGTGGCCAAAGTGGACTTGACCTATGCATTTATAGCCTAAGAGCGGGAAATTTAAAACTGAAGCAGGGAGAATGGCAATCACAGTACATTTCTGGGGGCTATTAGTACATTCCCTTGACAGCTTACACCCGCGCTGTGTTTATGGGGGCCTTGGAGCTGCTTAAATGCTCTTCCCTCTCCTGTTCAAAGGATTGCTTTTAAAAGTACTCTTTAAGCTGGTAATTTATACTGTAAAGAGGGATTCAAGGCCAAAAATGCATCTACAGAATAAGAACTTGAAGCAATAATGTTATCTGACCCCTTGGTTGCCACCATTAGATGCTGTTGTTTAATGCACAGTGAGTGCTTTATTTTGGGCTGGTTTGGCATTCAGCAAAGAACATTTACAACGGTTATTAACCCCGTGTTCTACACTTCCACTGCAGTAAATATTTTTGCTAGATATTCTATAATGGTAATGATACATTGTGGATGTAAATTTTTGTTGGGAGCTGACCTCTTACTCGATTAAACAAGTGGTTGGAGGTTATTTGCATGTGCTGTTCCAAGATCATCTTCCTCTTCTAATTCTGTGTGAAAGATTGCTTCCTCTCCTACAGTGAAGGATATTAGAGAGCAGATAATTTAGATTCAAGGTCAGCGTCCTTCAAAGCAAGTAGCCTGAGCTATTGCAAGTAATCCTATGACATGCAAGGGAATTGCCTAATATGAGTAAGATTGCAAAATCAGGTCATGCCTGAACTGATGATGTTGGGAAACATGAGGTATTTCCTTCCCTTAAATGACCTTGTGGGATGTTACACGCCCAACCTTAGCCAAGAATGCAACTGGGGAACTAGCATCAATTTTCAAAACTAGGCTCCCACTTAATGGTACAGACTGTGGAAAATACCACTACTTGCAGGCAGGCTTAATTACTCTAAATAAAGGAACTGTCTAGTTACTGTTCATGCCAAACAACATGACATACTCACCTGTGAATTTTCCCAGCGCAGGAGAAACACAGTGGTTAGAGTAACTCTTTCTTGCATTGCATGAGAATGTGAAAATGAGTCATGGAGCAAACCTACTGAGAACTTCGATTAAAAAAAAAACAAACCAAAAACCACAGTACATTCCACAAATGGTGATATATTAAACGCGACAAACTTTATTAGAACCTAGTATAACCTGAGGGCTGTAATCTCAGTTTAGGTGAACTGCCTGAGCTATACTGAATATGCATCAATCCTTTGAGGTTTGCAGTATTCAGTTTAATTAAAACAAAATATTTTTGTAAGACAGTCCATCAGGTGCTCATCATACTGCTCCAAACTGCAGAACTCAGGGTCAGAGCTGTACACTTTGTATATATACAACAAATTCCAGGCCAGTCTGTATTCCTAATTTCTCAAATCGTATCCTTTAAAATTTGCTAATCCAGCTGTGAAACCTACTGGATTACTTTTATCTCTGTTCATGCCCCATCTCGGTGCTCCATGTTTTGTCATATCTGGTGGGATTTTTGCAGTGACTGTTTCCAGCAAGGATAGCTCTGTTCTGCCCAGCAGAGCTCAGGTACAGGTCCCCGCAGCTAGCACTGAATCAGTTGCAGCATAAGCTTGTCTCCATGATGCTTCTCATGAGCTGCTTAGCTTAGTTTCTACGACTCAAATACTTCTTGGTAGTACAACAGTGTGCAAAAAGCTAACTCAGAGATCTTTCACACAGCACAACAAATAGACACAGCCTGAATGTGGAGGCAGTGTTTGATGGCAGGCTTCCTGGCTCAGGTATGCCTCTCTCCCTCCAAGAGGGAGGCTCATCCTATTCTACCAGAACCACATTACTTAGATTTTCCTCACAAATCTGAAGTCAGATTATTAATAAATCTACTGCATCTCTCAAATGGCAAAGAATTTGTAGCCTAATTGTAATGCCTCCTTGCATATAGTCTAAAATGTTGAAGTGGTAAAAGGCTTACGCTTCTTTGTGTATATTTTGCAGTGCCAGGGAATTATGCTTTGCAACCAAATTGCAGCTAAGCTGTGCACAAGCTGCCTGTGCACACCCTGAAGCAAGGCAGCAAGGCTTGAAAGCAGCCTTGGATCAAGACGGTGACTACTACGCACCTTCTGCATTATTGGCCCGAGGCTTGCATAGAGAACAGGCCCTCGCTTTGGTGAGATCAGGACTTCTCCCTTTGTTATTTAGAATCCAGTCCAGCAGTTCCTCCATTGTACAATTCCCATGGCTCTCCATGACTAGTCCTTGCATTAATTGGGCCCAATCCCTCTGTATTCAAAACTTCCATCCTATTAAGACCTAGGCTTGCTGCTTTCTTGCTGAAGTCCTGATTTTGCAACCTCTTTACATCTGGCATTCCCACTGAATTTGCTGCAGATAAACCTGCACTGTCTAGTTGTTTCTCAGGCCCTGCAGAAAGCACAGCTAAATATACAAAACATATATTCACAGAGGAAATGGTCTTTTTTTTAAAAAAAAGTCACCACATGTCTACGCTATCAGTGCTGAGTCAGAAAGTTTCTCACAGGTGCAAAAAACGTGTCATAATAATGGTTTAGTTACTTTAAAATCCACATAGCAGGAGTGTTAGTATAACATACATTTTTTTACTGAGACAACTGAGACTGCAAACCTGATTTTTCATTGAGGAGGGGAGCAAAGAAGGGCAAAAAAAGGAAAATGGCATTTCATTAAATTAATAGTGACTTAAATCAATAGTATGTCTTTGACTACAGAGGTTTTTTGAATGAAAGTTGCACACTGTATTTTAGTTATATTCCATTAGAGAAGTAGAAGAGCATTTTAGATTTGATTTTTTTAATATCACATCCCATTGTTTCAAGACTACAGCTCCAAATTTGATGCCTTTTGAAAGAATAGCATGAAATTATCTTAAAATGAAATATGAGTGTAATTACAAAGTGCTAAGCACTCTCCTAATGCACTTGTTGAATATACTATGCCAGTAGCATAAAATATGTCACAATTGATAAAATTTAGAACATGCTTCAGTAATTTCACTTAACTCTTAAGAGCAGGATAGAATAAAAGAGCTGCTGTGCACCTTTCTCACTGCAGTTATAAATGTTTCATTGTTACTTTGGGAAACTAGATTCATCTGGAGTATTTTAATTTTCTTTGCATCAGCAATACTGGAGCAGATAGCAAATTTAGTGAAGTTAAAAATAAATGGTCATATTCTCAGATAGTGTAAATCAGCACTGAGATCAATACAATTATGTCACTTTACATTGGATTAAAATCTAAAGATATAGGTACTAAATCACAGTACCTCCTTGCCCAATTAGCTGCTCTGCCTGTGGACAGACAAGGTCACCATTCCTTCAGCTGTGTGATAAACTATTTGACTCCTCTTTGATTCCCTTTTGTTTTGCTCGCTAATTTGAGAATAGAAACAATGCAATGATTTCCCTATAACAGCTCGTGAAGAAAAAAATTAATCTAAGCTTTCCTTTGTTGATACATGAGGGTAGTAGAGCAGCAAATAGCACAGCAGCTGAGCTGAGGGGTGAAAGGTTGGAGTTTTCTGGTCAGAAGCTGTCAATCAAGAGGAGCATTGCCAGGGCTCTCCTGCAAGGCACCCGCAAGAGCACTGGTTGGAAGGGAGAACTGCCGGTGCTGCTCTCTAGCATATGATCTCTCCTGTCTCCATAGCATGACAGCCATTTCAGAGTTTTCAAACTTACAACAGGTTTTTCAATGAAGTCTAATGAGCCACCTTGGCCTGATTAAGGACATCATCTCACACACCTTACAGCTGGTGGTGCCATGTTCTCAAACCAGCGCCTGAATAGGAGCACACTGAGGAGCGTGAGCAAAACCTACATTTATACTATGAACCTGAGCAATGCAACATCTAGATTGGTTTACCAATTATTTCATTTGGATTCTCTCCAATGTTTTCAAGAAGAATGTATTTCCAAAGAATACATTTAACAATGCAATAAACAAAAATATATATGGGCTCTTTAACATGACTATAAAAAGTCTTCACGACATGTAATTTTGTCTTTGATCACATCCAGGAAAAAGTTGTAGTGTCTATCCATTGTTCAGCCAGATAAAAACAGGATATTACTAGAAGACAGAGACCATCTGAATACTCTGGAATTCTTCATAAATGCAAGTGCCATCAAATGTCATCACCATCTTGCACACCAGGAAAACTGCAGAACTGTAGGAAAGTTCATGCTGGACTGGACCTCTGGAAATCATCTAGTCCAATATCCTCCTGAAGGAGGTGCTAACTTCAAAATTAGATCAGGTTGCTCAGGGCATTTTCCAGCTGAGTTTTGAAAGTGTCTATGGGTGGAGATTCCCTGATTTCTTGGCAGCCAGTTCCAGTGCCTAACTACTCACATTGTGATTTTTTTTTTCTTTTATTTTCACGAGAAATTGCATTCTCCTTCCAAAGTCAGAGACTCTCTCAGAATTGGAATCTAAAGCCAAAGATCTCCGGTCAACCTTCGAAGCGCAATATTGGCCCTTAAGTTTCACCCACTTATTCCAATATTAGTGTCAAAATTTTATTTGTCCAAATCATCTCTTTCAGAAAAAGATTCAGTCTTTATCTGAAGGCATCAAAGTTTCCCCTGCTCTCCTTGGCAAACCACTCCAAGAGCTAATCATCCTCTTTCTTAAAATTGTATGTCTTCCCATTTGAATTTGTCTGATTCCCTTTTCTAACTACTTGTCTCTTTCATTTCTGCCACCTCTAAATTAAAAGGCCCTTTAGTTTTCAGCATGTGCCCATGCCCTGTCATGCTATGACTTAAATGCATATTCTACAATACAGGAGTGGCTACATCTGCCTTTTAACCATGTGAATATAAAAGGCTTGAGAAAATGAGCTCTGGAAACCAAGTGGTGATTTTTGAATTCTGTCTTATTCACCAGCAAGGTGTGAGAGAAATGATGAGGATTTTTTAGGTGCTGTAATCGAGTTTTCTTTCAGTGTGTTTTTTGTTAAATTAAACAGACTATCTTCTTTGTGTCTCTCAGGGTAAGGCATCTATCTGCATCCTCTCTAATTTTTCAATTGCTATTTTAACATATGGCTGCCAGAACTGTACAGGATCAGTTTTACTACACATCAAGGAAAAATTATGTCC
The DNA here is from genome assembly GCF_965183815.1 of Platalea leucorodia. Lineage (NCBI taxonomy): Eukaryota > Metazoa > Chordata > Aves > Pelecaniformes > Threskiornithidae > Platalea > Platalea leucorodia. Next base: position 155,289,499 of record NC_138823.1, on the reverse strand, counting down.
CTCCTCCCCCTCATTCCTGTTTATCAGCCAAGGATCATATAAACCTCCTCTATTTTCTTTCTTTTTTTTCTTTTTTAGCACATTATTCCAGAGCTTATACGGAGTTGCTTGCAGACTATACGCCTATATCTTTTACTGGTTTCCACAGTATAATCCTTTGTTGTAAATATATGGTCTGCCATCTTTATTCCTAGAAATAAGCTGTTTCATTTGGTGTATTAAAATGCATATCTGTGAAAGGGAACTTCATCAATCTGTTCTTATTATTTACTATTCTTTCCAATGTTGTTCCATTCATATAATTTTCAGCAACAGCTTTATATTTACTCCCAGATCATCAATTGAAATGTTAAACAGCACTGGACATAATACAGACACCTGTCAAACATGACTAGAGCATTCAATTATGATTCCCCAAAGATGACTATTATTTGAGACCTGCCAGTTAATTAGTGGTTAACTCATTTAAAGCATGATTTATTTGAAATTAGAGTATCTTATGGAACTAAATCAAAGTATATATCCATGGGCCAAAATTACCATTGAATATCAGGTAGGAACAATCATACTAAAGACTAATAATGATGAGCTTATAAATATGTATAGCCGCATTATTATTATTATTATGGAGCATTTCATTCTGCTGCTCTGAGAGAAATCAGTTCCCTGCTTTACTTCCAGATGATTGACAGTTCAAGGGTCACACATTGGCCTGTTTCTCTTCCTAACGGAGGAAATCTAATTTTAGTCTGAAAGAGACTTAAAAAAATCCTAGAGCAAGAGGTCATCCAGCTTTATTAACTGCTCTTTGGGCTAAAATCTTTGATGGGGAACTATGAATTTGGAGGTATAAAAAAAGATTCTTGTAAAATGCTGATGCCTACCCAGACAGAATGTTAGATCTTAAGAGCACCACGAGTCACATAAAAAAAAAAAGGTGCACTGGTTTTATCAGAGGGTCCTTCAGGCAGCAGGAGGAAGGGGAGGGATCTTGAGCATTTGTTCTTGTGAACATGCAACATGTGGCACCAGAAATACTTTTGTTTCCCTCCTTTAAGTACTGAAGGCAAGGAGGGGATTCCTAGAGATTGAAACTGATTTAGAAAAATCTTCAAGTGTAAAAAGTCAGCAATAAACCCCCACAGAAACAAAACAAAGCCAAGCAAAAGCATAATGAAAGCCTAGGCAGAACCTACTGACTTTTTACTGCTATAAGTAGATTTTGTATTTTTATTGTCACAGTGAAGACACCAGCAATATACATCACCCCAGAGTAACAGACATGTACATAGGCATGTACAAAGTGTACTGAAGTTACTGGAAGGATTGCCATTGGCTTCAGATGGATTAGGCTGCCTCTGGATGATCTGTAAAATTTTGTTGATCTGTACCAGTTACATAGAAGTTCAAAGTCTGACATCCTGCAGAAACCAAGCCATTGAATTGCACCTGAGTTCCTGACCTAGTTAACATGTTAATCTGAGTTTAGATTCTAAAACAAAACTAAAATCTTTCATAAGTATCTTTCCTTATTTTCATGAGCCTGGTGGTTAAAGGATTCTTTTAAGATAGGGGAGGCTTAAATTCAAATCTTTTACCTTTTTCTGATTTCAGAAATAAAGATTTAGAGGTTAAACAAGCATTGAGAAAATAACTTTGCAGTCTATTGACATAAAATTCCAGTCTCTCTTTCAATTAGTATTTTCTTAATTATATAGAATGGAGCAATTCCAGTTGGATACTGAATTTCAGCACCATTTCAGAATACTCCAAGGAGACCAATTGCTTTTCTGAACTGTGGAAAATGTTAGTGTAATTACATGCCCCAAAGTGGGTTTCAAAGATATATGAACATGGATCTCACACATACCAAGAGAGTATCACTTCTGCTGTTTGCACGAAAAGATGAGGCTGACAGATGAAACTAATTCCAAGAGTCATTTGTAGCTGCAAATCCGAAATGAGAGAAGGTGTTTTCCTCTAACCCCATACTCGTTTAACAACCTTTGATGGCAGAGTAGAAGTCTGAACATTTCTTTGTCATTTCCTACTGTTTAATGCTTCACACAAAGCACTGGCTTCTTTGAACCCCATTTTTAGGTGTCTTGTTCTTCCCATAAATTATAGAGAGACCTCTGATTTCACTATGGAGAACACCACCTGAAAAATGTTCCAAACCTCTTTAGACTTTATCATTTTTCCTCCTTCAGCCTATTTCACCTTAACATTAACTCTAAAAAGATCACAGATGGATTCAAATGTAGTATAAATTGATGCATCTACTGAGCTACCCTGGTTCACATTAGCTGAAAATAGAACTCCAGTCTGGAAGTGACAGTCCAGTATCATATAATCAGACAATGTTATAGGAAAATACTATCAACTAAAGCAGGGCCAACAGCTTTATAAATATTGTGTGAATTAAGACTGTAAAGTAAATTAACCTATAAAATTAATAAAGTGTGGTTTGGTGTTGTTTTTTTTTAATGAGAATTAGATTCTCAGCAGGTAGTTGAACTGTCATGTTTGGAGATGAGCTGATTTAAACAAGGTAAAGACATAACTGAGATTATTTTAAAAATTATTCTCCTTTCTTAGCTGTTGCATCTTGGGGTGGAAGTGGAGAATAAGCAGAACTCTCCCTGAAAGGAAGGAAAATCAGTAGAGGCTGAAGAAGATTTTTCATGTATGTTGGAGAGATTTTACTGGCCATCTTTACCTCGTGTTTTCACGTTCTTCTCAAGGGAAATAAAAAGATATAGTTTTATGATACTTATGAAAGAGTTTAGAAACGTGTTCTTTTGCTGTTCTTGCCTAAATTTCAACCTTTAAAATTGAGAATATGTTGCAAGTCCACCTTTGGGAGGAGAAAATGTAATTTCCTAAGGGTGAGTTTCTCAATGGCAAGGCCGACTCAGCAAAAGCTGAGTCACTTTTATCAAATGAGTCTGGCATCAGGTTAAGGAAAAATAACATGTGGAGACAGAAAGGTATGCAGTATATATTTTTACACTAATTACCCATTGTCCTAAATCCTGTCTACAGTCAGCTGATTCATTTGACCCACCAGTAAAAATAAAATATTGTGAAACAACTAAGGTGCCACATAGCGACTCTTAATATCTTCAGCAACCTGAATTCTCAAACAGGAAATTTTTTGGGTTTTGTTTAAGTCAATATCAATCTTCCTGTTCATTTAAAATCTACTTTTCTTGTAAAAGTCAATGACATAGCTTAAAATGCAATGTATATATAAATATAGGTACATATACATGTATATATACATTCAGGCAGACAGATAGTCCTTATGACATTGATTATCCAAGAGTGAGATTTTTGAGGACAATGTGCCAGCAGTGTGTACAAGGAAGGACCTGAACATCTACAAAGCTGTGTGTTGGAGTTTTAGGTGACTGACCTCAGAGTGGTACCCAAACGATGGCTTATGAAAATATGTTGCCTGTATCATGTATAGGCAGACTTGGGACCTTCATACTGAAATCCAAACCAGTCATCTACAGTTGGGCAGTTCTGCCCTAACTCCTCCCCAGGTGGGTGCCTGGCAGTGGGGATGAGCCTGAGCCTGGGCCTCCAGGGCTGCTGGTCTGAGTGCAGAGCTCTTGGGTGTGGGAAGTGCACCTCCTGCTCCTGAAAGAAAGCCCAAATTTGTATTTGTAGCTAGCTTAGTCTTTCTGTGAGTGAGATATGCTCTGCGACTGCTGTAGTGCTGGCACATTGCAGAGGATCTGGGTGGACTAACATTTAGATCAACACTAAGCTCCCAGATATTTTTTAAGTATAACTTTGGCAGCTGTGTCTTCCCCAGAAAGCAATATAAGCCTGTTTATTATATGTGTGGCCCAAGTTCAGTCTTTGAATTGATGAAGACGGTAGATGTTACACAGGCAGGCAGGATCACATCCTGCTATTGTGTCAGTTTTACACGGTTCTGACTCCACTGACTTTGATGGAGATATCCCAAATTTAAACTGGCACAAGGGGAAAGAGCCCATGATATTTCTAAGGAGCAGATGTCCTTACACAATCAGTTGTATGCCCATGTATGTATTCTGACGGCTAGATTTAATAGTAAAGTTCTAGCTTTAGTTTAGAAAATACATGTCTGTCCCTGCTTTAGCCTATAGGTCTAGCAGCTGTGACTGATGAAATATTTTTGCTTGCCAGAAATATAGGTTTCTCTGTGCAGCTATTTCTCATAACAATGCAAAAAAGAAATCTGGGTCACTTCAGTCATTTGCTTCCATTAATAGTTAAGTGTGAGTTATTGCTATTGAATGTATTCTGAACCCATGGATTTTAATTTTTTCTGCATCTCACAAACAAATAAACAAAAAAAGGATCCTTAGTCAAAATAGTTAAGAAATCCTTTATTAACCAAAACTTAAATTTGCCATGAATTTTTTGTGGAAACACACTGCTTCTGATTTTATGTTAATACAGAATTTTTACACAAAGCTCTTTCCCAAAATATCTGCTTTAAGGAGAGTCATGGTTCCCTGTACTGCAAAAAAGAGCAGGGAGAAGAAGGGTTCTTTAATGTATTTGCAAGCTATTTCAAACCTAATAAGCTGAAGAGAAGGGTTTGTGACAAGAGTGAACTTTGAAATCTAGTTGCTCCTGCTGTTCCAGTTAGATTCCTGGCCACCTGTTTTTGCTGAACAAGCATTTCTAGAAAGCTGGACCAGATTCAGCACAGTGGGGCACAGGTAGGCTAATTTAATTCCCTCATTCCTTAGCAGGTCTGACTGACATTCTTTGTTTTCAAGCCTTAACAACAAATATACACCTTTTGTGCAATTCTTTCTTAAGCTGTGGCCTGTCATTAGGAATCCACAGCAAAGAAGTTGAGGCTGACAAAATCACCAGGAAACGCTGATGCAATGGTGATGCAGATGATGATATACTATGTTACAGTAATGTTAATCTGGAAAAGCATGTATGTATCTGCCAGAGTGGGAAATGTCCACCCGCTGTAGCTGTGAAAGCAAATGCAGGTGAAGCGATGGGGAGAGCAGGGCAGTGGGTTCTTGCGAGTCATCCCCCACTGCCACAGCCACAGGGAGAGCTGCTGAGCCTGCCCCGCTGCAGCGGCACCGCCCCACACCCAAAGCTTGTCCTCCTGTCAACTGCTCCCACATAGGAGCGCGACCACCAAATAATGCTCTTTTCAGGGACATCGCTACCCCAGTCTTCTTCCCTGTGCTGAGGATGAGGAGGGAGCCACCTTCCACGCTGTGCTTCTACCTTCATATCTCACAGGACCTCCATTTCCACAACATTCCTACATGGCAAAGAGCAGATAAGGAAGGACTTCCCCATGTAGATACTAGGACAGACTGACTTTTTTAATACAGTGTTAATTTATTGTTGTTGCTGGGTGTGTCTGTGTCCTGTCCCCCCTCCCCCCTGAGATTTTATTGAAAATAAGATTATTTTGCCAAAGTAAGAACTTAAGTCTTGGCTAATATTTTAGTAGTTGTACAGCCTGAAATAATAAACAGACATCATTTCCATTTGAAGAACTGTCAGACTGGAAAAGGTGAAAGATAGCAGGACAAAACCCTGAGAACAGATTTTTCCTACTCTTCCTTTCTGAGGAATTAAGAAAGGAGGAGGTAGGAAGAAAGATAACTAAAGAAAAATATACATATACTCTGCATTTAAATCTTTAATTTAGAAGTGAAGAATATCATGTTTAAAAGTATTATTTGTCACTTTTTATGATCGCCCTTCTCTTCTTTCCTCCAACATTCCCTCCCCCACGTCAGCTCAATCTCTTTGTGTGTGTGTAATAATAGATATCCCAGCAAGGTACCGTCTTTGTTAGCATGGTTCTGAAGCTCTTCTAAGCTGCTGTTTTTAGCGGAAAACTCTACAGCTTTGTCATATGTTAGCTTTCAATATCATTCCCCTAAATGATTCATATAATGATTGTGGCTACTTGCAGGCAAAAAAAGTCATCCATTATGCCCTCAAGAATTGCATGACAAACCCTACTGATACTAAACATACATGTCACTGTATCCCATACACTGTTTGACTCACTCACATTTTGGACTGACTTCTGAGCAGTGATTCAGCTAAGTCCTGCCCAGCTTTCCATGCTGATAACATAGGAAAAAATGAGAAAGCAGCAACATTAGACTCATTGTATTCTCTCAAAGCCAAGAAAAAGCCTCACTGTTTTCCTGTTGCGGTTTTGTTGACACTTCCTTGTTGTGTCCATAGTATTGGAATACGCTCATTATTCACAGCCTTGGTGGCTGGTTTTAAACACACTTTCCCCAAAAGTGAATTAAGTGATAGTGAAATTTTCAGCACATGCAACTCTTTCCCAGGGTGCTGAGTTTATTATTCTTATTCTTGAGAGGTTCCTGCAGACTGAAGCCAGAGGCGAATGCACACTGGTGATACGCTCATGGAAAAGGAGATGCAGGGAAATAGCATTTGCTTGGCAGGAAGATCATCCTGAAGGATGGCGGGATCACCAGAGCTACCCTATGGTAGAAGCCCCCATGTTCAACAGCTGGGAGAGAGCCAGTGTCTCTCACCACTGCCGAAATCGCATCTGCGTAACTTCTCGGCATAAAAAGATTTGCCCCTTTGAAACTGAACAACCTCTGGTAGCCTTTTATTGTCTCAAACCCATCCACCTTGAACATGATTACTTAATTATATCCCAAACTGGGCAGACTCAAATCTCATTTATGACATGATCCTTTTGGTGTATAATAATCTTAACAAGCCTTAATTTTCCACTCTGTCTTCCTGTCATAGTTACTTACCACTGCTAAGAATAATGAGATAAAAATGTTAGGTGGAACAGCAGAAAGGAAAAAAAAGTCAGTTCAGAGCAATGCTTGTGTGGACTTCCCACAGAGTAATACTTAATGACATTCCTTAGGCACTTCTAAGGACTCAGCTCCTTCTCTGGACTTCAGGCGAAGAAGGACCACGTTGTCAGATTTTGGGGGTGGTTTTGCTTTAACAGCTTTTTTCCAGACATTGTCAGCCTGAAAAATATGGCTCATACTTTCTGGCCCGTGAAATCAAGGAAACACTACCGATTTACTCTAGCAAAGAATTTTATTTGCATACACTTGCCTCAGCGGGACCAATTCACACCATTTTATAGTATGACCTTGAGTATCTATTGCCTTTTTTATTTTTTAGTTTCGTAACTTTCATTTTTAAAACAGAAGTTGCTAACTTTAATTGTAAAGAATATCATGAAAATGTGTTCTGAATGCACCCTGCTGGATCCAAAATACAGAATTTAAATAAAAAAAAAAAAGTTTCATATTACCATTATTTTAATTTTCAGACTTCTAAGGCAATCTTGCACTTAGTAATTTTTTTTTTTATACCTGGTTCCTAACTTGTGGAAGCTTGGATATATGATTCATTGAATACAACCATCAACAACTTCAATGTTGACGTGCTTAGGTTACTCATATTCCCGCAAAATGTTAACATTCAAAAGAACTCTGAAAGTTGGCTTTATTTTTTGCCTTTAATGTTGTTTTTTTTTTTTTTTATTTTTGCATCTGTTTCACTAGCACAGACTGTTTGATTTTGTTCAGTGTTTTCAGCTGGTTTCATCTTACACCCTAGTTTAAGGCCGATATATTATTATCAGTCCCACAGATGACTCTTGAAGGACACTGTTTTATTGGAATGTAACAGCATATAGAAAATAAAAATCCTAGACAAGAAAATCTGTTTCCATTTATGCGTGTGTGTGTGTGCATATGCATATAACTTTTAACAAAAAATATGAAGATTCTTGGGCTCCTTATAGTCTGTCATTATTTTTTCTTTGTTAATGCCTTCATATTAAGAACTTAATTTTAGCATTAAAATGTAAGCTTATACTTACATGTCATGGATTGAAAGGACACAGTGAAGTGTATGGGGGATCAAGGGGGTACTGCCTCTTCCTTTTCTGGTAAGGGATACCTAGGCAGGCACAAAGCTGAGGGTCTCTCACTGAATACTGAAAAAAGCCAAGTGCTACAGTATGAAGGCTGAAGAATTTGTCTCTTAGCACCTTTGATTTGTGTTTTCAAACACCAATATCACGAAGAGCTACATCCTTCCTGAAACTTGACTCACTCTCCCCACTTAAGTTTATCACCTTCAGGGTCCTGGTGCACCCTGGACCTTGGCTGCACAGCTCCAGGAGGCATGAGCACATCTCCTTTTGGGGCTCCACATCCCTTATCAGGGATGATCCCTGTCCTCTGTGGTGCTCAAAAGAAGTCTGGGATGGTTTTTGGTGTCTCAGGGGACAGGAGGTGAGGGTCAGACGGCTGTTTACATGGACCTTATTTCAGAATCAAGGCTTAAATCTGCTTTGCATTAAACTATCTGCACACACAAATATTTGCCTAGCAGACTTTGGGTGCTACCCTACCCTTTGTGCCAAAAGGAGCCATATCCCACAGCTCTTTATTCTTTTATGAATCTTCTCTCTCTTGGCCAAACACATTAGTCTTTTATGACCTCATCATTATCCCAAAATACTTAATGTCTAATGAAAAAGATATTTTTTAATATTGAATTACACAGTTACATTTGTTTGGTGACTAGCAGTTTTAGCCTCTCCAACAGATATTCAAACTGTAGCGCCTAATCTGCTTGAATAAATGAAAGAATACACACTATTTTTTTTTTAAGTTGTCCATTATAGTTAAGATAAATAATGTCCTGTCACAGAACACAGAGACCGGAGTCTGGGTAGATCCCATCTGTGTAAGTGCTGGAAACCTTATTGCAGAAATCTCCTTTAGTCAGCTGCTTTGTTGCGTGCTACCACATAATTTTTACCTACAGGCATCCAGGCTGGTTTTGCCCTGTGAAGCATCTGTGGTCCGGACTTTGGGGATGGAAATTAGAAGAAGCTACAGAGGACTTCACAGGCACTGCGTAAACACTGCACCCCTTTGTCTCTTTGCTGCCCTTTCCTTCGCCAGTGGAGCGGGGGCCGGCCGGCAGCACACATATAGCAGGAAGCACAGCACTATAGATTTCACCTGCCGTGCCTTGTTATACAGATCCACTGTGGCATTCAATGCCTCTCTCTTCTGCTTGATTAAAGATAATAAGGGACAAGTCACTGACAACCCTTTGAGACAGGGTGGTTTCTGGAGATAACTAGCGGATGGATTTGTATCATCATATTTATATTTAGGATTTGATTAGTTTTTCCTTTATAATTCTAGCAATATTTTTAGTTTAGCTTATTGAGCATTAGAGCAACCCTCTCTCCAGTGACCAGTCTAATACCTCCAAAGCCCCACAAGGGGCTGTTGGGACACTAAAGACCATCAATCCTTATGAATAATGCATCTATTTCCTACTGAGGCTCAAATCCCATTAATACTATAACATTATTACATCTCCTATTTACTCTTTTCTATCTGTGGAATTAAAGATTAATTCTTAACAATTTTTTCAAATTAAGAAGAAATCTCAGTAGGTCCAAAGCATTTCTCATAGCATATACCAAAGTTATTGCCAGAAGAAGGTTGTTAGAAAACAAAATCGTGAAATGATAAGAAACATCCCAATCATGTGAGATGCGGATGGGCATTACAATGTCCCACCTAAAAACGCTCACTGAAGTGCATTAAAACGCAGTGTTCTGCATGGTGATTTCTCATCCTGGTGTCCAGAATGAGTCCATCTGTGACAGGCAGACAGGACTGAATGGAATTATGGTAAAATATCAACAGCATTATCTGTCTGACCAGGAAAAGGAAAACCGCTGAGATCATCAGAACAGTTTGCAAAACTACTTTCTCTCTCTTTGGATGTGGGTAATTCCAAATGTACCGTGGTCTAATTAGGCAGAACCTGGATGGAAGAGCCTCTCTCCCTGTAGGTTCACCACGGTAAGATCTCAGCCTCCTCTGCATGTCTGACTGCTACTGCTAATACTTCTGCTGCTGATGAATAATTAATTACAGTGAGGATCTATTAAAATCCAGTTGCCCTCAATGTCTTCTTCATAGTTAGCAAAAACAAATACAGGAAAACCCAGAAGACTACCTTGCCTAGTGAAGCTTGGAAATGAACAATAGTCTTTGACTATCACTGCATATTCAAAGATAAATCTTATAAATGAAATAACATACAGTAAGCTGAAATACATAAAATTCAGAAAAATACAGCTTTGCATGCATAAGTAGATTTTTGATATATTCAGTATCAAATCCAAAAGGTAGCACGTTACAGGAAAAATATATTACTGTATCCAGTGCAGATCTGCTGCCTTCCTGAATGATTACTGAGGTGTTTGTTATGTTACAGAATTCAGCAAATACATTGCCTTCCCCAGCCCTGTTAGATAATTTGCCTTTGTCCAGAACTGACCACACACTCTGCTTCTGAAATGCACAGAGGCAATAAAAAGAATATGGAGGTTTAGCAAGTGAGGCACTGAGGGACTAATATTCAGCAATGCTAATTCCAGCTAAATTTATATTGTATTGAAAGAAAGTGCTGTTAAAGAACAGCTTGGCTTACATCAAGACATGTGGTTACCAGATTACTTTCTATCTCCGCTCAAAAACATTTAGAGAATTTCTCATTAAAATTATTTAAAGTGAAACAAGTCAAATAAATCTACTTAAGAGCATGTTGTTGCATTGCCTCATTTGTGCTGAAAAAATGTTGCTTGTTTTTTACATTCTATTTTAACTGTACATATGAGGCTTTACTCACCCATTAACAAAATACATCACCTCCCAATTGCTTTCTATACCTCCTTAAATGTTAAACATAAACACATATACCATCTGTTTCCTATCATGACACCAATCCAAAATGGCTGCACTAGACACCTCCGCATAATAGATCATCTTAAAACACCTTAGCGGTTTTGCTTTATGGAGTTATTTTTCCTGTGACGAATTATAAACCTATATTTCAAGAACACAACCGATCTGTAGCCTCAATTGCAAATTCTGAATAGTTTCCTCTTTATTTTAACAAAATGTGCTGGCTTGTATCTGATGCAGCACTTTTTTTAAAGCCATAGGCCACCTTTGTTGCTATGGTATCCTAAAAATCCAGTTAATTTCTTCAGTTAATAACTTCTCAGTAATAATTTGTGAAGCATTCAGATTGAAAACATTACAGTTCAATATAGTCACTGCTATAACTTACAAAATTATTATGTAGCTGTTGTGTAACTGAAACTGCAGAACAAATTACAAGGTTTATCATCAGTCAATGTAATCAAAAATAAATTTCAGAAAAAATCACACTTCTGTTAAAAAAAAATCAGCTTTGCAATGCTTGCACTTGTAAACTCTAGCTATCAAATGTTCAATGGGAAATGGACAAAATATAGTCATAAATGTCAATGAATGAAAATTTGGTTCTGAATGGATTTCAAATGTACTTCCTCCTCAGGTTCAGCTCTATGAAAAATTGACTGTGTCTGGTGCAAGTTGAATTCAGTGAGGAATTTCTCCTTGCCTGAAATGAGCTTTTGACCAAGGCCTCACAATATTAATGCATGAACCTGCAAACCCTTATTTCCCAGGGTAGCTCCAATGAATCCTAGACTGATTAAACCTCTGTAGACCTATGTGCAAAAGCAATACTCCGCCTGCTCATTCTCCCTTATATGTAAGAGCTCAAATTGTTATGAGACAGTATTGCTACAGGTTTGATCAAAAATAAATGCCATATATCTAGGGACCATGAATAAGGGATGAAACAGTCAGTATAGAGGTAAAAGAGCTAAAGGGAAAAAAAATAAAGACACTATTGCCTTGGACTGTATAATCTCAGCAGAGTTTCTTGCCATGTCAGAGGCTTTATTGAAGAAGTACCTGTTAATGCCTCTTGGCTACACAATCCCATGGGATGAAGCAAAAGCAGGTAGACTTCTGTGGGGGTACGAGCTGCTCAGTAACCTCTTGTCACCAGAAATAAAGAACTGGAGTATAGGTGTTGGTGCCTACTCTATAAACCAGTGCTACCTGAGGAAGCAAAGCTGGAAAAGCTTGAGAAAGAAGTACTGCAGAGATTTCCTATCAATCAGAGCCATTTTGTCTCCAACAAATTTTTGAAAAATGGAGGAACAAGGAGAAAATACAGGTCCTTTTATGCTTTAAAACGCAGAGGGGAAACCTTCTTTACCTGTCATCTGTTGCCCCCCCCCGCCTTGCGCAGTGAGAGCTCCCCTTACTGTTTCAGTCTACCTTAACTCCTCTCTGCAGACAAGGCTAAGGAGACCTCCAATGGATGGACCATGGAGCTTTCCTCTTATTAAAGATTGTCTCTCCCTGTTGTGTGAGTATATAAGATCACGTACTCCTTTGGTGCTGCATAAATAACACTCAGCTACTTTTTGAAACAGTCACCATAGTGTTTTTCCTTCTCCTTGTTTGTAATTTTGCTGCTGCTATTTGTGCAATTTACAGAGGTTGTTTTTATTCCTCAGAGCTTTCAGTGCAATTAAAGAAAATAAAGAGAGAATGCTCAAGTGGTTGAGAAGAATGGAAGAGGTAAAAGACAGACACAAAGGCAGAGGTACCATGAAGAACTCCTAAAGAGGAAAGAATAAAATACAGCTTGTCTTCAACATGCTCTAACAGGCACAAGAATTCTAGACTCAGTTTGCAACAAATCATAATATGGTTTAGAGGGGAGAGAGATAGTAACTTCTAAACAATATGAACATCCAATTTAGGAAAATAGCAATCACTTGTCTATTGTGAACTTCAAAGTCATGCTGTATTTATAATACACAGTTGTTCAAATAAGTTGGTAAACTGTGATACACCCTACTTGCACTGACCAGTTGTATGCCAGGATTTTTCACACCCAAGAGATAAAAAAAACCAAACACCCAAACAGGTTCTGTTTTGGGATTTTAACTGTTTCATCTTGACCTTTGCATGAACATATGTGTGCCTAAGTGCACAAACATGCCATATCTAACCTCTGCAGCAGGAAGCTAACATGTTGGCTCACAGGCTCTGTCCTCATTTTTACCTTCACGTTCAACCTCAGTCGAAGTTGTTGGAACTTGCTGAGGCTACTAATCCAGGTCCATACCTAAGCCACCTGACTTCACCCTCAAATCCACATCCCTTTCCATCTGCCCTGCATTTCAAAATCTGGAATTAAGCAAGCCTGCAGTAGATGTGCATGTTGAAACGGCTATTGCTTTCTGCTTTGTAGTTTCCTTGTTGCCCAATAGCTCTGTCACTAGCCTTTTTTTCCTGAACACCACTGTTTTTTCAGTACAATCTCTCTGAGAAAAAAAAAGGGGGTGGGATCTCAATAACCTTAATAATGGAGTTATCAGACCTTTTTTTTTTTTGAAGGTACGGTAAGACAGCCCTAGATGACACACACCCAACAAACAGGCAAAAATTTGCCAATCCTTGTTCTGTATTACACACCCATTGAACATTTTGGGTGGAGAACCTCCAAGGTCAAGCTCAGTTCTTTAAAAATATTTCCATTTGTACTTTGTATACAGATGAGTAGGCAAAATGTCACAATCCCTAAACCTTGGTAGCCTTTTCTATTTCTATTGCAACTGTAACTAAGTTTCCCAAAAGACATCTGTGTTTCATTGTGTGAGATATTGTACCAGTGGTAAAATTTAATACATCCCTCTCTTTGCAGATCACAAATTTGCTTAAGTTGCTGTTTCTTCCTTGCCTATACCGAGGCATATTATCTACTTACTAGCCTGATGCAGGGCTAACTGAGATAGGTCACAAGGGTCTCTCCTCCACACTACTTCTGCCTCAATCTGTATTTATTGATTGGGTTTTTTCCGCATCAGTTTTAGACCATTTCTCATCTAAAACCATGAACTGTTCAATTACTGTGAACTGAATTCACATGTTAAAAGTCAGTTTCTCAGCACATAACTCTGCCATTTCTGTCAATGGTTTTACTTGATGCTTAAGGGATTTTTAACACCAGCACGAGCAAAGCAGAAGCCACAAGGCAACATTAAACAAGTTCTGCGTGTGTCTCAAGCCAGTGTACATGCCAGGCATACTTTGAAGAGCCATCGCTCTGAAAAAACACAGTTCACAGAGGCTCGCGTTTGGCTGGTTGAAGGTCACCACCAGCATGTGGGTCAGGTCAGCCCTACAGCAGACTCAGATCTGTGCACCTGGGCCAGGCAGATCTCACATGCTTCCTTCCCCACATTCCTTCCCACAACTGTGCCTCCAAGGCTTCAGGCTTGCTTCCCCATCGACCAGGCAGTTCAAAGGCCCACACTCTGCAGTAAAAGTTAAGGACAGGTGCCTCCAGCCCAGCCATCACCTTTCTTGTTGTTTTTTCCTTCACTTTAAATACCCACTGAATCTCCTTTCCCACATGCAGAACTTGTCCTATGTGCATTCACCTCTTCAGAACAAACGATTTGGAATAAAGGTGCAGTCTTGCGGTAACAATCACGTTAACTATTTATTCCGCTGAGACAAAAGATGAGTCAACAACAGCTTTTCAGATATGGAAGAACTTTTAGTTTCTACTGCCAAAATTCTTTTCTCATCAGGACTTGCCTTGCACAAAGCGACCTGACGCAAAGGTGTTTGTACCTGCAACCAGGTGACTCAAGGCAAAGCGTCGGCATAGTATTTGACATCGTTTGGTGTGTAGGACATCAGAGAGGAGAAAGATGAAACCAGACACGTGATGCTGATAAGAATTTCTTTTTATGTTATTCCAATAAAAAATACATTCATACAGAAATATAACAATCTTGCAAAAAACAATTTCAAATAAAATCTTGTAAAACAAAATTTTTACAAAAATCTTACAAAGAGATTCTTTAGATAACAGGGTGCTTCAAAAACAAAAAAAAAGAAATTTCACTAATAGAAACTTTTTCTTCTTAAATTTCAAGCAAAAATGTTTTATTTTTTTTATTTTTCAGCTTGATTGAGGCTCAGTTATCACCTGAACAAAATGTACTTGCTTATTAAGAAAATTACAGGCATTTGACATATGGCACACAGCCCCACCCCATCCACACAAGTCTGATGGTATTTCACAATTGAGACAAGCCAGTGCAAGTTTAATTTTTTTTTTTTGTTTGGGGTTTGTTTGTTTTTGCTTTTGTTTACTTTCTTGTTTAGAAGGATTATGGCTAAGCCAAGGACAATGCAAACAAGGAGTTAAAAACACAACAAAACCCAACCCTAAATAGAAATCCATTTTCTGGGAAATTTTGTTTGTTTTGGGGAAGAAAAAAAAAAGTGCATTTTCAGGCAATTTAAACCAAAAATGAAATGAGAATGATTTAAGCCTGCGTGTTCCTTAGAACCAGATCACTTGCATATACTTGTTTTTAAACCACTTATCTACATACATTTCCAGGAAGATATACCAAAATATTAGCATAGTAAGCAAGACGAATAATAAATAGAAAAAGAAATGGGTCACGTGTTTCATTGCATTGACTGTAGTGAGCTGGTTTAAAAAAAAAATACCGCTTTTGGACAGACTATTTCTACTCTAGGAAAAAACAGTCTTTATTTTAGCTGAACTATGTAAAATTAGAGCTCAACCACCACAACAACTAGCTCACTCACAGGTCCTCCAGTAAGCTGGAAGGCCAAAACCCGAGTGTACTTCATCTGCACACAGCTAATATTCTTTTAGCATGCCAATATTCGGTTCATATCATTCTTAAATGGCCACAGATACGCTATTCCAGACAACCTAATAACTACAAAACACAGTCAGCAGTCTGAGAAGGACTGAATGCCAACAAAGCCTTTAGCATACCATTAAGCTAAAGGTAAAGCCTCTAAAAATGCTAGATTTTAATTAACTGTATCTTTCATTTCTTTGTCTCCTTAATGACCGTATCGCGGGGGGGAGAGGGAATATTTTGATAGGCTGTGGCATTTTCTAGCTATGTGTTCTAATTTTTTTCCTTTTAAAAAAAATATTTATATATTATCTATATATATACACACATACACAGACTGTACACACAAATATACATACACAATTATTTTTCTGCCCACTTTTAAAAAAAAGTAATATAGTTTCTTTCTGTATGACCAACAGATAGCTAGATATATAGATGTGAAACTTGTGCCTTTTAAGCAAATACATCTTTTAATACTTCTGTATCTTTAATATGTATGAAAACTTGACATATTAAGTACAGTTGGGGTGTGTATATACACAGTTGTTGTGCAAGGTCAATATAAAAAAAGTCTCAAGGTGGCAGAACTGGTCAGGTATTCAATTGGCATATGCATTATACTGTAACACAGTCAAATTGTCTAAGTTAAACAAATACTGTACTGACATGAACGACTTTTCTCTATATTTGTCTTTGTGAAGGAGGACCCTGGAAGTAACCTTTTTTTCCCCTCATATTATACATTTGATACAGTACAATGCCAGGTGAAAAGAGAGCCTTAATAAAGCATGCATCACCCATACCCCTGTATAAGACCCCCTACAAGAGAAGGTCACTTGCATAAGGCACCATTATTAAGGTCAACAGTGCATTAACAGCTAGAAAACCAGAAGTTAGTCCTCAAGGCATAAATAAGAGAAAAATTAGCTGCATGAGAAAAATCAGTTTCTAACCAATAGTGGTTTTATCCACCCAACAGAAAAAATTATTCATGTTCCATACATTATGTAACATTAGACCAATTGTATTTTAGCTGCTCTTAACTGGAATCAAAACTGCAGTCCTGATTAAAGAATGGAAAAGCATATAGTTCCCCAGAACCATGCAATAACCTTTGTATTATAATGAAAAGTTATAGTTGTGTTACATTTGTAAATACACAGCTTATACAATGGATTACAAATGAGCTCTGTAGCAAGTAAAACAAGCTACTTGACACATTGCACGTTTAATAGCTGCACCAGACACCTAAAGCTCCTCTCACACAGGAACGGGGAGGTCCCCCATCTCCATTCTGGCATCCTGACTCTTTTTATTACCCCCTTTCCCCTCTCCGTTTTCCCTCTAAAAAGGTGCAGACACCCCTCCCCCCACCCCTTGGAAATGATTGGTGGTCGTCCCATCTCACGAGATATTCCTCACATACAAGACATTCAGACTATTTTTTTTCTCTTACAGTTATAAAACAACCACAAGAAAAAAAATGTGCCTCAGCATACAGTCATCACGAGATCCTCATCGCATACAGTCGCCCAATCATTAACATTCTCAGTGCACATGCTCACGGCAAAGGCTTAGGAGCCACTCAGAAGGTTAGATACCAGTGTATGAGTCCAGGAAACCCCAAACATCACGCACCGCGGTTGCTATGCCGTTTCTTACATGACTTATTAGCCCTCAAAAGACCTTCAAGGAAGTGAGGTCCTGGAGGCAACTGGGTAGGGTGCAAAATGGCATGCTTTGGCTGGAACACGCATCCCTCCGCTCAAGGCTCTTCAACCTTGACGCCTCTTAGCCCGCAGGATTCACCTCTTGACCCATTCAGAGGTGTCTCTTCATGTGAAGGGCCAGGTGGTCAGACCTGGAAAAACACCTGCAAGGCAAGAGTCACGTTGTGCATTAGCCCACGGTTGCTGGCACGCACAACGCGGTATGCGTGGGTGAGGCACCCCCAGCCTTGCTCTGCTACTCCAAAATATGGCTGGCGGAGGAGGGATTTGGCATTCCCTGGATACACGGGAGCACTCAAGGTGACTGTGGGCACCCAGGAGCTCTGCAGATGGGTGGTAACGCTAGGGACTTCTCAACGCTCATCTGCAACATCAGGCTACAAACCACATCCCAAAGATTAGTACAACTGAAGGGTTTTTTCCCAGTCTAAGTATACAATAATCCCTTAAAAATACCAGACACAGTTGCATTCCCAAATGATTCCTTCACAAGTGAAAGGCAGCCTAGACTCTCTTTCCAACAAGCATTAAAAATAACTATTTAAAAAGGTGCATTTCAGTCACATACCTGTCACAGTGACTACATTTAAAAGGCTTGGCACCAGTGTGCTTTCTGAAGTGTCTGGTTAATTCATCACTTCTTGCAAAACGCCACTCACACCCTTCCCATGAACATCTGTAAGGCTTTTCCCCTACAAAGAAAGCAGATTACATGTTAGTCATGACTTCATTCAAAGAGAGGTAGGTGCTATCCCATTATTTTCTATGTAAACCTCCTCCACCCCCCAAGGACAGCCAATTTTATTTAACCTATCTGAATGCTTCAGAAATGTAGGCAAAGAAGGCTTGCAAAATTCATCCACATGATTCCTACGTAACCATTTTGCTGCAACAGCACATCAAATAATCTCATTCTTACTAAAAAAACCCGATTAAACAGGCTCACGGGAAACAAAGAAAGCCAACCTTCTACCATTCCTGTTCATCCATAATGGCAGGCTTACTCCCAAACAGGTACCACTCACCTCATAAAGGTGATTAAAGACAGCACAGCTACGCTCCAAAATGCAATTAGGCTACTGTATTGCATCAAAGTCCTCTGTCACTCACTCATCTGCATAACATGCAACCTCCTTTCTGCTGAGCCACATATTCTTGGAAAAGCCTGCACACCACTTTGAACACTGCTACTTCAGCATTCAAGAAATACCACTTCCATTCACAGGAACGTTCTCAGCCAGACAGCACCAGGACAACAGTTCTGCAGTACTTCTGAGGCTGGCAACTATTTATGACTGCTCAACCACCACAGTTTCAGTGGAAGTTGTTCTTTCCTCTTGAAATAATCTTGTTTTATCTGACTTCTGCATGACAATGGGAGCATCCGAGCTTGCTCAGACTTTTCATAAAAGCCACAAAATGCTGAGCTCATGAGTCAAAACAGGATCTTTTCCTTGAATTCTCATTCCACATCTTGGGGAAAAAAACCCACCGTATAGGTCTTTGGATTGGTACACCAAGAACGCCAGGCCAATTCCTTACATTAAGCAATGACTATTGAGCCAAGGCACAGCTCTACCTATCTAACTGGTGTCATAAAGAGATGTCAAATAATGCTCAAACAAGCGAATCAGCACGCTACTTCAACCATAAAATATTTATAAAAACCCTGAAGTGTCTATCTTCCTCACTTTCTTTCGCAATAACACACAGGATTCTTATTTTTAGGTCAGGTTCCATAACAATAAAATTCTGTTGCTCAGTATTTCGGGATGAAATTATACAGTACATCATAGATTTGTAAGTCCAATTAGGCAGATACGTTAGGACTACAACACACTGTGACTTTCCAAGATTTCTGCCAATAACGATGGCACACAAAACTGGTAATACAACTATAGCTATACTTTATATAATCAAGGCCTTGGGGTGCCTTACTGAATAGACCTGATGTAGACCGAACCATGAAAACAGTCTCTTACGGTATTTAGTGATCTGATTGATTTTTGGATAAGACGTTCTTTTTTTTTTTTTTTTTTTTTTTTTCCCAAGAAAGTCTCAACTCACTTTTGCTTTAGAAATAAATGGCAACAGAAGTCTAGCGCATATTTTGGCTAGACCTCTGCTCCTGAAGACCGCATGCCACTGCAGCTTCCCAACTATTGCCTATTTAGACGAGTGGCTCCTATTTGCTATGACAGCAGACTAATCTACCACCAACTGTCTTGGCTTCAGGTCGCTTACGAAGAGAATGAGGAAGTGATGTCGTCCATGCTGGTAAGCCTCTACTACTATTACATCACCTCTCCAAACCCGGGCTCCCACCCAGTGATTGTGTAACCTGTGACACCACCACCGTCAGGGGTATTCCCTACAGTACTTGCCAACTCTTAATAAGCATACGGTTACTAACCTGTATGAGTGCGCTGATGTGCTTTCAGATGTGAACTTTTGGTGTAAACTTTCCTGCAACCGTTAAAATGACACCTGTGAACACGCCTTCTGCCATCTGGCGAGGTGTCACCATTGGCGGGTGTACCTTTTTCTGCAGTCTTTCCAGCGGTACCGGTACGAATTTTCCCCGGTGAATGCAACTCACCCGGCGTACAATTCCATAGCTGGGAAGAAGGCTCCTTGCTCAGCTCAGGAGACGAAGGGGGAGTGGAAGTGACAGACGAACTCAAGTTTCCTGAACTGGCTAAAACATCGCTTATAGGGTCAGAGGTAAACTTTGTCGTGGGCGAGAGCTCCTCAGAGCTGTCTGAAGATTCGCTGCTCACATCAGAATTCAAACTGTTGGTCTCTAAGTTCTGACTAGTAAGACTGTCCTCTTTTGGGACACATGTGTTCTTCAGTTCAGATTCCTCCTTTTTCTCACGTGCCAGAATAATTTTGGTCCAGAGATCCTCTTGGCTATCAAATTTGATTTCAGATGCAGAAACATAACAGGGCTCACTTTGAAGATACCGTTCCAGCTCCAAACATGTCTAGGTGAAACAGAAGGAAGAAAAAAGAGAAAAGTTACAAGCTTGCTTAAAAATAAACCCAATTGTATTTTACACTTCAAAAAGCAAGCAGGATTGTAGTACGTTCGATTTGAGGTTTCTAGGTTCAAAACAAATTAAAGGCTCCTCCAGCCGTAACTAGGTGACTGTTACGATGAAAAGAAATCTGTTTTTGAGACCTGGGCAGGAGTTCAAACGCACAGCTGAAGGTGCAAGTCAGCTTTGGTTTCCAAAATAGCATTCTAATGAGTCAGTCAAATTATCATCACTCTCATCATAAAATCTGTGTTTTCAGTAGGCTGACGTTGAAAAGGACCATAGAGAACCACAACAAATAATTACACTTTGCTCTTGTGCCTCGTCTAATTTCAAGTTGTTTTGTATCTCTCACACAAACACGAGGCTGAAAGGACCCAACTGAACACAATGTGCTCTGACATGCAGTTAAAACCCAAACGCTGTGTCAGAAAACAAAGCCACATTTCAGCATGGCTGCGGAGCTGCGGGTCCGTCTTCTGGGGACATCAATGGAGCAGCAGACATCCTCCCATTTCCTGTGCATGAGAACGCAGCACACTCGACTTTCAAAGAATGTCATTTCCAAGCGTACTGGCATGCACGCCACATAACTGCAACTGCTCCCGTGCATGTTTGGAGGAACAGGGGAAACTTCAACAACAGAGGAGAGGGGAGAAAAAAGTTCCAGAATAGACATGTCCTATTCTATAGGATGCAGAACGGGAAATTACTCTGAGGTCCTGCTGGGAGTCCCACAATGAACAAGAACTTTATCTACTGGCCAAGAGTGCAACTGTATGAGTCATCTCTCTCTTTCTTTCACGCAATGCCAAAGGAGACTTCCTTTTAAAACCCTGACCATCTGCCAAGAAAGTACTCTGTTCAAATATACATGCAACAGTACATGGACAACTTCCCCCCCAGCCGCATTCCCCTCTGCTCCATGAAACGAAACAAAACAAAAAACAAAACCACCCTAAATGGGTGAAGCTGCGGTTTTCAATTTCAATTCACCCTGCTGACTTTCTAGCCATTTTCAGAGAACAAAAAACAGGGTATGAACTGTTATGGCAACAAGCTGATGTTTTGGGATTATTCTTTCCACTATAGGAAACGATCCGTATGGAAGCGTTACACAGAAAATGGACACACCAAGTTTCCATACCAAACTCTACTTATTTTAGCAAGATCATCTCTTCCAAGTCCGGTAGCAAAACCTGATCCCAAATGCCACACATTCCCCTCACAGCCCCTTCCCATCTGTCCAAGAGTGGAGCTGCCATGGGAGCAGCCTCCTTTCTCCCCCAGCACCGCTCAAGTAAACTGGGTCACATGTTCTGGCCAGGCTAGGAACGTGGGCAAAAATAGGAAAAAAGGAGAAAAAAACAAACAGCCCCAAAACCAAACCCACCAATGCACACAATATTTATGTATTTGTCTATAATTAGGTAACTGGCTTGCAACGCACGTTAAAAACAAAAAAGGGTTCGACAGGGACAACACAATAGTGCTTTGATTTTCCATGAAAACAGGAAAAAAAGCATTTATTAAGATCTTGTTAAACTTTCATATTCCCAGCTAATTTAAATTCCTCATTAGGTAATTAGTAATGGGGACCGGAGTGAAGCTCTCTCCGAGTTTAAATGCCTCTGAAGGCTACTGGGAACGAGGGCTGGCCCTTCGCCAAAAGCCCAAATGCCTGAAGGAAACTACTTAGCTCCATTTCAACCACGTACTATGGAGCTGCCTCTTTGAAAGGGGAAAGGGGGGGGGGGGGGGGGGGGAGGCATTGCATACAATTAGTAAGCATGTGAAGGTTGTAACATTTTGCATTGCAACCTTCTCGGAAAGGCTCCTCCGTCCTTCTGAAGAGCCAGCAGGTATTGGATCTGGTCACCGGGCTGAGCAGCACCCGGCTGGGGAGCGGAGCCAGCGGCCCCGGCCCCCCGGGGCAACGCAAAGATGTCAGCGGCCACCGCAGCTCCGGCCAGCCCGTTGTTTGAATCAAATTAAGGAGAGGGGGGGCGGAAAAAAAAAAGGAAAAAAAGGGAAAAAAAAGGCAACAAAATATGTCCATTAAAGGGAAGGAGCCTTCGTTCTTCCTCCTTCCCGAGCAAGGCAATTAGCACAAGGGGATCGCTGTCATATGACTGACAACTCCCGGACTCTGCAAAGCTCCCTGCGCTGGGAAACAGCTAGATTATATAGATACATATATATGCACATACGCACATACGTGTACATATGTGTACATACACTCCTGTAGGGTTTTTTTTTCCCCATCATCGCCAGCAAAAAAATAAAAATTAAAATTTAAAAAAAAAAAAAAAACAACACAGCAAGGGGAGAAAAGCAGCCCTTGGCCAAGGCAGGGAGCTCGGATGACAAGAGCCAGCTGTGGAGTTTGGACCTGGTACAAGCGCAAAACTTTTGCCAGGACTCGGTGTGGAGCAGGCGGGAGCGGAGCGCCGGGCTCCGGCCGCCGCGGGCGCGGAGCGGGGCGCGGAGCGGGGCGGCCGGGCGCCGCCGGGCTGACAGCCCCTGGCAGGCAGGGCCGGGCGGCAAAGCGGGAGAGACGGAGATGCGCAGCTCCTTGCATTCACCTCGGGACTCTTCCCCCCGAAAAAGCCGTCTTATTTAAAACCGAAACACCTGCTTCAAAACATCTCTACACATTTGTGTTTAATTCTCCCCAAACTCCTTGCCGACACTTGGGCTTTTTTTTTTTTCCTTGCCTTTTTTTTTTTTTTTTTAAATCCGCTTATCCTTTAATACGGCTTAAAAAAAACCCCGACAACAACAACAACAACATCGACATCCTCGTTTACCTGTTGCCAATATTCCTCCAGGGACGGCAAGGCTGAGAAGTAACCCGTGTCGTGCACAATCTGGAGTTCCTGGAAGATGCTGCACATTGGGAGAACATCCATGTCTCAAGTTGCAACAACAAAGTCAGTGCTGGTTACCAAAAATACAGATGCCTCCTTTATGTGCAGGGGTTGAGGGGTGTGTGCGGGGGGGTGTCAAACCTCTGCTCTCAGTTTCCAAGCCCCCCCCCTTCCTCCAGAGAAGAAAAAAAAAATAATTGTATATAGAGAGATATATTAATTCCTTGAGGAGCTTAGGGAGGAAAAAAGACCCAAAGTTTCATGCAAAGTTTAATTGCACAGCAAGGCAGGCCGTCTCCCGAGGCGGCCGCGGCGGCTCTCCCCTCCCGCGGCCGGCGGAGCACACTTGCGCAGGAGCGGACTCAATATTTGCAAACACGGCGCTGACTGCAAATGTAACCCCCTGCAAAACTTCCCTATTCAAAGCTCTGCCCGGCCGCGCCACCGCCCCCGCCCCGCGCGCCCTCCCCCGCCCCGCGTGATCCCATTACGCCGCCGGCCGCCGCGGCCCAATCTCCGCCACGCACTCCGCGCCCCGCGTGCCAATGATGTCAGAGCCGCCCAATCGCCGCGCGGCAGGCATCGCGGCTCCTCCTGGCGTGACCGAGCCCGGCCGTGACGGCTCCCGCCATTGGCCCGATTCGAAATTCGCCCCCTCCTGATTGGCGGGCTGGGCGGCAGGCTATTTTTAGCAGGGTATATAAAGCGGGGAAGCGGCTGCTTTTTCGGAAGGGGAGGTGTGCGCTCGCGAAGCGGCCGCGCGCGAGGGAGCCGCGCGGGGGAGGGGAGCTGAGCCGGCGGCCGCGCGCTGAGCTGCGGTGCGCTGCGCTGCCGGCGGCGGGCGCGGAGGGCGCTGCGGAGCCGCCCGCGCCGCGAGGCGGCCCCGGCCGCTGTGAGGGGGGCAGAGGGGAGGGGAGCGGAGGCTCGGCTCTCCTCTCCTCTGATATCCTTTCCTCTCTCCGGCCGGAGAAACCACCACCGCGGCCCCGGGCCGCCCCGGACGCGCGGGGAGCCGTGGTCGCCCGGCAGTCCTCGGGCCCTGTGGCCGGCCGGGCCCTCGGCGGTGTCGGCGTGCTCTGTCTCACCGGCGGGTAGCCACGAACCCCCCGTGGCGCCTTCCCCGCAAGGCTTGAAGGCAAAATCCACGTACTCTGCAGGTCTCCTGGGCCGTGCTTTCCCAGTGAGCAGGAGGGCTAGAAAGTTGC
Organism: Platalea leucorodia; assembly: GCF_965183815.1. Classification (NCBI taxonomy): domain Eukaryota; kingdom Metazoa; phylum Chordata; class Aves; order Pelecaniformes; family Threskiornithidae; genus Platalea; species Platalea leucorodia. Next base: position 155,264,980 of record NC_138823.1, on the reverse strand, counting down.
GTCCTTTGTCCCCCAAGGGACAGCCGAGGCCCTCATTGGCACCTCAGTGGGGGAGCTGGGTCTCGCAGCAGGATGGGACGCCCTGCATGGAGAGATCTGCCCTGCATGGAGAGATCTGCCCTGCATGGAGAGATCTGCCCTGCATGGAGAGATCTGCCCTGCATGGAGAGATCTGCCCTGCATGGAGAGATCTGCCCTGCATGGAGAGATCTGCCCTGCATGGAGAGATCTGCCCTGCATGGAGAGATCTGCCCTGCATGGAGAGATCTGCCCTGCATGGAGAGATCTGCCCTGCATGGAGAGATCTGCCCTGCATGGAGAGATCTGCCCTGCATGGAGAGATCTGCCCTGCATGGAGAGATCTGCCCTGCCCGGGCTGGGGCCGCGCAGCTGCCCTGGGGATGGGTGCCGTGGTGGGTGTGCTCCTGGCCTGCGCCATCGGGCAGCACTTCTCCAGGAAAAGTTTGGTCTTCGGTGTCGGTTTCTGCCCAAGCACAGATACTTATTTGCGTGTCAGTATTGGAGCACCAGCTTATTTAAGGCTAGACCCGTTGATGATAACGGATGTCTTAATATAATTTAATAAAATGCAGTTAGCTTTCCAAAGGAGTGTCCAGCACATGGAACAAACACTCCTAATGTGTTTCTTTTATTAAAGGACTTCTAATTTTCCGCTGATGTTTCCATCATAATCTCTGCTCTGTTATTTCCATTTCCCCGCTTTTCTCTGTATCTCTTGCTAGTTACCTACAGATGGTAACTAAAGTATTTCATGTTTGTTTCTTCTGACTACTGTCTTCTGTGAGCTACTGATCGCAGGTGTGAAAATGTCAGTCTAATTTTCCATCCCCTAGCCCCTCATAAACTATTAATATGGCGATTCCATAAACAAACAACTGGTGTTCGTGGTTGGGTTTTCCTGTGTCTATGAAAAAAAAGCCTAAGGTCAATTAGAGCATTATTTTATGTTTAGAAAAACAAGCCAATGCTGAAGACGTGAAACATCTAAATCCAGAGAACTAAGCTCACTTGGTTTAGTCAGTAATTCTTTACTTGGCTTCACGTGGCTAAACACATAAATATGTATCCAAAATTGCCTTGCGGACAACAGAGAGTGCGGATAGGTTTGTGTCTGCTTGTGGCCAAAACTAGATCGTCCGAAGAAAAGTGCAGAAGGAAAAAAAAACCTCTTAAGTAGATGAATTACACACCTTACTTGAGCCTACTTTTAGTTCTGTAGAGTTACATATTTTGTGGCCTGAAATGCGGTGTGGGCTCCAGTCAAATATAACCTGGTAACATAATTCTGGAAATCCTTAGTGTTTGTTTAACGGACCCGCTCCCTCTTCGGAGAAGATTTTATTTTCAAACACAGTGACAGTGAATGCCACTGTCCACTCTTTCTATTTTACACTTGCCCCTTGTTAGCTGTGTTTCATGTAAGAGAGATCTGGGCTGGTCAGAGACTGGATGAGATTTACTGTGCCCATGTGGAGTTTGAAGCATAAGGATCTCCTTTTGTACCGTTATCTTCAGATGGGCAGTATCTCCCAGCGACGGACAACCGGGGATAGCAGATGTAAATTGATGGAGATGCAGTATTAAAAAGGAAGGTCCTTTAATAAAATGCATTTTTAGTTGACAAGTAAGGTTTTCTGTGCTTCTGCCAGTCTGTGATTATTGCCGTAGGAAAAACTAAACCAAATCAAAGAAAACCATGGCACAGATGTGACTGTGGTGCCTTAAAAGCTGTTTAGGTTATATCCTGATTAAATGCTGGCTTTGATTAGGCCATTATCAATGGGCATTTAAAAGAAAATTGACATGAGTGTCACTGGATGTGTTAGTTCTAGGTTACAACTGTGTTAAGAAACTTTAATCTTAAGGAACAAAAAGTGTCATTAGAACTAAAGGTCAATCCCAGATAAGAAAGAATGGGTAAGACTGTAGGGTGAAGTAAACATAGTGTTTTTACCCGGTATATTTTTATTCAGGAATTAAAATGAAGCAGTGAGTCAATAACATGCTGTGGTTTAGGAGACTGTTCCATGGAACGCAAGCTGAAGGGAAACTACTGGCACTAATAGCAGCCAGGTGGAACAAAGGGATGGCGTGTGAGTTGAAGGGAATTTATCGTAGTCTATGGAGGATAATAAACATTAGAACAAATTTTAATAGGCCCCAAAATGAAAGAAAATGAAAGAATGAACTACTGGAGATACTTGAAGATCTAATTTAGTCCCTAATGACTTTCTTCAAGCTATACATAGTAGTAAAATCTCAAATATCCATTTTATACCACTGGGACTTTTTGAATCATGTGCCAGGGTAGAATTTACCTTGAAAACTTTAAATGAAAACATGTTCTAACTGAAAAAAGAAACAAACCAGAATCAGTCAGTCCCTTGGGACTACACCACTTTATTTAGGTGTGCCAACCAGAGACAGAGACCACCTGGTTTAGAGCAGAGGCCTCTTCATTTATGGTCGTGGTGAAGGATGCCGAAGCACGGGTACTGAATGGGCAGTGCTAACGGGTGGGGAAGGAACACAGCTATTGAGTTCCTTGGATAAATTTCTTGTGACTGCTGTACAGCTAATTCGGTATGTATGCCCTTGATTATGTAGAGGTAGTCACAGATTTACTTCCCATCCTGTAAATGTTCAGTGTGTTTTTAACTCTGTATGATCTAGGTAATTTATAAAAGTAGCAAAAATTAGTACAAATTATACAGGATTACTCCAAATGTCGGTGCTCTGCCTGCGGAGTTGCACAACGGCTTTTGAGTAGGACTGTCCACAATTTAGGATAATCAGCCAATTTACCCCTTTAAGACCGCTGATTTACAAATATGCGCAGAGAAAAAAGCCCTGTGTGCTTTAATTTTTTTTGGTTCATTAATTTTAATAAGGTTCTGTCTGAAAAGCTATATTGCCACATTAAATGCCCCACCACTTCTTCGTAGTAACCGCTTTTGTCAGGGATGGTGGACTGTTCCTGGAAAATCTGCTCTCCGGCGTAGCAGGCGACAGACGGTGTTTTCCAGGTGGGCTGAGCTCCACATGAGGCAGGGGGAGCACCTGTTCTGTTCTTAGAATATTCATGCATTTTTAGAGGACACATTAACTTCCTCTGTACTGTATTCAGTGCTGAGAGTAAGAAGAGGAGAAAACCTCCTGAAAATGGTTCACGTACGGCCAGATGCAGGGAGGTTAGATGAAATGGGCAGGAATCAATAGCTTGTGGTTTGATTAGGATAAATGGACTTTATTTGGGGAAAAAGAGAGAGAGAGAGCGTCAAGTGCATGAAAGCATTGTCGGTTAGCAGAGAACACTATTTGAAATGATCTGCTTCCGAGGTGGTAAGTTGCTAAATCGAAAACTAGCATGCAATGTGATTCTACCACAGATAAAGTAAATGCTCTTTGAGGATATATAAATAGAACTGTTATGAGTAGGCAAGCAAGTGGGGTGATTCCTGATCTGTCACTCTGACAGAATTAGAAAATTACATTTTAGACCGTAAGCTGGCCTAAGACAGAGTGAAAGGTAAAAGAATTAAAAGAGAAATGAAGACAAAAATACAGTAAAGAAGAATTTAGGTCAATGTGACCTGAACTTGTTCAGCAGACACAGAAAACAGTTAGGAGAGGTGATGTGTTGCCTTGCAAATACTGGTAAACAATTAACCAGAATGGAGGGAAAAAATTGTTGTCATTAGCTAATGTGAACAGAACATGAACCAATGACCCACAACTGAGTCAGAGAGAGGTGTTGTGTTTTTTTGGTTTGGTTTGGTTTGGTTTGGTTTTTTACTCTTCAGACCAAACCCAGAGCTATGTCATTTCTACAGTTTACCTGTTAATGCAGCCTTGGAGTTCATGCTTTTAAGCTCTTGTTTTCACTTTGATACTGCTAGACGTGCCTAAACAGTCGATGAGAAGGCAGTGCTCTGGGAACTGTCTGTGGTCCATATCAGCACCCAGAAACAGCATTAGAAAAAAGGGTATCACCAGACAATCCTTTTTCAGGCAGACGTACTGTAGAATGTCTTCCTTAAGTCTGTGTACCCTCACCTTGAAGGCAATTACATTTTCCATTTCCATAACTGGCACTGGAAAGGTGATTCTGTCTCTCGGTGCTGTAATTACGAGTGACGGTCCTCTGATTCCCAGCCTATTTGCAACCAGTTTATTATACCTGTTTCCTCATGTGCCAGCGTAGTCTTTCGGCTTTAAATAAGTCTTTTTCCTCCCTGATACTGAGCTGCTGGATATATTTATGAACAAAACATATATTCACTTTCAGCTTTTTCTCGGGTGACTGTATTAGCAAAAAATTAGACCTTATTTCCACAAGAGGCTCAGTTGAACAGTCCGCTTAATAGTACACAAGAGTATTAGTAGTAGTTATAAGTCCTAATTAAATAGGTATTTCATGGTTTCTAATATAGCAAATATCACTTACAGGTTTTTAAAGTATTTAAAAGCACTTGTCCTATACACAGTAAATAAAAATTGCACTGCAAAAAGTTAACAGTTTTCTTTTTTGTGGTATCTGAACTTTAGGATGACTATTTTTCTAGCAGTGCATAAAATCTTCCATGATTTAGAAGACCTGAATTTCTATTCTTAAAAACAAAAAAAAAAAAAAAAAACATTGATGTAGCCTTCCAAACCTTTCTTTCTAAACAGAAATAATAAATAAAAAGAAAAGCACACTTTCTTTGCAAAATGTCTTTAGGAAAGATGGGTTGTAGGGTAAGTGTCCTCATAAGAAGTAGCAAATACGAGCAACTGGGGCTTGTCTGATGTCAAGTTACTTGTCTGCTTTTAGGAAGTTACTGACTGCTTCCCCAGGTGGAGGAGCAGAAATTGCTATGATTAATGGTGAAAAAAGCAGCTTGAGCTAAGAAAAAACCCCCCACAACCTGTGTCGCTGGGCATTTTATCATTTTCATATGGCCATTTCTTCCTTTTTGCCATTGCTAATTAGCGACCATTATTTAACAGTGCATTAAGCTGGGAAACTTCATTTAGACCGATTTTGGAAGCTGTGAGAAAAGGAACCCAACATGAACCAATCATTTTGTGGAGCGAGAGACTGGAGGACTAATGATTGTTGGAAATAGCTGGACCGTCTCACTAGCTGCTTGTCAGGCTTAGTAAAAGTATATAGAATTAGATTGGAACTGCAAACTTTCATAGAAGAATGCAAAGAAGTATTTCTAAGCAGTGATGCCAATTAGACATAGGGCTGGCTTGCTTGGAGTGATTGTGAAACTGCCTTTTCTGGGAATTAGTCACGGCAAGACTAGACAAGGAGTTGTGTGGGAGCCTCGGCCAAGAACGGCAGACCTTTGCTTGGAATGAACTACACAGCCCAGGATATCTTTTCCGACATGTAACATCTCTGCTCTGACTTTATGTGGGGTGCATTAAGTGGGTTGTAGGTTTTGCAAAAAGATTTCTCTGTTATGTCACGGTACCCCTTTCTGTGGTGCATGGGAGGAAAAAAAAACCTGCCTAGCTCTTGCTGCAGCAATAGGGAGCTTTCCTCTTAACAGGGCATGGGATGAACCTTTCGGCCCTTGCAACTTGACTTGTTTGTTTGGTGCTGTGGCACAGGAGAGCGATCTAATTGTGTCTCTCGGTGTGAGAAGTGGGAGTCAGTGCTGATTTCCACCCTCCTGCCATTAACATAAGCTTCAAAATTAGGTACAGTGTCTCATATACATATGGCCCTACATACGTATTCGAGAGCAAAATGAACTGTGCCCTTCTTTGGGACACAAGGAAATAAACATAGTCATTAAAGAGTCAGCACCGTTACCCATAGTGAACCTTTACTCACTGTTCCCACCTATTGTTATTTGAAATATCCCATTTCCTGTTTTCAGGAACTGTTGCCAATGGGCAGGATTCAGATCTCATTCACATCAGTGTAACTCTGGTAGCTTCGGAAGATCAGCAGGGAAAAGGAAATGAAAAGCAAGTGACTACGATGAAGTAATCCTGAGTTTCCACTGAAGTGCTCTGCGTTTAGTCCCCGTCAGCGTCAGAACTCAGCCTGGTGCTTGGGAAATCAGGGAAATTACTATTTACCATGTAAGCCCCAAGACAGACCCCATCAATATACTCACATTATTGTCATTATTGCTGTTGTGCACTAGGATGACAGCAATAATAAAATAAGGATATTTACTCTGTAAGTATCTGAGATGAATGGGTATGTATATACATATATACACACATAATAACTAGTTATGGGTTGATTCATGGAAGCTTCTTAGATCTTCACTATGAGACTGCGAAGTTGTAAGAAATATATAAATGACTGTGTAAAAAGAGTATTTTTCCTGAGAGTTTATATGCCAGCCTGGTGAGAAAAAAGAACAACAAGAAACCAGCCTTTGTTCAAAGTACAGGAGAAAGTATTTATTGTCCAAATGCTATAATGAGGAAACAGAAACACAGAGGTAATTGGAGGATCAGACCCACAAAGAATCTCTCAACTCTCAGTCATCTTTGTCTGCAGGGAAATTTATTGGAAATGTAAATGCCTATAAAGCATTGTGAATCCTCGGCTAGTGTTATCTCTGGGTCTCAGTTCCCTAACTATACAAAAAGGATACTACTTCCTTTCTTCAGTCTATGCCAAATGTAAGCTTTGGCCCAAAATCACAAAGAGAGATTATGGCAGAGCCAAGAAATGAACTCAGATCTTCTGAGTCCTAATCCAAGCTTGTTATCATAAGCTCATCTTTCATTTGCTTTTGAATAACAACCAAAGTGTTAACCCTATTCCTATACATTTACAACCTGATGGAGTTCTTATCTGTGGTGGTCATTTAATTTCCTGCTGGCAATTTCACAAGCCTTTTAAAGCCTTTTTCCCCCTGTATTTTTTTTTTTTTATTATGTTTTTTTTTTTTCCCCCAAGAGATAGGCAGCTTCCTTCAAGATTTCTCCAGGAAAGCTTGCCTGTCTTCTTTGGAGGTGTATGCTATGTGATTTTTACCTGGTGCAAGAATCATCTTTTAGCATTTTTTAATTACATGGTGTTCTTCTCTGCCTTCCTTACATGTCATTTGTATGTAATCCTTCTGCCTCAAAAATATGTAGACATTTTTTAGAAGATGTCCTAGAAGATTTTTGCCAAATAAAAGTTTTTTGCTTTAAATGAGGACTTTTTTGAGTTTAAATGGTCCAGGAAACTTGCTATTTTCAAGGGGCAAACAATTAAGTTAATATGCATACAAAAAAGCCAAAATCTTTCTCTCTAGATCTTTTCTGTTCTCTTGCAGTTTATGAAATTTATTCATGTGGGGATTTTTTAAATCTCATTTGGCATTCATTTGGAAATTATGGATTTCAGAGGCATGATAGAAATCAAAAGTTGTGTTCTTTGAAACAAATACGTTGCCTTGTTGTTTTAACTTGAGGGAGAAAATCTTTAACCAGCTGATCTTTTTTGTATTATCTGATTTAATATGAAATCACGCTTTTATTTAAAGAATGCCAAAGGCCCTTTGAGAAAAATAGTCTTTTGAGATAATTGTGCCTATGTGTTGTAAATCTAATTTTGATAGAAGTAAGAAGTGCTTTCTCATTCTTTCTAAATGTCATTGTTAAGAATGTCTTCAGTACAGCTGAGTCTTTAAGAGTGTATCTGATTTTTTGGGTCTTGTCTACCTGAAACCTAATCCATCAAAATGAATGTGGAAATAATTTGATCCAAAACATTACACACATGAAAAGAATTAGCCACCCGTCCTGCACATGTGAGTTGCTAAACATTTACACAGTGATGACCCAAACTATGCAATAGTCAGGCAAATTGAAATATGATGCCTAAAGAAGCAGTCATGCTAGGGAAAAAAAAAAAAAAGAGATTTATACTTCTGTAGTTATTATTATTCATTGTTTATGTTGTGATAACACCTAGATGCAACAGCAATGCTGAATCCCATTGGGCTACATGTGGCAAGAACACACACTAAATGACAGTCCCCATCCCAAAAAGATTAGTTAAACATGACTTTAATTAGGGCTAATTGGTCCCTTTACAGAGTGTATTTCTGCCGCTAACTATTTCAAGATACAACATATTAATTATGACTGCACTTTTCCCACTTTCACCAATAGCTGATGTCAGGGATGTATTTAGGGGGAAGGATGTAACATGGCAATTTCCCAGGATTAAGAGGGGTCCCAACTTGGCTAAGTCATGTAGCAGGGGGAGTGGAAGGGAGGAGTGGGAAGGCGCTGCTGCCAAAGGGCCTCACGAGCATGGCACTGCCTCTGGCTGAAAGTCGGGGATCCTCTGTGTCACTGCATTTGAATACTTAGTTTTTGGTGAGAACAGCTAGACTCATGAGTTGACTTGGAGACCTCATGGTACTGTCCAAGCTGTACAGATAGATACATCCACACAGGCAATCTCTTGACTGACCAGCCTGTTTTCAAAAAAGATAAGACAGACAAAGAAGGGTGAAAGGAAGCTGCAGTGTTCCCAATTTACAGACTAGAAGATCTGAAACACTGAAAGTTTGTCTACGAAGGGAGATTAACATTGCAGTGAGATTCTTCAGTGGAAATGTTTCCTGTTAACTGACAAGCAGTATCTGTGTCCAGATGAACAGATGGCTTTTGCTTCACTGTGACTCATTATTGCTACATGGTGGGACTGTCCTCTGAAGTATGAGCCGTACGGGTTTCCATCCTTTGCTCCTTTGTGCTATTGCTGGGCCCAAAGCATTGCGGAATTGCTCTCTAGCTTTTGGCTGATGTTCATAGTATTATTTTTTAGCGATGTAGGCAGCAACTGTTGAAAAGACCATGTTTCTTTTAGGGAGGTTGTCTCATAATTTGAAAGGGGATATGCCTAAACATGATCACAGGGGAGAAGTCGTCATAGAAGGAAAAAGAATAACTGGTCAGAGTGTCATCGAAAGCAGCGTGGGAAGTGAAGCATGAAAATGTTGGGTATTGTAAGGTGCCTCCTTGTTCAAAGGAGAGTAAAAACTTACTTGAGTGTTTAAAGACATGAGCACACAATGGTGCGTGTGTACAGATAATTAAAATACCATCAATTCCCTGCCTCAGTGAACTATAACTCAGAGCATGTGGTGTCTCTGTACATTTGTAAAGTATCAGAGAGTGCTATAGATGCTGCTTCACAAATTAAAATGATACAAAAATTGAAAATACAAAAAAATGCAATTAAATATAAATAAGCTCTCCTGGAGATTTTTCAGAAATAGAAACACTGCTTGCTCAAGTAGAATTCCCTTTAATCCAGTAGCTTTCAATCTTCCCAGATCCCTGTGGGATGAAAAGATGAGCCTCGTGGCATGCTTGGAAGGTTAATGAATGTGGACTCTGGATATAGTTTCAGGGTGAAAGACTTCTTACTGGGAATGTGTTATGGAAAGTGTTTAAAAAAGGGCAGTAGTCTGAGCACTTCTGTGAGTTACAACAATTGTTCTACACAGAGAATAAACAAGATTTTCTATTAGCTGCTGTCTACGCCATTGAAATATAGTACTGTGAATATCATCCACAAGTAAATAGCTCCTGCAAGACTAAACTCAGGTGTAATAAGCTGGCTTCATGAAATCGTGCTTTGTCAGACAGCTGCATTCAGCAATAGCTCTTTCATCTGAATAATCATTGGTGTAGCTTCAGATAGAGGGCCCAGCACCAGTAGCGTAGTCTGCACATTGCCAAAGGGCAGGATACCTGCAACAGCCTCTGCAACTGGAGTAAGTGGTTGTGCTTGTCTCACCAAGGAAAGAGGTCTTTGCCAGCACTGTTATTTAACCCTCAGGGTGCATCCCAGGGTCTAATAGAGCCCTGAAACACAAACCTCCCATCTCAAACTGTCACCCGAAACAGTCCTTTCCAATCCATTCAGTTACTTCCTACAGCGTTTTTGTGTTGCTTTAGTTTTTTTCAATCTTGAGACACATCCATGTATCCATCATCCATGCTTCAGTCTTGAAATGGCATATAGAACATATATACCAGGAGACTGAAGTAGGACAGAGTTAGATAAACACACAATATGTGTAATTCTTTCATCCATTGTAATCGGAGTGGATGTATTTTTATTTCAATACAATTGCAATAGTACAGACCACTTATATAAAATCTCTAGAGCAACTATCACTTTGTGAAATGACTTTTCTTGTGAAAATTTGGTATGATGGCAACTCTCAGCATGATATTTAATTATTTGTAAAATGCCCTTTTTCCCTAGCCCGTCAAAAGTTCTGCATGTGCCTAACTGCATCTGACACTCACATACCTCTAAAAAATTTAACAATATTTGTTTTTAATTTTAAGACTTTTTTCCTGGGGGCAAGCGAATAGGTGAAAATCTGAGTTCCACCAGAAAAATAAATAGGCTGTCACTGCCTTTTACATTTGAGAAAATCCTAAAGTAGCAACCAAAGGTGCCTTTGAAGGACTCAAAAACTGGAAGCCCAAACACAACACCACTAACACACTTGCGATAGAAAAAAATACTGACTTTTAGAACAGTATCATGAATTTTAAGAAGCCTGACAAATAATATATAGGATTTATTTAATTTATCTGTTGGATGTTGGTTTTAATATTACAGGTGTCATCAATCATCATTCCAGATATTTCACTGCATTCCTTCTGAGATCATTGGGAATCTTTTCAGATTTTAATAGGATCTCAATCAGATTAAAAATACAGAATTATGATCCTTCTGCTGGCTTCCATAGAGACTCCTCTGGTGTCTAATTTAGATTTCATTAGGCTAACATGATCTCATTAATTAGACATTTCACTGATAAGACAATAGATTTTCTCAAGGAAGCTCTGACAGATCTAATTTTCCTGGACTTCATGAAAATATTTGAATTGATATTGCATGGGGAATTATTATTAATATTTCCATCCCTGACCTTGGCACAAGAAGTAGGAATGTAGTAATGAAATATACTGATGGCACAAAGCTGGGAAATGTTGTCAATACAGAGATGGATTGTACGGTAATACCACAGAAAAAGAAATGGCCTTGAGGGCTGGGGTAATATCAATGGAAAGAAAAAAACAGTATGAAATTCAGGGTCATGCACTTATGTACCAACCCCAAGGATTTATTTTGCACTGCAGGAGATCATCAGTTAGACTTGACAGAAGAACGAATAGGCCATTTAATCACTGATCATGAGATCACCTGATCATGAGATCGCCTGGTTTAGTAGAGGAATTTCAGCCAGTGGCAGGAAGGTAAATGAAATCGTGGGGTGCAATAGGCATTTCCAGAGACAGGTGCTAATGTGCAAAGTCCTAAGTTAGATCATATCTGGAATACCGTATCTAACTGGTCTTCCATGTTGAGCAAATATGCTGCACGTGAAAAGTTGCAGAGAAGGGTGACACATAGCCTAGAGAACTTTTGTTGTAAGAGAGAGAAAATAAAAAATGATGCTCATTTAGCCAAAGAGAGAACAGCTGAGAGGGTATATATTTGTCCTCTGAATGACAAGGAAAAAATATCAGAGAGGAAGAAATAGTTAGCAAACATGACAGGCAAAAGAAGAGTTGTATAGAATGTGGTTGTGGAAAGGTCTAGGCTGGAAACTGGGAAGTTTTATGTTTTTGGTTTAGACTGGGAACAAGGATGTGTATTAAATCTTGCAATAGGGGTAGTGGAACAAAAATGCTATTAATTAGCAGTAAGAAAGGAAGGCAGTCCTACTGGATCAAGCCAATGGTATATCAAGTTCTGTATTCTCTCTTCAACTATGATAAAATTTATGCAGAAATGCCAGAAATTCAACTTCAGAACTTGTGGTAGTGAAGGACTAGACTTGCATTCTGCCTTTAAAATAACAAGGACAAAAGCCAAGCAGCAATAATTTCAGTTAGGGAGAGCGTATGAGCCTAGTCACTTTCTGCAGTCAGTTCCCTTTCTGTTCCCTTCGCATTCAGAACTGTTGGGCTAGTGATGTTAGATGCTGTATCTGTGTGTTAAAAAATCTGTTTATAGACCTGTTGTCCATGAATTTGTCCAATCCTTTATTTGGTTTTTAGTGTTATTTTATTGATGGTTGTCTGTTTTCTGTGCTAATGGGGGTTTAGGCTCTATATCTAGGTAGGTCCCTTCCAGTCATCTCACGTGTTGCCGGTCTGAGCAGGAACAAATATCTGCCCTTGCTGGACTCCTGTGATTGCTTGTGTCACCCTTTACATAATGAAAATCCTCAGCTATGTGACTCTCTTAATATTAAGATATGTTTAGCTTCTTAAGAGCAAAATGTTATGTTTCTGTAGCATAGAAACTAGTATTCTTGTGGTATCACATGTTCGTTAGTCATCAAGCAATATTTGAAACAAATATCTATGCATTCTCTTTTTAAGATACATAGCAGACATATTTCAGCCTTTAAATAGGCTTTTTGCCTTTTGAAATGAACACTTGACTGGAATTGTTAGTTCAGTTCTCACTTTCAAGCTCTGTCAAAAAGCAAGGACCAGTGGTGATTGCCCAGCATCTCTGCATTACACAACACAGAAAAGGAAGGGAAGTTTAATGTCATTTACAGTGCTGTTGATTAAGACAGTCAAGATTGTCCTTGCATGAATTTCAGACAGCGGAGCTGGAGGCAGATCTGAGCTGGCACTTACTCACTTCCAACACACCTTAGTCTTTCAGACTCTCTCATGGGAGTGGATAGTCCATTGTCTAGCATCTTCTCTTCAACAGACTGCTGGTGGGATCAGGGTGACTGTTCTGCATCATCACTGGCATTTGCCTGTACTTGCCACGTGTCCTTGGATGTCATATTTCCTGTACAACTTTACTTTTAAAGCCATGACTCCCATCCTTATTCTTTGTGAGATTCAGATAGTCATAAAGAACTCAGGAAGTGTCTCTCTGGGAACCCCCAAGTATTTGTTGCAGGCCTGATCTTCCCTGTGCCCTCCCTCCCCCCCCCCCTTTTTCCTTCATCCTTTTATTTGCTTTATTTTTCTTACTAAGTCTTGCTTTCCTCTTTGGTCTATAATATCTCACATTCCTCAAACCAAAACTACAAATACTTTCATAAATATGCAGAAAGGTTGTCTGTTTTCCCTTCTGTTAGTAGTTAGGTATCTTTTGTTGCAATAGTTTTAACAAGAAGTGTATTGAATTTATTGAACTGATTCATAATGTGCATTTATGACTGTTATAGTACCTGCTCCACAGACTCTTACCCTTCAGAGATGGAAACACATCATTGTTGTTAAGAGCTGTGTACAATGATTGCTCTGTCCCCATTTTATGGTTAACAGGAAATATGTTTAAGCTGCAGAACAAGAAATAGAGAACTCAGAAGAGGAACTGGAGCACAAAAGCCTGTTCCATAAGTGATATGATTTTATAGCATGGAGTAAATGTTAATAATCTGTAATGGTAAGGTTAGAATTAATGAAAAACTACTAGCATATGATTTTTTTTTTTTTTTTGTGAAAGACAAGAATTAATAGTTGAAATCCTATTTGTACTGGCAAAAGATCTATGTTTGCAACTGACATCCAGAGTTTCTGGTATGTGATGGACTTGTGGCTCATTGGTGAGACAATATTGAAGGAAATTCTAACCTTTTCCAGACATGCACAACCTCAGATCACAATGACATCAAGAACTGAGGCAAAGGAGGATTTCATGTCTTTAAAAGTCAGTTCGATATCATTGGCTTTATTTTGCCAGCAAGTCTTATGAACTCTGCATGTAAGCTGGGAGGGAAGAAGAATATTTCTGAGCTTTCATATTCAACAGTGTAACCTAGCTGTGTCCCAGCTTCCTATTAGTACCACTGTGCCCTCATCTTAGACCGTGTTTTTGCTAGGAAAAGAACCTTGGCCTGTGGAATAAAGCCAGAAAAGCCATGCTACAAAAAGTTCTAGTCACAATGATCATGAATTGGGAAATGTTGTAGTGCACAGAGGGGAGTGAGCTCCTATCTAGCCAGCAGGAAGCAGATTACTTGCTTTTGGAGTTTGGTTTATGACCTTGTTGTCTGTGGAAGTCATTAGGGAAGGCAAGATGTGTTGACTGGTAATTCTAGGAAAAGAATCAGGTATTGTAAATATCCTGAAACAAATACAAAAATATTCACAGAATCACAGAATGGTTGGCAGGGACTTCTTGAGATCATCTTGTCCAAACCCCCTGCTCAAGCAGGGTCAGCCAGAGCAGGTTGCCCAGGACCATGTCCAGTTGGGTTCTGAATATCTCTACAGATGAAGTCTCCACAACCTCTCTGAGCAACCTGTGCCAGTCTTTGATCACCCTTACGGTAAAAAAAAAAGTGTTTTCTTGTGTTCACATTGAATTTTGTACCCATTGCCCCCTGTCCTGCCTGGTTCCCACTTCTGTTTTCCCTCCTGTCAGATATTTATACACATGGATAAGATCCCCCCGAGCCTTCTCTTCTCCAGGCTGAACAGTCCCAGCTCTCTCAGCATCTCCTCATATGAAAGATGCTCCAGTCCCTGATCATGGCCCTGAAACCGAAACACAAAAAGTCTGCAGGGCTTAGGAGGGCATGTATTCCATACATCTTCACTGTAAAATATCAAACAATAACAAGAAAGACAAACCTGTGAGGATAATTATGGAGGAAGTACACAGCCTTGGTAAAATATCTGAGAACTGCATCTTCATTGGCGCAATACGCTTGCAATTCCTTGAAAATGTTACAGACTACATTATTATACAGTGACATCCTCAGGGAAGTGGAGAATATTAGGAAGAGCATAATTTTTCTACATTAGATTAGGATATAATTTCAATATAGTACATTTTCTCTGTTCATTCTTGTGATTCATAAGAGTGTGTTTTTCTCCCCTTCTGACTATTACTTCTGTGACCCTGTCAGGATCACTTTTAGATTGAGTTAGGCAAATGAAGACCACTTTCTGAAATACTTTTTCTAACTAGAGTTCCTGTGTCTTTCTTTAGTTTCAAGGAGAGCTTGTCTCCTGTGCAACCTGTTTCCTTTTTCTGTTGTTCTGCAGAGTTTCTGCACAGTTTCTCCATTTCCCCCCTTATTTTATAGGCTGCACTACATATTGAAGAGAAAAATGATCAGAATATGATTTAATAGGTCTCTCTATGTATGTATGATATTTGTATTCCACCACAAGTTTGTGTATTTCTAGGGAATTCATTTTGCATGCCCAAAATGAGTTTTCAGTATCTTTTAATTTTAGAACTTGAGACCATTAAAATGCATTACAGCAGCATCACAAATGTATACAACTGGAAAAATATTTTGTACTTATGAAAATGTACCTTGTATTATCTTCTTAGTTTTACAAATCATGAATATTGTTAGTTGCTGCTGTGCCTCATAATAAGTTAAAATAATATCCTGTTCCACAAAGAATGCAAAAAAATAAGCCATTTATTTGAAAAACTCAAAATGTTTTCTGCATCCCCAGCTCCTTGGGTCAGCTTGGCCTGAGATGAAGCTGGGAGGTGCACACAGTAACAAGCAGGTTACGGTTTATCTGTTCCTGTCAACTGCTGCTCCTGACTGAGTGTGCTAAATCAGAGCTCTGGAGTCTCTATTTCAGTAAGAAATATAACATCAGGGTTGAAACTTGTCAGTTCCTAGATTAAGGCTTCATGTATGATGGAGGCCCATTAAAACATGAGTGCTTTTGAGAAGAACACATGCGAATGGAGGATTTGTAATCATAAAACTGACATGGTGCCAATGGAAGATGGCAATATATTCGTGCCTGTTGAATATAACACAGGGAAAGCTGACTCCAAGCATTCATATATTAAATGTTAGGTCCCAGAAAAGCACAACATTGGCTTTAAAGTAGTGAAATGTGGATAATAAGAAATGTAAGTTCCTTTTATTATCCTTCAAGTGTTAAAACACTGGGGGCTTGTGTTTTCAAGTCTGTCTGAGCAAATATGAGATATATTAAAAAATGACATAAATATCTGTGTGTGTGAGTGTTCACGTATAAAATTGCCATTCACAGGCAGTAAGTTTTGTCAGACAATTGCAGTAGCGTACTCTATCAGGAGACTAGCTATGGAATAGGAAGAGATTTGCAGTAGAGCTGAAATTATGTTCATATTGTGTTCCATGGTTATATGGTTGGACAAAGAAACATGGTTTCTCAAATTTAGTGTTAAGCTATGAATAGATAGTGAGCTTTTGTCCAGCACTTCAAGGTGACTATCTAGTTAAAAACATCTGATACATAACGGTGCTCAGACGGGACAGCTAACTGAAACGTAGACCATGTTAGCAGTTAAACCCTGGAACAGTATGGTAGAAAAACCTTTCTTAAATAATGTGCCACAGTACTTTGAAAATGCTAGGGTCTGATTGTCAGTATATTTAATAGGTATAACACTGGAGTTACTTAAGCTTCTGCAATTTCAAATCACAGAAGCACACCCTGTGTTTAGTAGTTTTTGGCAGATGGTGGAACAAGATAGCTGTGTTTTCCTGCTAGAAGATAAAAATGCTATTTGACAGAGCACAGAATGCCATGTTGCTTTAGCAGCAAAATTATGAAATCTGCTGTTTTAGTGGGCTGGAATTATAAAATACTGCTTGTGTCACAAGGAAGATAACAGCAAAGTAATGTAGGGCTCTGGGGTTTCTCAGGATATATTTCATTTAACGCTGAATTGTAAATTCATATTCACTGTAATGGATTTTCAAAGAAGTTTAATTTTTCACACATTTACAAAAATAATGCGTTTTGATGTCAGAGAAGAATGCTTGAGCCCTTACTGTGTTCTTGCAGTGCCTGTTGTGGGAAATTGTCCGTAGTTTTATTTTTAATACCTAAAATTAGGCTCTGGGCACAGTGTGGAGGCAATAGATAAACACTGTTGCTATAGAGCTTTTAAGATACCCCCGTGAACTTTTTTTTTGCCTGCTCCCTGCCCAAGATAAAAAGCTGGCATTGCTGTTTATATGTTATTTATATGTTTATATGGACTATTTGAGTCATTGTGATGTGGAGTATTATGCTTCCTTGGTATTTTAAAAATATAAAACTGACAACAGATCAGGAAAATATTATGAAGATGACAAAATTCTGTTCTAGGAGTGCTGCAGCTGGTGGCGTGTTTACTCTTTATCGTTAGAGGGAGAATTTTAATTTGGCTTGAACAGTTAGTTTCTTTTTGTGCAACCTTTATGCAGTTGTGGACTGTGCTAAAAGCTACTTGAAGCAAAAACGTGTAATGCCAGTGTAGCATTTGAAGGAAAACTATTTTTTCTGTCTCCACATAGTTGTGTGAACTTATACGTAATGCAAAAGATAACATGCAATAAGTAGCTGTGCAGAAGCAGAGAAGGAAAGAAACTGTTATAGGTTAGGCTGGATGCCAGATACTAAGAGAATTTTTGTTTTACACTGATTTTAGGAGAAGCAGCATCACATCATGTGCCATTTATAAATAACTGATGAAAGATCATGTAATAGGCCATTACAACAAGGCACATATTTGCTTCAGCTGTAATGCCTGTGTGAAGTAGTTTTACTTTAGCTGTAACGCTGACATCAGTTGTGTAATTGTCATGGAAAGTTACTGGTCCAGGCACAAAACTCTTCACTCATCCTCACTCTCATGATGATAATGTAGCTGGTGATACTTTACTCACCCATGTGGGAGAATTCTTGCCTGAGGGGGTGAATTTTGTACAGGCAGCAAATTTAGAAGAGTTAAGAGACAAGAGGTTTCCAGATGCCTTGAATTAAACTGAGTGGTTACTCCTAACCATAAATGTTTAACTCCACTCCCTCAGCAAATCACTTTCAAAATAGATATTTATTTTCAAACAAAACCAGTTGCCTTGTGAAACTGTTGGTTGGTTGGTTGGTTAGGGAAAAAAAATTACCTAATGCTTCTGAATAAAATATCTGATCTCTTGTTGCCAAGGCTGAGTCACTTCCTGTTACAATAACAAGACTGTCATCAGCAAACTTCTCTAGCCACACACTGCAGTTTGCCAGTGTATGCATGGCTTTATTTGTCCATGTTGTTAGAAAGTTAGCGTTGAAAAGCATACTGTACTAAATTTGGAGGCACCAGCTTTGTATTCAAGTGCATTAGTGTCGGATCTCAGCTGCATTTATTCCTGATAGTATAATCTCTGATTTCTTCGTGCAACATAATAATACCCACCCAGCTGTGTACAGTAATGTTGTAATTCTATCAAGGGATTCTGGACACAACATAATGCATTAATATCATCAGAGCTTTCTCAACTGGAATTTGCAGGATCATAGTCAGCTGTTTCTTATTTACAAGAATAAGATTTGAAAAATACCTGGAAGTTCATTCCACTTGTCACCTAACAGATAACCTCTAGCTTTTTCTTGACTGTGGTGGGTTTTAAAGACATGTTTAAGTTATCTTTCAAAATATCAAGCATACAGTAGTTTCAGTCACATTTGAACGGGATTGGCGCCCGCTCAGCTCGCAAGCAGAGGGGGTCTGCTTTCGCTGCACTGCTGAGTCAGCAGAGCAGGAATTCGTTAGGGCTTCTACATAACAGGTTGGAATTCATTTCCTGGGCAAAGTAAGTTGGCAAAAGCCCTTTCTGCTGTTAAAACGGCTAGAAAATAAAGGCCCAATCCAGTGTTTAGTTTCAGTACTATTATTGCTTCCCCCCTGCCCCAGGTTTCAGATGTTATTTGGGAGCAGTGTCTGGCAGGCTGGGTTCTGGATGATCCATCAGATCTGTATGTGAATCCCAGTCACTGACTCACTCTGTATGACATAAATGACTGTTCTGAGCCTATTAATAAGAGATGAGGGGGTGGGGGGTGTCTTAAACGTTCTTTGGGGTTTTCATCTTGGTCTTCTGCCCTAAAAATCAAGTGTCATATCAGTTCCTCAAAATTAAGGAGCAGCTGAAAAATTAACCTGCACATTTTGTGCCTCAGTTTCCCCCTCCACAGGAAAGAGAAATGATAAAACTTTTAAATTGATTTGGTATAGACAAGCAGAACTATACACACAAAGAACTCTGGTCCTTTTGAGTAAACAAAATAGTCTCCCTAGGTTCTGGTTTTGTTTTACTCTGTTTACTATATTTAATATCCGTCCTGTAGGATCATTTATGCTAGTTCTTCCTGAGAGCCATGTGATGGATAGTCCTAGATAGCCTGCATTTCTCATGCCTGAGTTCTTCAGCCGAATCCAGAAGAGTCCAACTGAATGAGAGTACTTGTGAAGTGCTACTCACAAGACGAAGGGCATCACACTGATCTGAAGTGTGTCAATTTGAACATCCTTTTCATCCTCCCACTTTCACAATCAAATTGTTACAATCATGGCACAGAACAAGGATCTTGTTAAGGGCTAGCCAAGCTTAATCTGCAGTTTTCTTGCTTTCGCATTTTTACAAAAGAAAAAAAAATATTTTCAACTCCTTATTTTCTTTCTTTTTAGTTTAAAAATGAAAACAGAAAATGTAAGTTGATATGTTTAAGTTGACCGTGATGAATCTGGGATAAGTTACTATGCTCTGTTCCCTGATAAACAGAGACATTATTGTGCAGTCCTGGATAAAGTCACTGATTATACTGTTTGGGCCATGAAAGCAAAATGTGTTGCAAGGGTTTGGATGTCTGTAATTAACCAGTTGTAAATGCTGTGGTTGGTGGCTAAGCAGCTGTTGAGATCACTGTCAGAATTTCACCACTCTGAAGGAGGTATCGTGTGTTATTCCATTGTTTCAGGATGGAAAAGAACAGTTGTTTGTATATGTTTCTTTTTTCCCTAAAACACAACAAATGTTGGCTGTAAACTGCACTCACAGTGTTCTGGGCTATATCAGTGGAAAGGATTTGTATTTGCCTGAGATTGTCTTTGTCTTCAGTGTAACGTATCAGATGCCGACAGTATCACTGCAACCTAAAGGTTCACTTTTCACAAGAGTTCACTGCCGCATACCTTGGACATTCATTCTGCGTGGGCAGCTTTCCCTGTCCATGCACTGATTCACTCCCAGAATACATCTGTGAATATAATTGAGCCCTAAGTTTGGATATTAAGAATCTCATGCATTTTTTAAGAACACATATCATTTTAGTACTGGATTCAAGCCTCTTAGGGCTGTCTTAAAATAAACCTTGCAGTTTGACATGGGTAACTCTTTAGTATTGATGTGTAGACAGCAAAGAACTTGGCCACTAGGAAATTATATCAAATGCAGCAGGTCAGCTACTGATTGCCTGAATATCCTAATACTTGTAGGTGAAACTATGGTGTAAGACCTTTGGCATTCAAACCTTCTGACTCTATCTAGTTCAGGGAACGGTGAGTTCTCAGTTACAGGGAGTGGGAAGATGATGTCATTGAAAAGCTATTGCCCTGCTTTGATATTAGTAAATGTGTTCAAAGTTCTCTAGGGACCTCTAAGGGCTGAAAAACTTTCCCTACCACAGTTGCTGTGGGATAGAGGTAGTTTCTCTCTCTCTCAAAATTTCTTTACCAGTTTTTTTAACTAGAATGCAAGTGAAAGACATTTCAGAAAATAAGTCTGGCTGTGCACGGTTTAAGGAAATGTGGTGAAAATGAGGCTGGATGCATTCTTATATCACTAATGAAAACAAAGACAGGAACAGAAAAATGCCAGAAGTGTGTGCGTGTGCGTGTGTGTGTGAGCGTGCATGTGGAAGGGGGGGAGGGGAGGCAGGATGAAGTCCTTTGCAAAACAAAGTCGTAGGTGCCAATGTTGATGTTTTTAAGGGATGCCTTTCACTAGTCACTATGCGATAACTTACTAGCAATCAAAACCAGAGGGCCGGATTCCTCCTTTTTCTTTTCTGTATGTACAGCATAAAAAAAAAAAATAGAGTGAAAAGTCCTGGCAAGTTGCCAGTACTCCTCCTCCTCGGATAAGGGGGTGAGTGATGCAACCCCATGACTCTTTTTCCTTCTCACATCTTGCCTATCGCATGGGGAAGTGAGCGATTGCTTAGCTTTTTTTTTGCCTACGAGCTGGGCTGGGCCTTGTCTTGCTTGTTCAGGTGACAGGCAGCTTCACCACACTGCTGACTGTGTGCTGTCCTCACAGGGCCCAACCCAGCCTTTGGGACATTTGAAATTTTAAATACGTCTGGGTCTGAGTTCTGCTGCTGGCTTTTGCCTTTGTAACAGGGCCATCACATATACTAGAGCCACAAGCCCAGGGCACGTGCTAATATTGCTGATAACAAATATAAACCTCTAAGTTGCCTCTGCCTTCTCCCTCCCAAGTTTATGAATTTAGCTTTTTGAGCTTTAGGGTCTATGTGTTGTGAGTTTTCTTCCCAACCATGAAGCCCGAGTTTGTTTTTTTTAATCATGGAATAGTGGATTCTCTAATATTTTCCGTGCTGCAGTGAGGCTTTTAGCAGGACAGCAAGTATCACGAGACTCCTGATAAAATCATGGGAGTTAACAAGGCTAGCACTCGAAGGAGCTTTGCAGATTCAGCCTTTTTCTGAAAATAACATTCCAACAACACAGAGATAAACGAATATTTGAAATAATCTTGGAGAATATTTTACTCTGTTGTTTTTTTTTTTCTTTACATAAAGACCCTCTTCAGACCATCTGAATGGGATTTCAGTAGTCACATGACGGCTCCCGTGTCACTTGATCAGTGACATGACTTAGCAGGGGGAGGGAAGAGATGGGAGGAAGGGAAGATTTGGGTCTTTTTACAAAAGTTAAAAAATGTGATGAGGACATTTGAAACATATTTTTAAACTCTCACTGGTACTCAACAGCATTGTAGTCCGCTTTGTAGAGCATCGCTGAAACAAATAATGTTTAGTAATAGCCAGCAGCATGCACAGAGTCCCTAATGATGTCATTGGTGACACGTCTGATACCTGTCCCCTGCTAGGTTGCAGCCGGTGCCGCAGCCTGAGAATGTCGGGACATCCGGCAGGATTCCAGGGTGCTGAGTCAAAGGTGAAATGCCAACACCAGGGAGTAATTGCTGGTTTCGCTGGCTGAAATACCAGTCATATAACACATTTATTACACTTACACAGAGAGAATGCAAATATAGAGCAAAGGGGTAAACGGCAGGAGAACTAGAGTGATGGGAAGAGAGAGTATTCAAACTTGATAAAGAGCACAGCTGTGATAAAAAAGCAATAGTGTTGGCTGACACATATTGTTGCTGATATGGCATTGGACATTTATAAGGGCATTTTTATTTCCTTAAATGTGGAGCTACTTTTTTTTAATGTGTGTGTGTACACCACACCTCACATGCAATTCTGAAAACGTGCAGCTCTTCTGATTCATAGTAGTAGAACTAAAGCAATATTTGTAACAGGCATATGGGCAGTACTTACTGAAATTTAGGTGCAAGCATGCAGCTAAGCCCATGGACATGAAGCACATGCTGGATACCAGTTCTTGTACTTAGTCAGGCACATGCTTCAGTGTCTGCAACAGCAGTACTTTGCTTTGATTGACTTCTACCATTTCCCAAGACTGAAATGTATTACTAATATTGGCCTGTATCACCCATTGCTCTTGGAAGTTGGGGAGACTTTGTCATTTGCAACTTTCCTTTTTTAAAAAAAGAAACTAGATCTGGAAATAGAAAAATAAAATTTATTACCTGTTTTGCGTTTTTTAGTCTTTTTCTGTTGTTTTGTGTGATTGTTTCAATTTTTAGAACTAAGACAGGACAACCTTCACTGATATACTGCATCCTTTTTTTATTTTTTTTTTTAAATGTGATCTGTCTTGAAAAGGTATTACAGAAAGAGTGAATTTTGTTGCACTCTACGAATACTAGTTTTGAAGTGTTCAAATTTTGAGGGAAGAAAGGTTCAGTGCATTTAAAAATAAAGCCAAGTACTGCACAAGGTAATGATATCAGAAAACCAACAAAGTTAAGTGATATTTCTGAGTGACAGAAAAATTTTACAATTTTTGGCCACCAGCCATGATGTAAGAAGAATTTCTGTGCATTAAATTAACTTATCATGATAGTTATTGAATCCTCTTTCTTAATGTAAAGATTCTTATTTCCAAAGGGAGAAGGAGAGAAGGTTAATGAAGAGAAAGATCCCAAAAAGCAGACGAAGAAAAAAGAAAAAGATTCAGTTATGGTGTACTATTGATACCAAGATTAACATAATAGCTGCCTCTTAATGAAATCTAAGAAGTGACAGACGTGGTGATGGGGTGTCCTCCAAGCAGCCATACACATATGACCTCTCTCAAAGGATGTTCAAGATCCCAATTCCATGACGACTTGGTAATGTGCTTGGCCTTATGCATGCGGGGAGCCCCTTCGCTTCAAATTACACATATGCTTCATGTTTGCAACCTTACTCTTCCAGGACTTCTTCCAGCAAATTCAACACTCCTTCCTTTTCTTCCAAATGCTAACTATGTTACACGCTTTCCTCCCTTTCAGTCACTTAAAAAAGCATGATCCATTAAGTCAGCGGCAGAACTCCCACTGACTTCTGTAATGCTGGGAGTTAAGCTCTCTGCTTATAAAACTTACACATTTCTTTTTATAAAACTTTCCAACATTACAAAAAGGTCATTTCAGTCCTGCAGCTCTCTAAAATGGTCAGTGAGTATCTTACACCTTTTCCTTATATTTAATATCCTTTATTATCAGCACTTTTTATTATTATTCTTTGTGCTTTTTGGAGGAGGTGCTAAGCATTGAGGTCATGTCTACTTTATCTGAACTTTTAAAGACCCCATGATAATAAGAATTTTTGGGCTTTATTTCTCAACCCTGCCCTCCTACGCAAGATGCTGGATGTCAGATTTTTGCTACTATCTGCATCAGAATTGTCTGCCATCCTCTGATACAATTCTTGTAAAAGATCTTAGTGGGAGCTCTGTAGTTAACAGACAGTGGCCGGGAGATGGAAGATGCTGAAGATTTCTATCAAGGTTCATTTGCAAAGAAGTACGTGACGAGTTTAGATTTAGCCTCAATCATGCCAAATTTGTCCATATCTTTCTTCTCACCCCTGAAACAGAGGCATGCTGGAACACATTTTTGTGTTCTTCATGTCTCCTCCTCTAGCGTTGGCACCGCTAAGAGGTAACAGAGGGGAAGAACATGTTTCAGAAGAAACGAAAGGAAGCTGTAAGGAATTGTGGAGTTGCTGCTAATGGATTTTCTACATTCAGTTGTTTCACCGTGTTGATTCCAAAGGTACTATCAAATACAGGGCAGAATACAGCCCTCAAAGCAGCAGAATTGATATCATGTCTGTAGGTTCAGAGTCAGAGGTTGATGACTACTGGAATCAAGCACTGTTTCTGCAGAACACAGATCAATAGGTAAGAAAGATGGATACTACCTTTTAGTTCACATGTAGATTCATTGGTATTTTCCATTTCTCTTAAGCTAATCTGAGTTGGAAGTGCTCTGAAGTAACAGTGCATTGTGCAGAATTAAACTTCAAACCCTTCCTGAGCACAGTGAAGTAACCCTCTACCATAACTACACACTATTCACCACCATATTCTTCATGAAACAAAAATATTCCCGCTTCGAAAGTTGGTCTTTATGGAGTTTTTCTGAAAGTGGATGTCGGATACTAATGAGACAGTTCGGCTAGCCAGTGCCTTAACATGTTTCATTTATGGCTTGATTAGACCCTGATTTAATGAGATACTGTACTACATGGAAGCACATCATCTTCAGTCATTTAACAGAGTGGAGTCTGAATGTTTCATTTCGGCAGTGTCTCTGCACTTTTGAAACTAAAAGAAAAAACACAGAATAAAGCATAATTTAAGTAGAATGTTTCATTCCAACTGCAGTAGGCAATTACAAAGAAAACCATTCTGAGACTGCCCACTTCTTTGCTTCTCTTTTAAGTCCTATAGACTATGCATTAGTGCTTCTGAGGGTTTATTATACTGTATAGAATGTGTTTTGAATTTAAGATTTGTAAGGGAAAAGCAGACAAAAGGACAATCTCATGTTTCCATTCATCTTCCCTGTGTGTTATTCCAGAGACTCAAAAGGGTGATATATTGTCTAGATTTTGTGACTGGTGAATTTCTTTGTTACAAGGTGTCTTAGGATGACATAGAAATTTTTGACATTCTCTTTTGCACGGCTTCCAGTGGAGGGGCAGCTCCAGAGCGCTGCAACGCTCCAGTGGATTTTCTCTGTTGGATGACATCTAAGCATCCAAAAGCTTCACTGAATTGTACTGTAGACTGAGCAGTCCTGGAGTTGTACAAGATCTGAGGTACTGCTACTGTGTTTTAGGCTCACCTCCCTTTGCGGTGGTTTTGCACCGAATGGATTTCAATTGAACCCAGTGACACAAAGAGCCGAGGTAACCTTACTGGTAGACTTGTGAATATATAGTTCTTATATACATTCTCACTTGGGAACAAGGCATGATGCCGTATGGAATGGCTCACATCTATTTCTTGGCTTTGGGTTAATTGTGTAAACTGAAACAAGAGTCTGTAGAAAAAAAGGATATATTAAGAATAAATTATGTCATGCTGAGATGAGGTTAATTATTTAACATCTGGCAAGAGCAGATGGATTCTCAGTTAACATAGTGGAATCCATTCAGTCAGCACCTTGATAAGCACCACGTCTTTTTCACTGTCTCAGATGCCTTCCTGGAGATCCTGTGCTTTCCAGTTGCTCTGAAGACTGGCTAGGCAGCACATCAAGACAGTTTAAAACGATTGTCTGCCATTGCCTGCAAGGCTTTGGTAATTTGCAAGTGTGAATGATGTACGCTGGCAGACAGTTTCTTAGTGTGTGGCCCATTTGTCCAGCAGTTTGACTTTTTACTTACTAGCTTGAGTGGGTTTGGTGCTGTACATCAATATCCTGGGATGGATGTTCTCAAAGGTATTTTTTGTTGAGATGTGGCCACTGCATACTGACAGTGCCTATTAAGGCATTGTGTTGGAGTTATTTGGGAGAATATGATTTGACACAGTGACCACACATGATGTTCTTGGTGGCCACACACAGGAAAGATGGCTTATGATTTGCTAGCATGGGATGTGGTCTTCCGTGAAGGAATCCACAATAAGTTGTCTCTATGTTACCACAGAGTTTAAATATATTTAATGCTTACGGAGACATTTTTGACTTAATGTTGGGGCAACATGGCCATCTTGAACTTCTTTCGAGAGGAAATCCCTGTGGCCCCTCTTAAAGGTCATTCTCAAAGAAGCGCTTTCAAGTTATAATGATTAATTATTCATATTTGTATGCTCCCCCCCGGGTCCCAGGTAGTATATCTGTGCAGGACTTCCCATGGCCTTCAGTTTTTCAGCAGCCTTTTTTCATGTGCTCCTTGACTGGGTAAGAACCTTGTAAGGCTATTCTGTATTAGCAGAAAATGCTTCAGCCCTGTTCTATTTTACATTCATACAAGAAAAAGCCCACAGAAATCAGAATTTCAGGTATATTAAAACTTTCTGTGAGCAAAGAACCAATATGAAATATCCTTGAAGGACAAAAAATCAGTGGGAACTTTACTTTTATAGCTCTCCAGATCCTGCATGCTCCTGAACCTGCTGGAAGCGCAAGGCAGTACTGTCAGTGCTGTCATGACCAGTACGTAGAGCCAAATGTAGGAGAAACACTTTTCCTAGTACCTCATATTTGTAATCCACTGGATTAAAATCTCTGGTATTGCTGTTTCAAAGTGCTGGTGTTCCACAGCACCTGGAGGTTGGTGCCACCGGGCTGTGGAGTTGCAGGAAAGTGCAAATGTTAGGTGTGATGCTCAGAAAATGCTGCTCTTCTCTCATTTTAAAAGGGTGTAAATCAGAGGTCGTTCCACTGTAACCGGCAGATTTTCTGCAGTCAGTGTGCAATCATCATCCAATGCAGCAGCTTCATTTCTCTGAGTCTGGAGATACTCAGCCTCGATGCTTCAGATCCTAGCCAAGGCACGTCTTGCGTGTTTCCTACTTACCTAACACTTGCACAACTGATGGCCAAACATTCTTTCTGGAGCATTTACCATTTCCAAATATATTTATCTTTCAAGTAAATAAATTTCATGTTAATTAGTGACAGCTCACTGCTAAAATATTCACTTCATTCTTTTATCGCCCTGTGGCAGAGTTCTGCGTGCCATGCCAGCTGTCCTTCACAGCAGGTCTTAAAGGTTTGAAGCCTTATTTGGTGTCTGCAGTGACCTTTTAAATTCCAGAGTAAAGTTGGGGCTACACAACTCACAAATATAACACTTGTTAATAAAATGTCAGCTTTGTAGCAGTCAGGCTTGCACGGAGCTTTCAAACTGCATTTTCCATCAGCCTAATAGCTCAGGATTGTATACATGTGGTGGCACAGTTGCAAGAGGGGCAAAACCTTCAAAAAAAGTTCCCTTCTGTTCCTGCCATGTAGCCAGGTCACAATTCTACCCCCTGGGGAAAAAATCATTTCCCCAATTACATTCCAACAAAGAGTTGTTAGTTTCTTCATTGCTTAGGTGACCTGAACTAAACCCAGAAATGCCAGGTTTTAAAGACTAAAAGATTGCCTAAACCTTCAATCCCTGAATCAATAGCAATGTAAGAAATAATAGTAGCAGGAGAAAAAAACAGGGGGGGAGGGGGAGAAGAAGCAGCGGAATGGCTAGCAGATGTTTCCTAAAGAAGGTATAAACAAGGAAAATGAGCAGTCAGATTGTCCTTTAACTTTATAGTGTAGTTTACAAATTCATTAAACAGGACTTCTGACCAGAGCAGCTCTTGCTGAAGGATTAAGTTGAAACATTCTTGATTTCCTGCTCAACTGACTCACTTGATAAGATGCTCCGTAATAACATAATCAACCATTGAATAGTTAACAAAACCTTTGGATTGTATAAACCCATGTAGTTTAGATGGTTCTTGACCTTTTTTATGTGTAGGTGATGATTACTTACATATCTGCAGGCATGCTGAAAGCTCTTTGTAATGTACTCAAGAAAAATAACACTGACATCATTCAAAACTCACTTTTTTATTCTTTTAATACAGATATTATAGCTGTTTAGATTTTAATGATCTTTCTGTATAGTTGCCTAGAGACATTTCTTTTCCATCTATTTACTGAAATTACATAAGCAATTCATGTAATGTTTTAAAGATTTATCCAAGTTTAGGTACTGCCTGTGTTCCTCCTGGAAAGCTAGGTCTGGCATTACCGTGATGTTTAGCTCTTGTCAGACTGTAAAAAAAGTTTTGGTTATTCTACAGTGGGACTAATTTTTCTCTTGTTCTGTAAAAGATTTTTACATGCAGAAAACCTCTTGTTATCAATGAAAACTTTACAATAGACCTCAGTGGATTTCTAATTGACTCAGTAATGCACTTTCATTACTGGACTAATACTAGACAGCTGGAAGTTGTCTAATATGCATACAATTCTCATATAACCTGTAATATGGAATAATCAGAATACTTTGGAATAATCATAAAGGATATGGGGTAAATTGGCAAATGGCCTGTTCTGCATGGGGAAAAAAAATAAAAAATCAAACTTTTGAAAATCTATGTCATTGCATGAAACAATACAGGTCATTTCCAAAGTCTGTCTTCCACACACTGACTTGAGGATGTCTGTACATAGCCCTAATTGTCTGAGATCACTGATATAGGTGTACTTTCATCACAAAATAAGAATGTTGGCTCCACTATCAGTTAAAATAGAGATATTCCCGTCTTTTTCCAAGCCCAATAGAAGACCAGTCAAAATCAGCTCAAATTATTATCACCTCATATTAAATATGAGACTATTGTTAAATGGTGCCTGAAAACAATATCTGTATCACAATATAGTTGTAACTGTTTTCGATTACATGTTCTAAAATACTATAAATTAGTATTCCATAGCTGATTAGAGATGACATTTTTGAAGAAATGCTTAAGAAATGCTTTAAGAAATATTTAGCAGGACAGGATATAGCTTTCTATCTTTGTATTCTTTGTGGAGCTGCTGTATTCACTTAATGGAAATTGGCCTGGAATCTCTGCAAATCCAACAGCAACATTTGGTGTAGAGTTTGTAAACTTGTTTTTTATGTTTGTAAATCCTTTTTAATGCTCCTGATGTTCTTAAAAGACGTCATATCTCCCTTTCAGTATAAATACTTTTATGGTGTTGGCAGTCCCAGCTTTTCAAAAAAATGTATTGAAATCTTGTGAGGAATTAGGCTACAGCTCTATTAAAAAAAACAGGCTCCATGAAATTAAAAAATTAGCAAGCATTGCAAACTTCTTGAAGTTTACACAAACAAAATAAGTGTGATTTGAAAATGTTATTGAATTCCATCATTTAGATTTTGTTACATATTATAACAAGGATGTTTTTTAGCTGCAGTGAGGACTACAGTCTATGTGTGTTATCAACAAAAGCATCTTCCTTCCCAAAGCAAGATTGATCTGGATCAGCTAAGGTCTGTTTTTTGGGGTCTTTCCCTCTTTTCCCCACTTAACATAAGATAGTAGCTTCTGGGTAATTTAGAAGCTTTTTTTTAATAGAGCATTTACTTGTATGCTTACTTATTTTTGTGAGTTGTCCTGTCCAACCGGAAATTTTTCATAGCCAGCAATATCTGAATGACTGATTTACCTGATAAAATAATTTCTAGTGGCATCAATATCAGCTGCAGGCCTAAATATAGAGAGATAAGTACCGCATGCACTGATCTTTTAGACAAATGCACATGATGTATCCATGTTAGGTGACATCTTCCATAGGATTAACTGTTGTGGGATGTCAACTGTGAATACAGCAAAGAATAAGATTATGTAACATGGACTAAGAAAGACAATTCTTAGAAATTCATCGCGGTCTGCAGATCTGCTCATAACTATATGGTAAATTAATGCTCACTGTCACTTCATTCAATCAGCAAAAGCCAAGCAATTAAAATAAGCTGTCACATTTTTCGTTCTTTTCAGTGTGAAATTGAAAACATTTCTCAAGCTAATAAACTCGAGTCTAGGACTGCTGGTATGTGCTTGACTTTTTCAAACAGTATACTTCAAAGCGTAGAAGCTAGATAAGCTAACAGCTCATTCAGTGAAGTTATTGTGTTGAAAGAAGCATGTCTATCAAATGCTTGCTTTACAAATTTGAATAGATGTCATTGTTCTCAGTAATGTCACCCACTCTATGGCTGCAGGCATTGTTTGAAGAGAGGGAATGTGAAGCATTTTTTTTATTTTATTCAGGGGTGCTTCTTTGCAGGGAAATCAGCCATTCTTTCTCTGGATCTTCTTTATCAAAATGATGATGCAAGCACTACTAGGGAGGCTGAGTAGATAGCTGGCCAAAGTGCAGAAGATCAATCTGATGGTTTAGATGCATGGTCTTCAAAGGAGACGAATCCAAGTGTAAGAAAAGAAAGATACCATGACAATTAAATATTGCTTCTCATTTTTCAGAGAAACTGGATCAGAAGACAGTATTAACATTGTTGGGACCTACTAAGGAATACATCTTTGTTTTTGTTGTTTACCAACTAAGTACAGATCATACAGTGGCTGAGTTCTGTTTCTCCATGGTACGCTAGGTCAGTGTGTTACAGACATCTGCATGTTGCTGCAATCTGATTGTAAGATGAACACCAACAGCCCAAATGCATTCCTTGTCTCAGTTACACCAATACAATCTGGCCCCTTGTGTTTATTTCAGCACTGAGTGAATTCTTTTGGTTATTTATAGATCCTTCTGAGATTGTGTCAGTGGGGTGAGAGTGAAGCTGCATTAGCAGCCGGAGTACTCCAGAGAGGTCTGTTGGCTGGCACTTGTCCACTGGCTGTGTAAAAGTCACAGCAGAGAAGTGGCCTTGCATCTTTGCTACTGTAAAGCAAATGCTCTGTGGACTTTGGGCTAGCAGTGAGAGACCTCAGCCACAGAGTGGAAGAAGAGCTATGACTTATGGTTCTGTTTTCTTTGCCCTGACTCTCCAGGAGGGAAGTAATCTCCTTCTCTGATATGTATGATTCAGAGGTAGTATTTTTTGCCTGGCATTCTTGAGAAAGGCGTTGGGAGGGAAGTAGCAAATTATATGTAATGGGCAGGACTTTGCTTTATCCAGAGAAAGTCAAAGTATAAGACATTAGTTGCTTTACACAGCTGCGGAGTCTGCTGTTGTTCCCTTATCTGACTTGCCTGAAAAGCTGTATAGCTCTGTGCTTCTTCATGTTTCTGCATTGACAAATACCTTTAACAGACTGTACTGGGTTTCTGTCAATGCCTTCAGTCCTCCATGGCTTCACTACAGTTGCTCAGGGACTCTCAAAGATGGCTAAGGAAATTAGATGGACAGGAACTGAGTGGAAGCTTTCTAGGGAATGAAAGGATAGAAAAGTAATTTTGTAGGTTGGCTGAGCTCTTGATGAGATGTTTAACGCTGCTGTGATTTAATTGTATTGCTAATGGCGCATTAGGGTGTTTGAGCATTTTGGTAGGAGTCTCTTGGTTATTATTTAAATTGAAGGGAATAAAACACAATAGATGTCATTAAAAATCTCTGTCTTTATTTTGGAGAGGTTTAGTAGCATTTTGCATGTATCTAGTAAGAGGCATTGGTCCTGATTCTTATTTTCATGAATGCTTTTTTACACACTTTGGCCAGATAAAAGACTCCTGATGTTGTCATAAATTATTTATATTCTTCCTTTCTGCTCTTGACAGGGCTTCGCTCAGGCACAGTGCCTTACTATACTGCTTTTGAGCACACCAAAGTTGTGCTTCCAGTTCAGGGACTAGCTTGGGGAATATGAGTTTGTGTGCCTTGGCCCACGGAATAAATGAAACCAGACACATCATCTCTACCATGTGAATATTTTGGTCTATATCTTGGACCATCTTGTCTTTGTTAGAGACACCACTGTGCTTTTTAGCCTATCCTTTATTAATTAATGAAGGGCCAAATAGCAAAGATGGGCTCTCAGAAAAGAGAAGCGGATAGCGACCGTACTGTTTGCTAAGGATGTGCCACTCCACTGCACAGGAATGTACGACAACACAGTCATTGAGTGAAGGTGCTTAATGCTTTAATTCCTGGAACATAAAATGATCTCCTAGAATTTTTCTCTTCAGATTACCTGCTGTAATCTCTATGAATCTATGTAAGAATAGATTCTTACGTACAAAGACAAACCCCCATGTGAGGTCAAAAAATTACTGAGAATAAATTCCTTTGGGTGAACACTGAGTTTTATTGTGTTTTTCACTGTGGTTTCAGTAATTGCTTCTCTTCTGTTACTTTGCTTTGCATTTCGCTTTCCTTATCTCTGTAACATTTTTTTGTGTTTCTGAAACATCTCTCAGCTGCTCCATTGCTACAAGTGTTTCAAAGACGACTATAGTAGTGTCTAAAAGATGTTGTTCTCCTGATCTCCTAACCCATGCATTTTTATCCTCTCCAAGGAAGGTCATTTCTAGATGACAACTCACTCCTTGTTTATTTTGATTGCACATAGATGACCTTTACCTCCGTTGTCATTTAACTGTTAAATTTCAAGCTATAACATTGTGATTTCCTTGCTACAGAATAGGACAACCTTATTAGTTCTTTTTGCATCACTAGAAGAGTGTATCAATCAAATGTATTGCTGAAATAATTCTGCATGATTTTGAGCCCAAAAGACAAAAAAAACATTCAATCACAACTTTTTCAGCTGGTTTAGTTGAGTGCTTGTTTAATTGCACAACTAAAAAGGCAGTGCTGCAACTTGCTTTAACTCAAGCTTGAGTTAAAAGATTGTCAGGAATATGCTCCTGGAAAATTGCTGGACTACTGGAGTCATCACTATCTCAGTACTACTATAAATAAGAACATATTACTTCTGCATATTGCTTGACTATTTTCACTGTAGTGAGATGCCCACTACTATTAGTAGTCTTTTGGGCATGGGAGTAAACTTTTCCAAGAAAAGATATGCAGTAAAATGTGTATTCATGTTTCCTTTTAATTTGGAGAGGGTAATAATTTCTAATTTTTAAATATGTGCTTTAAAACTAAGGACAGCCTCTACATTGGTTTCTTCATTTAGCACTGTGCCTGATTTAAGAACTTTTTTCTTTTAGGATCCAAAGCAGAGAACTGGCCTGAGGAATCTGAAGGGCTTTCAACCACAAAAATCACTGTACATTTGTCAAAACCAACCATTTTTCACATAAGATTCCTGAAAAACAGAGGACTTTTATCCTAATGGTGTTCATATTTAATTGCATCAAGAGACACCAGCAATAGAAAATACTTTTTGTGTCTGGCAATTAAAGGTAATTATTACCAATTAAATAAAAGTTTCCATCTCAAATAAATAGAAAAAAATAGAGCCAGTCTTCAGTAGCGTAGTTTCAGTTTCTGTTATTTTGTTTCCCTGTTTCACTACAGTTGCTATGTCAGCATAATGGTCAGTCTTATGGTGATATAAAGATATGGATTAGAAACTTGGAACATATTTATAGAAAATTTGTGGGTTTGGACTAGTTTGGTCATTTTTGTATAGACAGTAGCAAGAAACTGCTTCACGTGAAGCTTTTGTAGTGGTAAATATTTTTAATCACAGAAACATATTTTCTGTATCTTTGCCCTGGTTAGCCTCTGATGTTACAAATAGTTTTTCGCCACTTTCCTGAGAAGATTGTTTCACAGCCTAAAACTTCGATTAGAGAGTTTTATAATTTATTATTTGCATTGTGATATTAACTCTTTTCATTGCTGACTTCTGATGAAAACAAGGATCTGGTCATCAAGGTCAAATACACATCACATGATTTAGAAGTCTGCAGCATAAATGTCTGCAGCTGGGTGGGTGGATGAGTTCCATTTGAAGTCAATGGAGAGGCAGAGGCATTTTTAGAGTGTACTACATCTAACATATTTTAGATTTTTACATCAGGAAAAGAGGTGTGGCGTCCTATGCTCAACTGACTATGTTTACTAGATACCCATTGACTCCATTAAGCCTGTGAAACTGTACTCTGCATCCTGAATTGTAGAAGTCTAATGAGTCTTATCCAGAAAAGTACATGCAAATCACAGAGATGATGAGAACAAGCTGCAAGGATATTATGTGATACTAATTTGCAAATTATATAGGCCCATGATTAGGCCATTTGGCTGTTCCAGACTGCTGGCCAGTGAGGAAGAAAGGACAATATATACTTTGCACAGCTGGGGCAAAATGCTCATGTGGATGCTGGGATGTTGAAGGGAGACAGGATCCGATGAAAATTATGTAAGTCATGATGCAGATAATTCTCCATCACAGGAAAGCTTTTTGAGACCTCTGTGAGATGATAAGCAGGTATCTGCTGGCAGGGGAATACTGAATTAGGGACTCATAAGAAAAAAATCATTTGGAAAACAGAAAAGATGAGTTGGAATAATGAAAAAAAAATTAAGAAGTTGACATGCAGACAAAAATACACTGAAAATAAGACAAAGTAAGGTGAACTGAGATGATGTTATTGCCCTTGGAAAATCCAGATGAAATTGGGTTCCCGCTGGATCAGATATTGGATGGGCCTAATATGAGAGACATCTCAAATAGTTTGAAAACTAGATATTTTGCTCAGTTTTCAAAAGAATTTTTCCATGTTAAAATTTACAGGTACATTGATGGGGCTCAAGATCAAGACAATGCTCTATGGGGATTATTCAGTAGATAATGTTCATAGTAAATGGTTATTTCTCTTCTGTTGTTTTTTCCCCTCCTTGTGATTATTTCATTTGGTTCTTGCCTTCAGCTACCTGTCTATAATTACAGCAAAGATTACTCAGGAATGTGTTTGTTGGAAGTAAGCAAAGGAGCACAGCTTGATCCATAAATCAGTGACTACCAAAAAGGACATCTCAGCCAGTCATTCGTTCATTCATGAGACATCCACTGAGTTACTTTCTGGTACAGTAATGCTATCAAAAATGCTAGTTTCAAAAATGCTCGTTTCTGTCACAGTGCATTATAACAAGAGGATTAAAGAATTGCAGGAGGTCTGGAGCACCCAGACCTTGAAAATTCGAGTTTTGGATCAATTGCCCTATGTAGCTCAGGCCTGTTTCTTCAGTATGAAGAAACCTACACAGTCACAACTGACCCCAAGTAATAATAAGAAAAATAAGGAAATAGGGACACATTTTCTTTACAGAGTGCAGAATTGTAGTTCTCTCTGAATTCAGTGAGAATCAATAAAGAGCAAAGTCAGAAGGCAGCTTTTGTACCTGACAAATTATTCAATAGACAAAAGAACTAAAACTGGGCCTCATTAGCAGTTTTTTAAACAGAGAGATCACAAAATCCAATGCAAACAAGTTTTAATGATACAAAATCTACGAATGGATATGTTGGTATGTAAATGTGTTCCAAATCATGTGGTTTCAATGGGAAAAGTTTTGTTTAAAGAAAGTCAGATTCAATCAAATTCAGATTTAAGTGACTCAGATATCTAATTTTCATGCACCTCTCTAATGGTTTGATACACACCCATTGAACTAAATGGTAATCTCCGATTAAACCCTATGGGAAAGTATATGGTAGTAACTGAATTATTCAGTTTTCTATAATCAGATTTCTATCTATAAAATTAAGACTTAGCTCCCTCTAGATAAAATACAGAAGTACATGTAAATATTTACTTAAAAGATTTAAGACTAGGTTTAAGATTAAATACATGCACATTTTACAGTAGAAGAATGAACTTCAGTATATAGTTACATAATGTGATGGATTAATTCCTTACAGCCTGGCAGTGCATAAAGATGCCAATTATGGCATGTAATAGGCAAGGAAAAGGTATATTCTATATTTAGGTGATAAGAAACACTTTTTGACACTGTTTATAGAGAAAAGTTTAACTGCAAAAATGAACTCAATTAGTTCATGTAGCAAACAGTAATTTTTAACACAAGATCTAACACAAGATTCTTATAATCTGGACAGGTTCAGATGATACTGGTGAGATGTGCATTTGTTTATAATAAATCTTTCCTTTTGATCTTCAGCCTGCCAGTATCATTCTTTCCTGATCCAAGGAAGCCCCATGTGTTTTAGAGCTTAAATTAAGAAGGTTGGAACCACATAGCAGTAATGATACTGGGAATCACTAGGAATCTGGAAACAATTGCAGTTGCTGTTGAACATACATACCTATGTACAAAAATTTCAAATAAAGAAGTACTGTTAATAGCACTAGTTTAATCGATGGATTTGTGAATTCCAAGGATTCTTGCATGGTCTTTGTTTTGGAATAGTTTTGTGAAGGTTCTTTTGCTACTGGATGAATGAAATGGACGTTATGGGGTGCCAGCACTGAAGCCCAAAGTCATGAGCAACACTTCCATTTACTCTCTTGGACGGTAAATCTAAAACTCCTCAGAATCTTTACCAATGTCTTTAGGCTGCAGCTGATGTGAATTTCCTCCTCCTATTTTTCTTTTCTCTTTTATTTCTAGGCTGCTCACTTTCTTAGATTGAATTTTGTCTACTACAACAGAGTTCTCAACTTCAATATGAAACATATTAGAGGAATAAACCATAAACGACTCTGCAGTTTACAACAGGGTGTCCATAAGGTGCCCTCACATAAAAGCATAGAACAAGAAAATAAGTGCAGTAAAATAATAAAAGATCTATTTCACTGCTCACTCACTCATACCATAAAACCAAAACTAATGTCTGGCTCTAGCAGACATGCCATATTCTTTTAAATGGCTGAAAGGACAGGAGCTGATAGTAGTGGGTAGAAGGGAGATCTCAAGGGAATCTTAAAATTTAGCCTATTAGTCCTCTTTGCATCCATTGATCTCTGTTTCCCTTGAGGCCTGCAGGTGAGTTTTTTGCTTCCTCTTGAAGCTGGTAATGCCAGGAATTTTGTCTTCAGCTTTTTATTTCGTCTCCATCAAAAATTTAGTTCATATGTGGAGGACTTGTTATGCTGGGTCCCTACCCAGTAAATCTCCCCAGACTTGATGCTTGAACTAGAGATATACCAAGAATGCACAGGACAAGATCCAAAACAGCTATAATTCTTGTTTACAGCCATAAATGGGGTTATTCTGGTTTACATCTATTAAAGAAAGCCAAATGTGTTGTTGCTGAGTTGCTTCTTCACTAACACTACTGGTACACCATCCCCTTCCTTACACTGCATAACTAACTGTGAGATAATTTGCTACTATTTCTTCCTGGCTTTTCTTGGAACCAAGTGGCAGAATGAAGAGCTCTTTTTATCTAATTTTTCAGCCCTTTCTTTGAATTTGGTGAGTTTCTTGAATGGCCTCTACAAGGTAGGACATGGAATGGGCTTGCTGTTTGGATCATTGGGAAGGTCAAGAGCAACACTATTTGTATCCATTAATGATGGCACGTGCAAACTCATGAATGATTAATCTCAGAACAGCTTAAATATGCTCCATAAGTTCCTCTCAGGTTTGTCTCTCGAATCCATGAGGACTTGCAGTTTTAACCTCTCTATCATCAATTCCTTGCTATTTCTCTGTCTCAACTGTCTTTCCTTTAAAACTGCTACAGCCTTGAATTAGGCCATTATTTCATCCTTGAAAATCAGTTTCCATTTACCCAGTTCACCACTTTCTGAAACCACAGTAACTCATGATTGCTAGGGCCAGAGGGGAATTGCCTGAGAGATGTGTAATGCACTGAGCTAACGTGTAAGGCTAAAGTATAAAATTTAAGTTATAAATGAAAGTGACAAGCAAAATTTTTCTCCACTTAGCTTTATTAATGATGCACTATTTTATTGCCTGTGGCTAAAAGTATTTATTGTCATTGTGTTTAGCTCTAATTTGGTTTCATAATTCAGTTTGCTTTTTACTTTTTTTTTTTCATTTTTTCCCCAATACCACTTTGTTTCCATGCAGATTGTTGTCATAGTGTGTTCATGTAGTAAGTGTGTGGTCTTCTGGGAACAAACATATGCAGATTGGCATTAATCTGAAGAAGCAAAGGCTTAACTGTGGGCTTATTTTTAAGCATGTGAGTATGTGGCTGAAATCAATAGCTACACAGTTTGTCCTTCTAGGGTGACTAATAAAACTGCATGTGTTTTTTTGGTTGTAGGCAGAAACATGTATCTGGCAACATCGACCAGCTATGTTTTCAACATTTATTTAATTACACAAAATGTCCCACTGAGAGCAGAGGGAATATTTGTATGCTTTAGATTAAGTATCTGGTGGGTCACAAGCAGTGGTAAGGATCTTGCAGAATCAAGACTTGAATTTGTATATCCTATATTAGAGTGTGTTCAGAGAAAGGTAATGAGAGTGTTTACAAACAAGAAGAAACTTTCAAGAGGAGAGTTTGAAAAGATGAAATGGTTTGATTTATAAAGGAGAGGAATAAGAGCAAACGTATCAAAAGTATGTGAAACGGTGACTGCTATTTAAATGGAAGAATAAGAATGTCCCTTTTCTCTGATTAATAGTATAACAACAATGAAAATAAAAAGCAAGCTGGAAACCATTGTAAGGAAACATTTTTTCTACAGTGTGTAGTCAGGTAACAGAATTCATTCTCAGCATAAATGAGACCAATGAAGATTCCTAGTGAGACTGAATATTCCCATGGATAACAGTTGTACCTGGAGTGATAACAAATGGTACGCAAGCAATGTAGTAATACTTATTGAAATGGCCATTAAACCTTGTGCTCCAGGGCTCAGTGTAACCTAAATGAGACGAGTGCTGCTGTACAAAAGCAGATGAAAGCACAAATTATATCGCATCTGTTTGATGGAATGGTTTTCTGCCATCTTCTCAGTTATCTGGTGACAACTAGTCTCAAAGACAGCATTAATGCTTAGACAGAGCCAGTCTCTTTTCTTCTGTAGTTCTAACCTAGTGTGATATTTCCACTTCTTCTATGTATATGTCTAATACCCTTTAAAAGGTGTAGATTGGTCATTCAATTGTCTCTTGGTAGTTTTGTGTAGTATATTACTAGTTCAATAGACTGTGCATTTGAGAGATTTCTTCGATCTGTGTAAAAAAAGGAAAAAGGAGGTAAAAGAGACATCAGATCTTTGTGTTTGTTTTTTTTTGGTTTTTGGGGTTTTTTTAATTAATCAGTATAAACCCCCTTTATGATTAGGTCTTCTCATTGCAACATTTTTCAGCATTAGTGACCCTATCATTGAATATGTTTCTGTTCTTTCACCCCCTTTTATTGATTTTAATATTATTTTTTTTAAGATGAAAATTTTTATGGTACTTTCAAATCAAGGATCTTCATAGAGTAGTTCCTGCACTTTTTGGCTATCTTTCATCTTTATTACCATCATTCTAAAGAGAACAGAGAAGGGTAATGGTCTTGATGAAATCCATAATGACCACAACAGAGCAGAAGTAGCATCATGAAAATCCTCTTTGTGCCATAGTGCATGGACAGCATAAATAACAATGTGGTCTGACAGCAGTGATTTTTGCTGAAACTCTCATCCTCAAAATCATGTGGCTTTTTAAAGTTGATTCAAGGTGGGCACCTAAAATTCCCAGATATCCAGCCATGCCAGTTATGTGTATTTCTTTGCCTTGTTATGCAGCTTCAAGTGTGGATTACAGAAGTTAACATCTTGGTGGGCACTGGCATGTTTACAGCAAATTGGTTCTGTTTCACTTCTCACTTTTGTTATATGTGTATCTTAATTGTTTAATGTAATATTTCTGCTTAATTACAGGAAATGTCACTTACTATATTGATGATAAAATGAACACAGGCAATGTAAATGACATTGTACATTTTTACAATGAGAGAGAAAATGATTAATTATGAGACAGAATAAATTAACTCATACATCAAATGCTTCTAAGAGGTGTAAGAGGTGGAGGTAGGAGGTGCTTCCAGTTTAATCCCTTCTGTAGAGGAAATTAGAGTCAAATTATATTAGACACTAAAGAGCAGAAATGGTCTCCATGGCCTAGAAGAGCATATAACGGTACCTAACATTTATAGACACACAACGTATCATCTTGAAGTTTATATGCTGTAAGGATCACTTAATTTATCACTTCAAGCACATTGTAGCATCATAGCATACTCCTTCACAAATTTTATTGGAAAGCATGAATTCAGTCATGGCTAGTATAAACCAGCTGGAGCATGCTTGCAGGAGAGGGCACACACATAAGAGGAATCACAATGAATTTCATGAAGTAGAAGCTGCAAATTGATAACTTTAGGTCAGCCATGGAAAATTTCTGGAAACTTGATTTTAACTAGTAAAGAGGCTATGGGTCTATAAATTATTTCTGTTCATTGTCCAGAGATTTAAGATATGGCAATCCCTGGGGATGAACACTATTCATCCAGTAATAAGGTCAGATTTCTAAAGAAGTGTGTATACTTCAGCCTGACTCTGCCTAACCTAGGTTTATTCTTTCTTTCTTTGCTTTCACATATAAGTATTTAATGCTTTCTATCAAGCTGGAGTCACTATTCTAAGTGTTTTACAGGTTGAGAAGGGAAGTGCTTGAGGAGCAGTGTTTTAGGAGGGGAAAAAATACATTTATTTGCGTGAAGGACCCTTTTGCTCGTGAACCCTCATGCAGTATGCAGCATAAAGCTAACACCAGTCATCTCCAAGAGTTCACAACAAACAGTTCAACAGAAGCTTTCAACATTTCCGTTTCAGATTAAATGCAGCTCTTCCTCAGGCTGAGGGGCCAACGCAAATTAAGGCATCATTTGTTCTGGAGGGTAGGAAAAAAGGACAGGGAAGGACAGGATCAGCAGAGGGTCAAGTTTTTGAGCCTGGCAAAAAAGGAATGGCCAAGTGGTAGGAGACAGAGAGAAGACTGAAAGATATTGAAACCGGTTATTAGATACTTAGAGTGGGCATAGTCTTTGCTTTTATTTATTTGTGGTGAACTTTTTTAATGGAAATCATTTTCATTCCAGCACAGAGCGTAAAGAGATTTTAAAACCCCTGTGTTTGCCAGAAAACAGATTTTTTTTTTCCAGACAGCTGTACTGCCAACCAACATTGCACAGGCATCTCTTCGCATTCCTCCCTCTGCTACATCCCTCAAGGTAGTTCTTTTGCTTCCCCATTCCTACTGTGTATATATATATATACGCACACACACTTAGAGGATTCAAAATGCTGCTAACTCTCCTGGCGTCACAAAGCCAGTAGAAATAAGCATAAGTCACTAATAAATGTTACATCCCAAAGCTACAGCATGAAGAAAGATGGCCTCTTTCCCAGAAGCTGTGCACTGAATATTTAAATTTGTTTGCAAACCAGCACTGAATGCTGTGTTGTCAGCCAGTACACGTAGCTAAGTGCAAGTGGTGCAGACTGCAGTTAATTAGTAAGTTTGCTTTGCTAGGCTGTGACTACAGCAACTTTCTTCTCATAAAATACCTTTCATGTACATAGCTGGAAACAAAATGTTCCTCAAAGAAGTTCTGTCCATGTGTTTAACTCTTCTCCAGAGTGTCACCAATTCACAATCTCCTGAATAAAAACATATCAATGTTAGTGTGGACATACAAGGGGGTTTGAATGTCGGGTTATCACATCTCACTATTATCTAAAGATTTCCTCTTGAGTATACATTTTTTCAGGTATGTATAGTGCATTCTTCTTGCACAAAGTCTCTTTCACATGCACTTATACATAGACTAAGAGTTTCAAGTGGTTGGTGTAATGTGTAAATTATTTATCGACTGTCCATTATGTAGACAATTTGACAATTTAAAAAAATAATTTCATAGATTTAAAATAATAGGAAAATGCTAATTAATCATAGATACAATTTGCTAACGAAGTCTAGTTCTTGAATATAAATGGCTAAATATATGTGTGTTATTTGAAATATTAAGTCATTTTTGAAAATATTTTTTTATGTGAGGCAATAGGACAAGAGTGGGAGGGCAGAAGACAGGGACAATGCCTGATATATTATCTTTTTTCCCCCCTCATTCTTGAGGATTTATGTTGAAACCCAGACTGCTCAGGATTTTGGAAGGGTCTTTTTGCCTGCAGTTTAAATCCCTTGGTCCTAATTTGCTTTTCTCACATATACCAGAATAAATGGTATTCAACTTCATTGAAGTCAGTGGAAATGCAGAGAGGTAAAACCGATAGAAGAAAATTAAACCTTTTAAAGCAAACTTACCGCAGTACCTTTGTAAAAGTGAAATTAGTTTAGTCTGTTAATCACTCGTAAAAGTCTGACATTATATAAAGCATTGGCAGCTGGAGTCTGTTGTCCAGACAAGGATAATCAGCAAATCCAAGTTTATAAATTGTTGACTGGAAACAATGGTGTAGAGATAACCCTGGAGAGGTTGTGAAAGACTTCACGGGAGTTTATTTGCATTGCAATTTTGCTGGAAGTCACAGAGGCTTGGCTTCCTACCTACTTACTGCCATTTATTTTTGATATGCCCCAAAGCATCCATGACATTTATTAAAATAGAACGGTGTCTAGGCAGCCAGCAACGCTACTGTATCTTGTTTCAGCAGTTACTCTATTTTAAGAAGTTCCAAAGAGGTTCAGTGTACATCTTCAAACCTACTATATCTGTTGATTCATGTAGCTTGTGAAACCTTTGACCTAGATCAAAATTTCCAATATTTAAGAAGGGAGCCTGCGCAGCTTCCAGTGTCCACTTAGTGCTGTGGTTTAGCAAACTGTTCTTCTCATTTATATAATTTTCTTTATATTTTTTTGTACAACCTACAGGTTATATTTGCTTGTAATATAAAGAATTCCACCTTGCTAATCCATATTATGCACCTTTATTTATCTGTGTGGTGTCTTTATACACCTTTGCTCAAAACGCACCTTTTTTTTTGCATAGTGTCATTAACACTATATATGTAAGAATTTCCCTTTCATCTCATTTTTATGGCAAACTCTTTCTGCAATTTCTGGATGTGAGCCAGCCATGTTAGAGTGAAAATTGGAGCTATTCTCCCCTCAAGCCTGCCAATGTTCTCACAACAGGGAATATTAGTTTATAAATTACCCCAGGGAGAAACGCCAGTCACAGAAAGCTCAGGAGATCCACAGGAGCCAAATCACACCTTTCTGATATTTCACTTCTGTGAGCGTTCACATTCAAATGTAAACAATGTTTACATTTAGAGCTGCGTTCAGCATTATTAAAGACCTCTCTCTGCCTCATGCATCTTGGTGAAATAGTTGTGTCTTAAATGACTGTTTCTTACAGACTGCCTTATATTGTATTTTATTGGGGGGAAAAAGTCTGGTGGGAAATAAGCCAAACTGTCTAATTATTCCTGACATATTACCTATCAGAATATAACCGTCAGCAGAGGAACAAAAGGCCAGCTTCTCTTATGAAGTTTGTTCTCATTGCTGGTAATTTAGTTTGCTTCTCCCAACGAAGCAGAGTTTTGAACTGATGAGCGTTCTGAGATGATGAGCCTGTGTCTCAGAAACTGACAGTACGATAATGCCACGATGCGGAGGATACAAGTCAGATAGCATAGGCTGTAATGAGGTACATAAAAGAACAGCAAAATATCCCCTCAAAAGTAAAGGCTATCAGACTGGAAGGGTACATTTCCAGGCTGTTTCAGTCAGCATATCACCGCATGAATCACTGCAGTTACACCACCTGTGAATCTTCCCTGCAAGAACTAATTGTTTGATGACAATTGTGTTGCCAATTTCTGAGTCTTGTTTAATAC
Source organism: Platalea leucorodia (assembly GCF_965183815.1). Classification (NCBI taxonomy): domain Eukaryota; kingdom Metazoa; phylum Chordata; class Aves; order Pelecaniformes; family Threskiornithidae; genus Platalea; species Platalea leucorodia. Next base: position 155,221,274 of record NC_138823.1, on the reverse strand, counting down.
TTCATATTTCCTATCTGCAGTGCTGTTACTGGATGTTGCGTGATTATGTTGTTTACGGCCCTGTCTTCTTCTCAGTGAATATGCTGGAAAAGCAGTTTCTCACTCAAAAGGTTCAAGCCCACTGTCTGTTGCAAATGTCCTGGACACTTCACAGAGAAAAGGAATGGCACAGACCGTGACCCAAAGGCCTGGAGGTGTAATTAGATTTCTAATTAGAGGATAAGATACAGACTCATAGATTTGCATTAAATTTGTTTGTCAGAGGTTTCCTAAGTGTTTAATACTTTCTGGCCTAGACTACCTCAGAGTGAATATAAAATTTAATTCAGCTAAACTTGTCTTATTTATACCTATGTAGTTTGTTGTTCTGAATTTCTTTATATACAGAATGCGACTGGAATGTAAATGCCACGGGAGAGGAACCACACCAGCAAAACAGCATATACCCCTTCTTGTGTCTCATGGGCCACACAACAGGGAGTAACATCATTTAAACCTTGGTGGGCAAAAGACATAGAAACAATTGTCCTGCATGGAGCAGGGAGCTGGACTCAATGATCCTTATGGGTCCCTTCCAACTTGAGATAGTCTATGAATTCTGGGTACAGTGGACCAAGGCAGGTTTGTGGTCCTCTTTGTGGAACAAAAAGCACGGGCAGGAGGGAAAAGACACCATGAGAAACAAGATTTGTCGAGTAGAAAGGCAAAGAATTAGGTTGTGAGTTGAAGATAATGACAGGAAGAGTTAAAGTTGACTAGAGGAAGGGTTTAAGGGTGGGAGGGGTATTATCAGATATCTGTATAAGGGTGATGTTCTTAGACTGAACTTCAAAAATACTTTGCCATTTAGCTTTTTGAAGACAAACAGTTAACTGTCATTGATTTGCACGCCTCGCCCTCTGCTCATGGATACTCTGTCCACCAGCTCCAAACCTGCACGTGTCTACCCGTCCAGCTGACCTCTGTTCCTCCCCTCATGCCCTGCTCCTTTGGGGCAGTCTGAGGAGGACGGGCAGCAGCCTGGGATTCCCACTCCTCAGAGGGTTAGCTTTTCTTCCCCTCTCCTCATTATCTGGCCCAGCCTCAGACACCTCCTAGCAGGGACAAAGAGAGGGTGTCCCAGGAGGAGCAGTAGCCCTTGCTACCATGCACTCACTCCCTCCAGCCCCAAGATGTGCTTTCCCACCATCTAAAATTGGCTCCAGGGTGGACCGCTGCAGAAGCTGCAGCAGGGCCCTAGGGACTTGGGGGCATGTGCGGGAACTGTTACTCTAGAGAAAAACATTTTCCATGTTCCCTACGGACAGATTTTGTTTGTTTATGTTCAGATACAAATCTCTTCAATTGTTTGGGAATGATAGGTTTCTCCCCTTGGAACTGAAAAACACAACCTTTGCGAGATAGAAGTAGAGAAAAGCGACTGGCATTCATAAGCTGCTGCTTGGCATGAACAAAGGATATTGAGATAAGACAGTGTAAAAGAAAGGTTTCTGTTCTCCCTATTAAGCGCCTGATTATGCACAGATGCAGTACAGGCATGGGGGAGGCTGGGGAGAGAGAAGGGGCTGTGAAGTGGCAGGATCACAGACGCATCACACACTGTGGGAATTTATCCACCAACCTTCTTAACACCTTAGCAAACCAAGCTGGAGTAGTATTTCCTCTTTTTGTTTTTCTGGCTAACTGTGTAGTCAGAAATACTTAATATTAAAGCAGGTCAAACACAAAGAGAGAGAGGAATGGAAAAGTATACAAATACGGTCCATGTTTTTTATGCCTTTTCAGCTCTGCAGAATTCTGGAAAACAAGATTTTATCAAAATCTTAAAGGTCCCAATTGTTTGAGCAGCTCCTTAGGCAGATTAGAAAATAAAAGCAAAGAAGTTTGCAGACTATAGTTTTCCTGCTTTTGTTTTTAATTTTTATATTGGATATATATGCCATTTCAGTGAGATCAGGTCTGTGTATATTTCTTTCTATATTGTTATAACTTTGGGAAAAAAAAAAAAAAAGGCTCAAAATAGTTATTACAAGTAGAAACCTTGCCCGGGCCCCTGAACTGGGTTTATGTCTTGTTTGATAGAAGTCAATGGAAAACTCATATCAATGTCAATGCTTTTTGGTTTTTTTGTTGCATTTATCATGCCCAGATAGACAGGTGATAGATAGAGCGCTACGCATGCCTGGAATATTTTTTCCATGAAAAAAGTGACAGATATTAACAGACACTGTTACAGTAACAAAATACTTCAGCACCAATTTCCAAAAATTCATGATGGTCTCTGTTAATCATGAATGTACAACCTGTAATTATAATTTATAGTATAAACATTATTAGAATAATAATTGGGGGGGTTAGATTTTTATTCCCATTTCTTTCAGAATTGAAATGATTAGCATAGGTTGAGGGAATCTAGAAGAGCATTCATACAGTGAAGAAAAGGATCAGTCCCACGTTCTGTATTAAACTAACACAGATAAGCTTATAATTAATTTAGGACCACCCGTTTGAAACAATCTATTTGAGTAAAAAAAACTCCCTAAGTGGATTAATTATCTTTGTTGCTCAAATAGGTATAGGAGCTGTAAACAATCCCATTTTCTACAGGTTGCTTTAAACTGTATCCCCTAGATGAAAATACCCTTCATGTCTTCTGAACCATGTCAATCAAAACAGCAGCAGAGCCTCTTCACGGCTGAATACAGACACTCAAAATCTGCAGCTAGTTCATCGTATGGCAATTCACCCTGAAGACAGCACATCCCATCTGAGCTGCTGGCTCGTCGCTGCCTGCCATCCAACACCTGGGTGCTGGTGTCCCCCTTCACTGATAATGCACTGGCTGGTGTAGGACCTGGTCAAGTCTTTTCGTGCAACCACAGTAAACGTTGACCCCAGTGGCCATCGGAGTTAAGTGAAACAATCCAAGGGAATCTCAGGTAGCAGGAGGTCACACAGGTTTCCTGCAAACTTTGGAAACTTGCCCAAGCAAGGACACTTTGCAGTGTCACCCAGCTTGACCCCGAATGCCAAGTTCAAAACCCAGCAACTGCCATCTTCACAGCCAGCCGGCTGAGCAGAAGGCAGAGCTGTGCTCTATGGCCAAAATACATAATGGACCAGATCCTCCTCCTATGTAAATAGGAAAATGACTGTAACACAGCTATGCCAATTGACTATAATCGGGGCTCTGGGCCAAGAACTCAAAGGGCATGTCTACATGGCTAAAATCAGTGGTGTATTACGGATGTTTGAGCTAGCTTCAAGTACTTTCTTATATGGCACAGTACAGTTCCATATTGTGATATTAACTTGGGTCCCAGAAGCTGCTGAGATTGCCAGTTAACTTGGCTATAACGCCATGGTTACAACTGTGTACATACTGCAATGTACGTATGGTGTCAAGGAGATCTGTGTCCTGCCATGTTGCATGATATTGTGCCCAAAGTCACATAGGTTTACTTGATGACAGCAATACTGAGGGCTTGTATACCACCAAAGCAGCACGATTTTTTCTTTTTTTCTTTCTTTTTTCTTCTTCTTCTCTTTTTAGTTATGCTTGAATAAAAAAGACTGAACCCTGCTTTTGAAAGTAAAACAGTTTTGCCATGTTATTGTGGTCATGCTCCTGGTGGAAGATGCATTCAACTGCTTTTGTCTTCATTACGCTGCTCGTATCCAGCCCTTAAGTACTGGAGATGCTGGAAGGTTTGAAATCCTTCTCAGTGAGCCCAGTGACTAAAAATTACCATCTACTTACCTGAAATGATTCAGGTCCTTTCCTTGTGGATGGTTGGATCAGATGGACATGCACAATCCTGCTGCTGATGGCAGCGGAAAAGCCACAGATGGAACAAGCTGGTCACTGGCATCCCACTCCATCTTCTTGCATAGCAAAACCAGCTGCAGCAAATGCCAGATCATTGTGGGCAAAATTATGTTACAAGCATCTTATAAGCAGTAGTTGTAAATTTCTGTGATTTTCAGAATGGCTACTTTCACAAGTAACTTGAGATAAAGTGTGACTGTCCCTGTGTGCCTACTACACTGATGTGCAGCGGGTTTATATAAATCAGCGCTGGAGAAAGGCCTTTTTTAAAGTTTGTCTTTTAGTCCCTTGAGAGGGAGCAATCCAGTGGGTTTATTTGTTTTATCATGCTCACTGCTGCTTAAAAGAAGACAAAATGTGGCAAGCAGCTCATTAAGAGAGAGAGATTGGATCTGTGTTAATATGCAAATGCTAATCCATTAGGACCCTGCTCATACACCAATCAATCAATTAACTCATCTGTCTCTGTATTGTTCATTATTTGAAAAATGCTTTTAATCATTTTGCTATGCATTAATTAATAGCATGCCTAGTTGAAAAGAAAAAAAGAAATTTAGCATTCCTTGGGGCTCACATGTACAAATATTTAGTATTCAGCTGTGATTCCATGATTAAGATGTATCATGTAGCCAAAGATAACACAGGGATTTACAGGAGCGGAGATAGAGGGCAATTTGATTTTATATCAACTACTTCATACATATCTTTTATAAAGTACTAGATAGAGTAAGCCACTATATGTAATAGATTTACACAAAATAAATTCAGAATTGCAGAAAGAGAAATCAAGAGGATAAAATATGTTTTTCCTTCTGTTATTTAAGAGGTATCTGTGGGCCAAAATAATAGCAAATGGACACAACTCCACTGACTTCAAAAGAAATACTACAGGAGATATGAATTTGGCTCCAAAATTCAATGAGGTAGCAGTAGACAGAAATGCTGTTCAGGATGGAACAATAGTGACTTTCTATTAAAAAAAAAAAAAAAAAGAAATGTAGCAGATGAGGAAGGAAATGGGTCACAATAAGGGGATGAAAATTCTAAACTGAGCAATAGATGTGCAGTGGGACAGGCAATTTGAAATTGGTACAGAGGTATGTGGAATTATTTGAGAATAGGATGAGCAGAGCTTCCTGAATATCCTAGAAGTCAGGTAGCATTATTTTACAAATGCCATATGCTGGAGTTTGGGCATGTTGTAGAAAAAGGAAGAGCAGCAGTCAAGGTGAGAGGAGAGTGATATACATGAGAATTTAAACAAAGGTGACAGTCGCAGAGAGTGTCTGAGGCAGATTAATAGACACAGGAAAAATGGGAGCTGAGGAAAGTTCAGGATCAAGGATGAAATGAAGGTGACAAAGAGGTAAAGCAAAATGTGAAGCCTGGTTTCAAAAGAGTCGGGAGTGATTGTATGGGGCAAAAAGATGTTTCTCTGTTGCATGCAGAGCTCTGTTTCTCTCCTTCAGATGAATATGGCTTTTACGCAGGTGACTAATCCCATTAATTTAATTTTCTTTCATATCAGCCATTGAATTCAGAGAAACTCTGTACCTGAATACGGGCTCACAGATGTAATGATTTGCAGGCTCAGTGTTCAGTCTGACCTAACAGCCAATTTCTAAGCTGCCCCAGGGCCTAATCCTTGTCCCTGTGTCAGGCTTTGGTGCCCTGTTTGCACCACCATGAATGAACCGCTCCTCTCTTTCATTGCAGCCTTCTTCATGTGGCCATTACCAGAGTAATTGCTGTGTCCTGGGACAAAGAGAAATACACTGCTGCTCGAGTCTTTGGATTTTCTGCCTGCTCTGTCTTTAGTAATTTAGTCAAACGAGACTAGGAAAACCCATGCATTATGGACTGCTAATTCTCTGCACACATCTGCCTTGTTAAGTATGACTCACCAAGCTCAAATTGCAGAGTGTTTATCCATTTGAAATCCTGAAGCTTTTACTGTAACAGAAAGAAAATGACTGATCCTCTCATTTAAAGGGTTGTTTTCCAAAATGTTACTGTACTAAGAATTTCTAGTAACATTGCTACTTCCATAGATAAAGCATAGGTTAGATTTTATTAGTGAATATATACTGATCAATGTGCATACAGGATTAAAATGCTATCTGCAGTTGTGAAATAATAACCCTTATTTTTATATTGCATCAGCTTATACTCTTTTTTTCTTTCTGAGTTTTGTGAGTTGTGTTTATATTTTCTATTTTGGGAGGATATTTGAGAATCTGTTCAAAAGAAGTATGGAGTAGTAAAATAAGCAGAGGGCAGGACCTCACCATTTATAACTCAGGTCATGCCACTTATTTACTATTTATTACTCATATTATTTTCCCCTAATAAAATTAATATATATTTTTGCTTCACCATGATGGTTTTTTTAGATACAAAAATCAGCTTGTCCCCTTCTTGGATAATGTTTGTTCTGAAGCTCCTGAAAACAGAACCAGAAGAATGGTGTACAAATACAAATGAAGGCGCTTGTTCAAGGTCACCCTTCAGGCAAGTAGCAGAGCTGGGAATAGATAAATACCGATGGTGAGAGAGCACTGTGGAAATGCCAAGGACCAAAGCATGTGTTTTATTTTGGGGGGAACTGTTGGGTGGGTAAGAAAGACCTACTTGAATAATTAAACCTGTGCTCTAACCTACTGTATGCTCTGTAACACTCACAATATACCAGGCTTTGGGGGAAAAAATGATGTTATGGAAGAGATGGCAGCTTCTGGGCAGGAGCTGACTGCAGACTGGTTCCTGAGAAAATGCGCTGACTGCAGGGGCAGCTTCTAGGGAAGGGACAATTCCCCACACTACACTTTGGGTGCTTCATAACTGCTCTCAACAGAGACAAAAGGGCTTGCTAGAAATAACTGGTTAGAATATTTGTAAGTATATAAGATTTGGACTGAAATCTTTTAACTGATTTGGTTTTGGAAAGTTTTCTAAGCTTTCAGAGGGTAAGAGAAGAAAAAATGATTTTTCTTCAGCTTTTTCATTAAAATAACTGGAAGCGCATTTCTGCAAGAAATAGCACTTGTAAGAACATAGAACATCTTTATTTCTAAAAAAAAATACTTCAACTGAAAATTTTTGACCAGTTCTAATTTTGAACATTATACAAACACTGTGCCTTTCCCTGTTGTAGGAGGTGGAGTTTGCTAGCAGCAGCCGTGGGGACAGTGTGAGTAACTCCTCTGGAAAACCACCGTGCTAATGTGACAGGGAGTGGCCGCAAGATTCGGGAATAATTTTATTTATTAAAAGCCATCATTCACTCACTGACAGGAAGGACAAACAAACAAGTTATTGTGGCAGTGGCCCAAGACGTGAAAGCCCTGGCACTCACTCCTTACTCTACTTCTGTGCTCTGGGCCTCAGACTAAAAAATTCTCAGAAGTATTAAATTCTGATCTGTTTTTATTTTCATTTACCATCCATAAACTGGGAGTTTCAACACTTGCCTACTTCACATAGAGTTTTGGATGGAAAAGAGCACGTGATGCCTGTGGAGTTGTATGGCCACAAAAGCCGGCAAAACATCCAAGGTCCTGTTGCTAAGGAATATTAAACAGGAATTCTGGGGGCAGAGGAGATATTGTATCCAACAGTATCCCAAATTCTGGTGGACACAAAGGAAATGAATAAACTGGGACTCATTCATCTCAGTACCGTTTAAAAGATTTGGACAATGAGTTCTCACTGGGAAAGGACAGAAATCAGTAATGGAAGTTTTATTTTCAAGGCATTAAACAGGAAATTCCAAACAATGGAAAGTTTAAAACATTAAATCTAGCACCAAGACTATGAGTGTATTTCCTTTCATACGTATTTGTTTACATATGAAAAGAGTGAAAAGTATTTATTGCCTTTTCTTCAGTGGTAAGGCAACATTTTTTTAAAAGTTGTAGGCATCTGGTCATGGGATATGTTTATACATAGCTGAGGCCAGATAGGCTGCAGATTTTATGGGTTTGTGTATGGAGATGCAGAAATCGCATAGCTCTCCATGCCGATCTCCCCTGCATTCTTGGGAAGAGAGAACTGCAGAACTAAGCACTTCTGACACTTGAAGAATTCACCAAGAGACGTTCGCCTAACCCTGTGATTACTTCTATCTGTGCCTATAAACATACTGTAAATCATTATGGTATGGGAAGTTGTCTCCTTGCATTGATTGCAGATAACAGATGACATTTTAAACAAGAGAAAAATGAAGTCCTCCTGCTCCTGACATTTTCACCACTTCTTTTCTTTACTAATTTTCAATGTCAGAGACAGTTTGTGCCAAAGTGCTAAAGTGTTGCTTCCATAGATTTGCAAAGTGAATTAAGCTATCCATCCATCTCCTCTGAAGAGCGTATTGATATGCTCCTTGCTGTGCATGAGGGATGAGAGAAACAGCTTTTCAGAGGCATGGTACCGGTGATTATGTTTAAGAATTAACAGTTAGGCCACTGGTTTTCAAAAGAGCTGTATCCTTGCTTAGATTTTCACGTTCTGTCTCTGACAAAGCTGCGACTAACTGTTCAAAGCTGAGACATTCACCCATCAGTGCATTGCCTTGTACCCCTGCCCCCTCCCTGCCCCCTTCCTTTACCTCACAGAGCTGTTTGGCGGGTTTGTTACCAGAGTTTGACATAGAAATCTGGACCTACGCTAATGAAAGGCCTGCACCTTTCAAACCCAATCCCCTATCAGTCACCATAAATGTGTTGTCCCCAGGAGATCTGTCCCCAGCATCCATGATCCTACCAGATCCGTGATCCTCCATGAGTATCCCATAAGAAATATGAAAGCCAGAGCAAAAAACTCCTCTCTGGAGCTATACAGTCGCTAGTCCTGACTCATCAAAAATGATGACCACGGTTTCCTAAAACAGGAAGTCTTACAAAAAAAGTAAGTAAATAAGTAAAAGTGCACATGTATTGGACATTTTTAATTCTTTCCTATTTTCAGGGCTCCCAGTTTCACATTTTCCTGTTTTATTTCCTAAGCTAGGGCTAGAATTTTCTTTGAAAAAAATGAAATGGAGATCCCATTCTTTTCCCATGGCTCCAGGAACTGCAACTTGAAAAAGGCTTTTCCTAACACCTCCAAGTATTGCAATATCTTTAGAGATAAGTTTCAGTCTGACTTGAATGCACTGTTTTAAAAAAAGTAATTTATGCCACTATGCTCAGGAGTGGCTTGAAGAATGAAGTGCTTTTAAATAGACACAAGTGCTTCTAATGTTATTAAAAATTGTTCTTGTAAGTAATATTTGGGGGGAACTAAAAATAGTTGCACATGACAACAGTGAGACAATGTAGATGATCCATCCTGGACTCCAGCAGCTAGTGACTCGTTCTCAATCAGTCCCATATTTGTGTGTATAGACCTTTTTAAAAAAACACCAGAGGCCCAAAGCGGACAAGCAGAGAGGTTAGCTTAGGAACCTACACAGCTGATCACTGGCCTGGGACTGTGCATGCTTGTGTCTGAGTCCTTCTTTGACCTCAGGAGAGGTCTTGCCCCCTCCCTTCCCCTTGTGTCTTATTTATCCTGTTTGTAAGACAGGGTTAATGACCTTGACTTCTTTTGTAAAGCATGTTGAGATCTGCCAATGAAAACTGTCACAGGAAGAAGGCTGGGACCGTTACAATGACTGTAATGGTCATTCCCAGGGCTTTGGAAATAATGAAGGTGGTATTGACCCAGAAATAAATCCTTTCACTAGATGAGCACTCATTTGGTGCAAAAATATGAATTGCATCAAATATCAATTGCATCTCTTGGGTAGCAAATCTATTTCTCCCTTTATCTGGAGGTTAGCATCTTTTTCTGTGATTTCTACAGGATCCGTCTTAGCAGCCTGTGCCTGCCCAAGCAAAATATCTAAACAGTGATGAAATGCTTTGCTGAATCACACCTTTCAAGATTATTTGCTGGGAATTAACATTTTGTCTAATTCCTTCATTGAACTACTGGATCCCGCTGCTGTATTTGCACTTCCCTTCTGAGCCCCATTTGTGGAGCCAGCTAAATCGTATCCCTAATTCTGGCGTGGTCTAGGCCTTCAGCTCCGAATCTTATCCCTTTCCCTTATCTCTAATAACCACAGCAATGCCATTTTAGTTAAGCACTTCACTTAACTTAATTTCCTCTTTTTGAGTGGAATTCACCCCTGGGAGCTTTGTGTGGCAGGGCCACACCACAAAAGGGTGATGAAGTCCATGTGGCTGCATTGCTTCTAGAGATGTCTTAAACAAATGTGACCTTGAACCCAACTCCCATTCACTTTGGCTGCAGGTCTGGCATAGATATTAATGTGTCTTCCTGGACAGTTCTCCAGGATTTGTCCCCACCATGAAATCAGTAATGTTTTGCCAGGGATTTTTAAAGAAAGCCAAGCCAAAGTTTTAGCTCAGTGCAAATATGAAACAAGTAGTAGGAAAAGACCATGGGATCAATAAATATCTTCAGCCAAAAAAACTTTTGCTTAAAAAAATCTTGGAGGCAATTACATTTCTTAAATTAAAACCCTGTTAAATAAGAGCAGTGACTACAACGAATCAGTGAGAAGTCCAAGGTTTTTGTTAGCAGGTTGTAGCCCATAGCGACGACAGACTGATTAATACTGAAACTGCCTCCAGCAAGGGGATCCTGCGTCAGGAGATGAGACCTATGCATTAGTCACAGAGGTCTTTCGGAGAGGCCAAGAGCACTTTCAGCCATGCAGTTTCAGTCTGACAGTGGGTCAAAATGTACGAGCTTGGAAATGAAAAGGAGAGAGTTTCACCTGGCTTGGGAAGTTTAAGATATTAATATGCATAACAAGATTTGAATCATTTCAATAGTTCCCATCCTGTTAGCTACACAACAGGATCTAGAAAAGGTTGTTTTGTCAGGTTTTTAAGAAACATTTCCCTCTACTCTCCTTCCCCTCTCCCCTTTTCTCTCCTTTCGTAAATCTTTCATAATCAAGATATTTTTCTCATTACAATTGCTGTGTCTGACATTAAAAAATATTTTAAAATTCATAGCACATAGCTTGATGTTAAACTTCGCTCAATAATAGACCATTAGTTTACTTGATGCATGAGTCGCTGAATAGTCTGTACCAGTAAATATAACAAACTCATGATAATTACTATGTGTAACATGTTTGCATTCAAACATGACCTTGAACTTACTTCTCAAACATTTCAGAAATGTCAGCTATGATGATGATCTTTGTTCATTACTGAAAGGAGTTTCTGGGTCTGAATTGTGTAACACACATTTATATCTATTAAAAATGACACAGTAGAGCTATTTTTATTGTTTTAAACTTTTAAAACACTTAAATCTCAGTAGCCCTTTGAGTCATGCAATCCTGTGACCATCTTGGCACTTTTCCAATCCAAAAGTCTATTAAAAGCTTTGACAAAAGAAACCTTAGTTTATTTCAGAAGCAGTGACAAGGCCAACCTGGACACTTATTAACACCCTGCTAAAAATGACATAGGCATATAGCAGTACATTTTGCTAAGAGGTATATAGTCCTAATTTAAAAAACAAGTGGTATTATTTTGTGTAGAAATGAATGTGATCAGGTGTTCATCTACACAGGAAAACATCCACAGCAAGTGAAGGCAATACAGTCATATAACCCCTGCCTTTTTAATCACCTGAGCTTGATGTTGACCTGTCAGTTCCAGCTGGATCAGCCTCTCTGCAGCAAATGCGATAGCTCAGCGGTGCGTTCCCCTGCCTTGGGCTTGTCTCCTGCTGCGGCAGGAGGGTGTTTGGGGCACAGGACGGACCGTCACCTCTGTTCTGCAGAGCCGCAGTAGCTTGGTTCCCTGTCCTTGGTTTAGGCAGCGAGCTAAGGAGGCTACAAGTGACCAAATGGTACAGGCAACTTGCCATGGGAGAGAAAACATTTCAGCGTGAGATACTATGACGGTGAAAACACACAGCTGCTGAAGTCTCTTGCCCTCTAGTAAATGGCAATGACCTTTAACTTACAGCTGAGAAGTGACCCTCACCTACACCGTGTTCTGCAATCATTTAATAGCTTTGCTCCCAGTGGAAAAAAAAACAGTTCTCATAAAGAAGAAATTGGCTTTTGTCTAGGAACTAGTGTGGTGTAAAACCTAAGTGACTGCCTCCAAACCAGAACATGATACCATCTCAGCGAGAGCTGCCTGTATTCAGAGGATGGTGAGATTCCTTCCCTGCTTCCATCAGTGTATCTTGCTCAAATGCTACATTCACGAAGAGTTAAAATTAGAGGGTCTCTGTCCTTGTGCTAAAAGCAGCATCCGGTTCCACTTCTCTGATGCCTGTTTGCTTCCAAAGCACTGAGACTGCTTTTAATAACAAAGTGAAAGTGACACTGGTGCCAGTCATTTATATTCCCCTATGCGCATTTACATTCAGCTTCTCCTGCGTCTTTCCTAAATTAGGTACTGTCCACATTAGAATTCAAGCCATGCCAGCCGCAGCTATGTTTAAATGTGGTTGCATACTAGTACGATTCCAGCATACCATTTCTGACCACAGGGCAACAAGGATTTTTAAACTGTTGTTGCTGTTTCCCTTCCCTCCCAAAGCAGTGTAAGCTGCACTGTGCTGTTGATGGCAGGTCAGGCCTCCAGTCGATGTAAATTAGGCGATTTTGGTAAAGCCATACGTATTTTGACCTGTCTAGACTCTGCTTCTGTTTCTCCGGGTAGACTATATGGACCATGGTTTGGTACCACTGTTACTGTGGCAGGCAGAAAACGCACAGATCGTGTTGCTCAGTTCATTACAGGAGGGTGCTCAGACCTCTTGGGGAGAGACACAGAATGGCATAAAAAGAAAATCCTCTGGGACCAAAAGCATTGCATGAGAACTCTGTTAAACAGGAATAATAGCAAAAACACTCCTCATAGCATCTCAGTAGCAAGGCTATTCCTTCCTCTTCAGAGGTTAAATGCTGCAGTTATGGCTAAAAAGTATTAAGACAAGCTTTTGAGCAAGAATTCTTTACTCAAAAACATGCTGTGGATTCTGCTTGCTTTATACTACAGTTGGAAAATGGAGATTTTAGATAACACTGTGATTTGACTTGTATCACTCATTGGAATAATGCACTAGTGTAAAATTGACCCATGCAGGATGATTCAAGGCTGTGGAGAGTTCAGCCCTTTAGACTTCTGTTTGAAGAGCCGTTAAATACCGGCTTTACAGGACGATAGACAAGTAAATGCACCGCAGTTCACAAAGTAGCAATACAACAACTGCATTTTCAACCCCTCTGATGCAGTCTGGTCCAAAAACTGAGATCTCGGAGCAGGGACTCGGGCTAAAATTCATAAATCAAACTGGAGGTAGTCCACCAGTTTGCCTATTGCTATTCATTGAATGATGGAATCACTTTCCTCATGCAGAGATCAGGTTTACATCCTTGCCTATGCTTTAGCTCAAATGGCTGAAAACTGGGCTGTGGTTCACATTCAAACTCTGCTGTAGACCTATGTAGGACAGAGAATACCTTTTTGGCTCCTTAAGGTGAGAAATAAATTGCAATTTAAAACAGAAATTGCAAATTTTTTTCTCTATCATCAGGAAAGGCAGTCCAGGAATTGCAACAAAAGCATTTCTGACAGGGCAGACAATGCAGTTTTTCATAGAGGGAAAAATAAGTGTTTATATCCTTAAGAATACTGTTTCTCCAAAAGATCTTGGAAGCTTTTAAAGGAAAAGTATCATCTCAAGTTTCAATTAGGAGACTGTCTTGAAAGACCTGGTGCTTGGCTCTTATAGCCAGGCCTGTATGTACATACGCACTCACCACTAGGAAGTGGTGTAAAAGGCAAAATGAATTTGTTGAGCACACTGTTGAGTATGATGGCATTTCTGTGAAGAGTCTGAGAAAGGGAATATTGGTAAGGGAAAGAGCAGTGCTTGTTTCTTGATTAAGGAGGTGGGTTCGTACCCAGGAGATCGGTCTGTGCAACAGACTTATTAACTGGCATTGGGTAACCCACTTCAGTCAGGACTTTGGGAAGCCACTAATATCACACTTACATACAAACGGAGGCAATAAAAGCTGGGAACATCATAGCTTTTTGCCTCTGACCTGTCAGTAACTTCCCCTCTGCTTTTGGTCTACCACCGTCCCAACAGCATTCATCATCACGTGCCTCACCACCCTTTTGCCTGGCATTGCTGATGTGAAGATTGCTTGCCAGTGGCTGGCAGAGATTGCAACAGCCCTGCAAGCTGAATGAGCGCTAAGGGGCTGCCCACGGTCACTCTTTTGTAGAGAAATGAAAGGAAGGCTGAATTAAGGTTGGAAAATGCTCTCGAGTGAGAAATACCATTTTCGATTCACCTATTAAGAATCTATTACTTTTACCTTTTAAGTAAAAAATAGAAAGTAAAAAAGTAAAACTATATTACTTTGTAAGTCTTGCAGGAGGGAAGCCTTTAATGGAAAAGTATCTCAAGTTTCAATTAGGATACTATCTCAAAAATGGCTCAAGATGATAAATTAGAATAATCTAATTGGACCTACCTCATTTTTATACCAGCTAAGAATGTGACCCTCTAGATCTATCTGCAGAAATCTTCAGTCAGAAACTGTGCTTCTTTATAAAGTTTTTCAAAGCCTTTGATGGGCTGTTGAATGGCAAATTTCAGTGCTCTAGGCACCTTCTTTAACTTAATGGAATAGTTGTGCAATTAAAGAGATAACATATTTTTGGTGTGGTGTACCTTTGAGTACTGCTAGTTCTGTCCCCCTATAGAAGAAAAAACTTTGTTTAATGGGAATGGCCAAAAGCAGTAGGTGGACTAATTTGTGTTTGGGGTATGTGAAAGAGTTTTTATTTTTCAAACAGAAACATATTCTTTTGATTAACGGACTTTCAGTCTTCAAAATGCTTTTGGTATATCCATGTTTGGATGAAAAGCGTATGTTCACCTTCTAATAAGCTGTTATACTACTGCTGGCACAACTTCTTACCACAGGTTTGCCACAGGAACCATGATTCACGCTATCATGTGTTCTGGACTACTTAAAATTACAGTCATTAAGCAGTTCTGAGAAAGGCAAAGCTCTTAAAAATCAGCACATCCTGCAGGGCCTCAACTGTTTTACAAACATGTCAGGTATCTCATCCCTGCCACCCACCCAACTACGAATACAGACAGGCATTTTTTATAGGGTTAGGTCCAGAGCTATAGCCTGCAACAATCTCTTTTGACCCATGCATCCTTCAAAAATGTTCTTATTTTTTCTTCCTTTAGTTTTCTATTTTTCCCTTTCACTTACCAGTTTTTTTGCTACTACTTACCACTTCATGTTTTCACTTCCCTGATACTATTTCAGAGTCTTCCTAGCTCTCTTTTCTCCTTAGCTTCTCACCAGCCCTTCTTTCACTTCACAATTCCCCCTACGCCACAACCAGTGTTCATCCAAATAGAAGACCTGGGTCCTGCTACAACATTAACCAATATCCGACAGAGCCAGATTTGGGTTTCCCTTATTGTCAGTCTTGCCAGTATACTGAATCCAGCAAATTTTTTGCAACTCTTGGAAAAAAAAAGTTAGGGGAAGAAAAATGTTTGTAAAACCCTGTTGCAAAATGGGTGTGTCTGTCACGCTGGGGCCCACAGCTTAAAATAAATAAAATCCTGGGATGACTGTGCTGGCTAATTTGCGAGATAAGCCTTTTATGTTGGGGATTTTGTCTGGACAAAGTGAACAGGCTGGAGAGCTGAATATGCAAGCAAACCACTTACCATGCCTCTTGCATCACACACACACATAACTAATATGTTAATCATCAATGTTCAAACACAGTTACCAGATATGATGCCAGAAATAACTTCTGCGTCTGTTATTTTTGTTGACCTACCATTATTTCTTCACTTTGGTCTCTTGTTTCTAACCCTCATTCACTTTTGGTTTTGAAATCAGTGGATGGACCAAGAGTTTCATAGAACCCTTCCTTCTCTAACTTTGCCTTTGTACGAGATACCCCTCTGATATGCCAAGCATTGCTGTTGGCTCTTAACTTTCACTTAACAGACTATGAATTAATTTGCCACGCTGACATGGGCAGTTTGAGGCACAGCATGAGTCACAACTCATGTTATAGTTTGTTCAATTATACCCCAGTCATTTGAGCTAATTGAGTCAAATGATACAGTGTCACAGGACTTACTGTAAGTCCAGAGGATTTCTCCTTCTGCCTAAGCTGCTCATCTTCAACTGTCAACAGCTCACAGCATTCGGTGTAACCGCTGCCAGATCCCTGGCAGCGAAAATCTCCAGCAGCCCGCACCCCTCCGCCTGTCAGCGGCTGCTGGGGCTGGGTGACTCCCGCACCCGTCCCGCTCCTGCTGTTTGCACACACGGGTTTTAACCTCGCTCCCTCTCCCCCCTCACCCACTGGTCGCTGGACACACGCGGTCCCCCCAAACGTGTGCCGGGGCTCTGGGTGCCCGGTGTCCCGTGGGGCAGCGCCGGGAGCCCCGCGGGGTGCAGCAGCACGGAGGCGCGCCCCCGGCCGGCAAAGCGCGCCCCCGGCCGGCAAAGCGCGCCCCCGGCCAGCCCGGCCCCGCAGCCGCTCTCTGCCGGAGCTGCGAGTTGCAACCTCTTGTGGCTTTACTCGGAAGAGGAATGGAAACTCACGGAGTAAAACTGCGTTCAAAATGTTGTGGGTTTTTTGGTTTTTTTTGCTGAGCTTCGCTTCGGTGCCCAAGGAGGGCTGGGTATTTGATTCTTGCGCTGCCTTTTCCCATATGCGATTCCTTCATTTGCAATGGGATTAGTCCCATTTGACACCGGGGTAAATGACAGTAGCATTTACTCCTGTGTTGTCATAAAGCATTGCATTTAAATTGTCACGTTTTACTTGGATTGTAAAGTACTTTGCAGATGTAAATTAAGTAAGCCTCCTGTCAGCCCTCGGAGATAAACAAAGAAGGTTATATCCATTTTAGAGGTAGATAATCTGAGGCACAAAGAACTTGAGACAAGAAGCTTGGCTGCCTAAAATTAGACACCTCAGTCCAAATGAATAGATTGTGAATCTGTTACTCATATTAGAAAGCAGCTATTCCCCTCCAACAATGTCAGGAAGACTGCAGTATGTGAAGTCTTTGAACTGTGCTTCACGGCCGTGCATGGTAAAAGCTTGGGGGGGATGTTTAGACACTGAGTTCCCAAAATTAAACCTAAGGAGAGATTTTTCACTGAGATTATTTTAAAGGGAAAATGTGACCATTAATCAAATTAGTTGTTTTGCTGTGTAAAAATTCAGTCTTTAATCAAAAATTGCCTTCCACAGAGAAAACTTTCTGTTTTCTTTGGAAAAGTGATTCATTTAGCGCTCAGATGCTACAATAGTACTTCATGTGAAATTATGAGAGCAGAACGACTATGAGGGTGCACTCCGAAGCAGAGTTCAGACACATCTTTCAGACACCTCAGTTTTGGATAAGGATGAACCCCAGGAATGCTTCTCGAGCAGGTTACAGAAACAGGGGCTGGAATTCTGCTGCAGCTTTCAAGTCAAGTTTCACAAAATCCTTGGCTCATTTGTCTGCACTCAAACTATAAGAAGTGAGAGTCACTCACTAGCGGAGAGCTAGCGGGGTATGGGATAGTCACGCCTCAGGGCAGGACCTGTGAGTGGTCTTAGAAGTCCTCTCCAAGTCCTAGAAGAAGGGATCTTCTAAAGAAGTCCAGGAGGGAAAAGTGCCAGTGGTGGTTTTGGCTGAGGGTTGACAGGCTGTTATGGAATAACCTTTCTCTCAGTAAGTCAGAGCCCAGAGGGATTGACTTTTCACCCCTATAGATGCTGCTTTCTCTTTGGAAGTCAAGTAGTGACTCCTACCAGCTCTTCAAACCACTGGCTCGTAGAGGATTTTTAATTTACTGAAACAAGCTTAATTCAGTCAGGTTTTTTCCTGGATACCAGGACTGATGTAATCCCTTTGTAGTAGAACTGACAGTAAAATGAATCACTGGAAAGAAAAGTATCCCTTCCTCCTGTTTTATTTCTGTTTTTAATCCCTGCTATAAAATAACCTTTGGTTTTATGCTTTGCTCAAATAACATACACGATTCATGTTTGGTGACTCCACATATGAAAAGTGAAGCTTTTACTAGGTAACATTTTCTTATTTAGTTCCATTAACTGACTTCATACTGGACTGACATTCTTACAATTCAAAGAAGTCTGTTTTTCCAATGTAAAACACTTGAATAAAAGGTCTAAACAACGCAACGCTACACAGGGACCATTTGCACATAACTAGTTGCAGGAGTATGTATTAGATCTTCACTTCAGACTGAAATTTAAGTTGTATGCAGATTATGCAGTGCTGGCTAATTTATTACTTTGCCCTCTTGGCTGCAAATTGCCTTTCTGCCACTAGGCACCTCGGCACAGCAGTACTGTTGTAGCCATCATGCTGAATGGACGGTCAAAGGAGGTGAAGTTATACTCTCACACCAACAAAATTTGTCCTTGATGGAAATCTATTTATACATTTATAAAACAATGCAAAACACACATCTGTTGAAGCATCTCACTAATAGTGGGAATATTTATTGCGTTTTTCTGAATGTGATGACTCAATTTACATGTTGCTTTGCTTAGCATCTGCTGTGATACTGGAGGAAGAAACCCCCATAGAACCACAGAAATCACAGAATAGAAATGTGAGTGTCTCTGAAGGACATTCACTCCAATATTCTGCTTGAGGCAGGCCTGTCACCAGCACTAGATCAAGTCAACTGTGGCTTTGTCTACCCTAAATCTTTAAAATCTGCTGGGATGGAGATTCCACAGCCTTCATGGGCTGCCTTTTCTAGCATTTCTTCATCTTTCCAGTGAAAAACATTTATCTGTTTCACCAACCGAAACCTTCCAAGCTGCAGTTTGTGGCTGCTGCCCCTTGCTATCCTGTCTGTTACAACTGAGAAGAGTTTGGCCCTCTCCTCTTTGTAACTACTATTCAAGCAACTGTAGGAAATCCTGGAGTAAATAAGGAAAGTCTGTGTTATCATATTCATTAATAAATTTGAAAACTTGTATATTACAATATACAAGATGACAGCTATTGGGGTGCAGGCCTCCTTCATATGAGCCTTTCTGAATCTTCCAGCCGAGATTCATCTTAAGGAGGTGAGGTGCTCCCATTAGGAAGACAGTCCTGCAATCCTCATCAAGAGTCAGTGGAAAGAAGTCTTCAGGTTGCCAGAATCAGGTTCTGGAGGTGCCTGACTCTCACCACTGCTGGTGTTAGTTAACTCAGCAGCTGGGGACAGCTGCCTGGAAGTAGGTGGAATTTGATGTTCCATATTGTGTCCCCTGTACTGCGTGCGGTATTTTTTTTCTATGTGGAAGAGGAGGGTACAGCGTATCCTGCCCAAAGTGTTAAAATGGGAAAGGCCAGCCTGGGTGTCACATGTTGCTATCATTCTTACCATGTTAAGAAAAACTCCACAATTTTCCATTCTTATTTTCTGAATATTTTATATGTTTCTTAAAACTTACATCAGGTTGTATTTCCTTCTAGAATGAGAATAAGATCATCAGAAACTAATTAGATCTGGTTCTAGTGTAAAACCACAATGGAAACTTTTCTGAAATGTCAAAGCTGCCATAGTTATTACTTGTCCTGGGCTCTAAGGGAGCCAGAGTAGTTTTCAGGCTTTGTGTTATTTTTCTTACCATCTCTTTTTTTGCTGTTGTGTTTTTTTTTTGTTGTTGTTGCCTAATACACACAACAATGGTAAAATATAGTGAAAAAAACTGTTATGTATCCCAAACCAGGTATACCACTCTCACTCTTATTTTTTTACTCCCCAAACACTGACAGTAGTCCTAGCTGTAAGAGTCATGAGCCTTGGGTAAAAAGCAGATGAGCACATCTGTCTTTTTATTTCACTCCAAGATATCTGAATAAATAAGTGTGCATCCAGACTATCACAAATAGCTGTGCTGCTAGACTAATATTTCCACGGCCTCTCCAGTTGGTTGACATTATTTAGGTAAGGGCTTGTTTTTCTTTGGTTGGAAAATGTTAACTTGGAACAAAAGAAACTTGTAGGAATGGGCTACTTTTGATAGAATTTTTTCTTTTTTGAGATTTTATTGCCTTTCTCGTACCCTTGATGAAATTTAGGAAGCATGAGCAATGTCTTGTTATGTGCTAATACCAAGGCATGAATTAAAGTCCCCTCTGGTTCTCAGTGGGAACCTGAGCTGTCTTGTGTCAATGTCATGATCGTCGGGCACTGGGGAAGGAGTGGTGGTGGTGTCTCCCACTTTCTTCCTAAAATTCCTACCCAGGCATTGGAGTGGTGATTGGAAGCTAGACTGCAGCCTGAAGAAGGGCTTGCTCATAGACTCCTAAAATCGCAGGACTAGAAAAGACCTCAGGAAATTAATCCAGTTCAGCGTTCTCACTGTAGACGGGACAAGCTATGTGAGGTCGCTCCTCACAGATGTTATTCTAATCTGTTCTTAAAAGCCTTCAATGTAGAGAGTCCAAACCTCTGGGGATTTCTGTTTAAAGCTTTAAAAATTTCTAAACTACAGTCAGTATCATAGTTTCTAATTTGGGGAATTTTTATTTTTTACAGGAAGTAAGAGCTAATATTCTCATCATCTAGATGGGAAACTGCATTACAGATTACACTGGGCTGATTCTGATCATGCAGAAAACTCCACCTTCCCGTAAACCAGCTATTCTACACAATGGATATCCACTTTAATTCAATCTTAATGAACGTAGCAACAGTTCACAAGTGTTGATGGTATTTTCTGTATAATTAACCTCTAATGTACTATTTTACATCAAAGACAATAGTGCGTTGTTTCCTGTACCTGCCCTACAAAGGGTTGTCTCCACACGTGGCATGTGTTTTTCAAAGCTAAACACACGGTCGTTTGTTTCCTATGATTCTTTCTAAAATCTTGCAAAAGTTTCCTCACAAAAGGTGAACAAATTTGCAAATAACTGGAAGGGATTCAAAGAGCAAACAAAAAATAAAGGAACAGAAAGGATTGTATATGTTGGTCTTGTATTCTGAAATTGTGTTGGCTTTTAAGGGAAAAAATCAGGACAGGTTGTAAACGGAAGTAAATTTCAGTGTCAGCAACTTTAATGATTTTATTGCAAATCTTGCAATATTAAGTATTTGCTTTGAGCTCAAACCCTCTGAAGACATGGGATTCTTGGTTTTTGTAATAAAAAAGCAAAGCCCAAACCAAAAATCCCCAGACTTAAGTGTCTAGTGTCAGACTGCAGTGTAAGATGAGAAATGATGTACTCACACTTTACAGGACCATTGAAATCATCAGAACCTATGTTTTGCATTTAAAAAATGCATGGTGATTGCTAAAACAACCTCATATTTGTTCAGAGGGATTGTGTAAAACAACATTTGCACCAGCTGTAGATTTGTCCCTAGACTTATAATAAGGAGGAGTTTACAATACCTGCAAAAGCCAAAGAGTAAATTCACCTAAATAATGAAGTCTTTTTGCCACTGTACCAACTGGTATTAGCTATATGAGCAAATTAGCTGTTGGCATTTTAGACTGACTTCCATCTGAATGGTTTTCTGGGATAAATAGGCTAGTACCTGTTCTATCAAACTCTTGCTGGTTTAGATAAAGCCAAAGGCTTTGAAATAAATGTCTTTAATTTTCTCTACAAGAAATTAGGCTTGATATTGATGGCTTAACTTTATATCTTCATTAATTATTATTATTTCCTTCACTTTCTCTCCATGACTCTCCTAAGGAGACTTGAAATGCTTGCTATAGAAGGATCTTCCTGATCAGCAAGTCCACTCCCCCTTGCCATACTCTCACATCATAAAATCACTTCTGTAAATCTGTCAGATTTCCCTGTAACTGATTTTTTTCTTTTCACTACCCACTTCTCTTAATGGAAGGTTGTTCCTGGGCTCGGATGAGGTGACAGGTTGAAACTTTTAATTTCCAAACTATGTTATTTCCTGGTCATTTGCTTCTGTGTGGTAGCTGTCATCTATCTTCATTTTGTATTAGTACTTATCTTGACAATATGCATTTCTATCTATATTACAGTGCTAAGACTGCTTGGGATTGTTACATTTGACTTTGTAAAAACTATGAGGTAATTTTGATTATTATGGTTTTTATTCAGTAAATGGAAAATTCCTATGACTTCCATAGAATTCTTGATTGCTAGGAACTTTTTATCTGATTACCTCACTTTTTCTATTTTAAATCTCCTTCTCTAACCTGCAAGAACACAGAAGAATGAGGTGGCTTGTGTAACCACACATTAATAGCAGTTAGTGTTGTAGGGACTTTTTGGCTGTGCTGTTATGCAGAATTATTAAAGGCCTTCAAGGCGAATGCCATCTTTGACTAAATTCAGTAGATAATTACTGTCTTTAGTTACTCAGGCTCACAGCAGAACCCAACAGAAACATAAGTCTGCCTGAACTTACCGTTAGGTAGCACAATGTTTGATATAGCTGTAAGTTAGGCTATCCACTCCTCTCAGCTTTGTCCTTTGTCCACATGAATTTGCACTTCTTCACAACAAAATAAAACCAGGATTTTCAGCTTCCTCACCTGGAGTGTAGTCTTTTCTTTCTCTTTTATGGAAATAAATGACAATGGAAGGAAAAAAAAAACTAGTAAAGAATCAAATCTTGCAATCACTTCCTAGAAAAGCCTTAATACCAATATTACATACCCTCATCTATGATATCTATTTGTCTATCCGTAACTCTGCTTTATACACAGACCTGCTAGTTTGTTTTCCCTCCCCTCATGCCTGTCGTCCCCGTGGGAACTACCTCTGGTATCATTTGGGGAACTGCTGAGAATAAAGTTCATGATGGTACAGCATTTTGAGTCTACCTATCACTTTGACTTGCACTATCCGCAATCAAGGGATCAGAGGAACTTAGTCACAAGATCCTTTCTCTTCTGCTTCTACAAAGTCACGCTTACTGTGTGCATGCCTTCATCTCCCATTGCTATTTTTCCTCCTTCCCTCTGTTTTCCCTCTGCACAAGACAGACAACACACAGCTGGAACCTGTCATCATTTGTGATGTCCATGTTCTGTTCTTCCCTATCCTAATTTTGTTTTAAAACACAGGCAGGGGAGTGTTAACATGAAATTTCATAAACCTGATGTTCATGGACTATATAGAAATACTCTGCTGGGGTTTTTTTTTCAGTTTTTGTCATTTGTAATCCTTAAAAAATCTGTGTCCAAACCTAAAATTAGGTTCATTATTCAAAAGCATCTTATAGCTTCAGCTGCTGAATTGCCTTCTTGATAATTCTGTTGTGATTTCGCAATATATCATATTTTCATTCAAAAGGGAGTAAGGAAGCATTTTCAGGGCTGATATAGAAAATGCAGACCACAGCAAGGAGTCTGTGTCACCAAACAGGAAGTGAAAGAGTAGTTTTGAAAATATCTATTTCAGAATAAACTGAAACAGGTATTTTTGCACAGAAAAATAGCAAATATTTTTACTGTTGTTAGGACTTGAGAGTATAAGAAATACTAATTTTTAAATTTCTTGTCTCCTGTATTGACTGTTTAGATATACCTAGGAAAACTAGTCTTCTAGTCTGGCCCCATTTAACTGTTAAGAACAAATGAATGCAGGCAAGAACAATTTTGTTCTAGCCTCAGTACATGTGATTGTTTATAACAGTTGCAAGTGATCAGGCTGTGGTGGTTCAAAGAGTTACTATTTAGAAGCTAAAGCATGTCAGCTGGTTGTGTTAAGTGCTCCAAACCATTTGCAATCAATGACTAAAATAGTGCTTCAAGCATACGTATTTCACTTGGGAGCTGTAGTGGGACAGCAGCATGCACATGCTCACTTAACCGGGCTCAGCTAATGAATGGTAACTCATTAAGCTGCAGTCATTTGAGCACTTACAATATGAATGCATAGATAAAAGCAGGCATAGTCCAGCAAAAACTGAGTTGTCTTTAAAACCACAGATCTGACTATGTACTATGAAATTGTGTATTCTGGGATTTAGTATTAGAAATGATCAGAAACATTCCCTCTCCCTCTTTTTTACCCACAAACTTGCATACAAATAAGTGATTGTTCATTAAAATGCCTTGATTGCTTTCTCTGTTTTTTTCCCTCTTTTTCTTTTTAGCACTCCAATTATGATTTTCCTGTAATATGATCAAAAGCACAATCCTGATGATTTCTACAGTGCCACAAAAGTCTTCTCCGTCAAGATCTATTAGTAGACTTTGCTCCAATGACATTTGAATTAATAGAATGCCTATTATATTCCACTCATTATTTTGCACTTAAAAATTGTGTTTATCTAGTCAGAGGCCAGAAAAGTATAGAGATAGAAATTCTTTTTTTTTTTTTTTTTTTTCAGAAGAAAATTTTTTGTTCTGATCATCTCATGAAACAGGTAATAAAAAAAAATTTCAAAACTGTCCTCTTCCTCCAAAAACAATTATCACAATTTTTCAGATGTCTT
The DNA here is from genome assembly GCF_965183815.1 of Platalea leucorodia. Lineage (NCBI taxonomy): Eukaryota > Metazoa > Chordata > Aves > Pelecaniformes > Threskiornithidae > Platalea > Platalea leucorodia. Next base: position 155,196,918 of record NC_138823.1, on the reverse strand, counting down.
TAACACTCTGTGACCTGGATGACCAACTGTGAATAACAAAGACCAAGTGATGAATAGCTGGAATGATTAGTTTGCAAACAAATCATCCACTGAGTATCACTTGTCCAAACTACTCACCAAATATTTATAGAGTAAGGAAGTAGCATTGCTTCATGAACAATTTGATTAGATGTGACACTCGCTATGAGTCAAGCAGTTGTGATATAGATGGTGAGCCAGATTTAGTGTGATACCCAGAAATGAAGACAAGATATGCCTTCTCTGGGGCCTTTCAACCACTGATGTAGCAATCAAACCAAATATACATAGGATGAAATCATCCAACTTTCATGGACCCAAATTTATGTAGGAGAGGACAGTCTCTCATAATGCAGTTCAAAAACCAGTGAGATTTTAAAGCTGGCACCTTAAATTGCAAAGTCTTCTATGATTTATTTTCCCATTACCAATCCCAAGTTATTCTGGCATTGCTATCCTCTGAATATATGGCTCTTATTTGAAAAAAGTATTTTGGAATATTTTTTCCTTCTACCTTCCTTCTGGAATTTTGGAAATATGTCTCAACATCATATCACCTTCAGCCTTAACCGATATGTGCTTTCAGATAATTAATGAAGATACTGTGAAAAATGGAATTTAATACACAACTCCAGTGTCTTACTAGGAAGCTTCCCAGAGGTTGCAGTAGTTTATATTGCTATTCTGATAGCAGTGCTTCAATGCTGTAAAAATATTTTTCAGTGCTAACTTAAGAGCTAATCTGAATTGTTCAGAGGGTAGCACTGGTACCCTTATCTTTTCAGTAAAAAAAAATAAAAAATAATAAAAAGGAAATGTCTGTATTTCATTGAAAAGCTCAACTTTTCAGTGCAAAATTGAAAGACAATGTATTTTTGACTGGAACCTAAACTATTTTGATTCAAACGTTTTGCCACTGGGTTTTTTTGGAGTCCTAGCTTTGATGGAAAAAAAGATGGTCTTTTCTGGGATTTCAGATTTTGCAAAATAATTAACAGAAATATTAACATCTGGACATGACTGTTTACTTTGTTTCCCTGGGTTTCTGCGAGCATGGTGATTCTGAATTCAATAAATTTACACTGGTATAATAGCACAGTGGAACAGAAAATTGTGTTATAAACTACTTCCTTTTGCCCACAATATTTAAGTTAAGCAAAAATTTGCTTTCTCTTGCACGTCACCTAGTTTACAACATAGAAAGCGAATTATGCAACTTCTGAGTAATTGCTTTATGGAAGGCCACGTGTGCTCCACCAAGTCAAAATCTGAGTTTGTTCTCACACCAGGTGTCGATAGGTTGAAGGTGCACTGGGACACAATCTCATTTGGTATGAACGGGCAAGAGTCCATAAAGTTTATAGGACTACATAAATATATACAAGCTGATCCTTGGAGTTTTCCTGTTAAAAACCTTCTGCTCCATTGGAGGCATTCTGCATTTAGCAGAGGTAAATTCAGAGCCAGGGCTTTTGCACCTATCTTTTGTCCTGTACATTGTCTCCAGATTTACGACTGCTAGGATTAAGTCTGGGAAACTGAATGCTTGTTGAAGAAAAAAGATTTAGGCAGGAAATCTGAAAACACAGAATCATATCCTTGATGGACCAAAGTTCAAGCAGGCCATTTTCCTCTCTTGGACCAGAGCCAATGCTACAGGAATTGATACAAATTTGGAGTAATTTGGCCCCAGAACTCATACTGATCTCTGACATAGTGGCGATCACAAATTGCATTATTTCTTCTAATACATTTATTTTTGTCAGTTGTGACTAAATATATTTCCAACATTTATAAAAGTATATGTGTATATTTATTTACACACACAAAATTTTGACCTGCATAACTTCCTTCTCTGATCAGTTTTCCAGTAAGAGCTTGGAATCAGGAGGCATCTATAGCAAAACTCAGAGAAAAAAAAAAGACCTTGAATTCTTGAATGCCAACAATTCCCAAAGTGGTTTTTATGAAGGAATGTGCTATTTTTTAATTTAAAATTAAGTGCACACATCATTTGTCTTCAGCTGGTGTACTTGCTTTGAATGGTTGGGGGATGGTATTTATAAAGGCTATTTTAAGCATTTAACTATTATGAAATTCAGTTTACCAAAGCCTACAAACTTAAGTTGTGCCTGTTTTTAATGGAGAGAGATCAATATCTCCAGACGGTGAGTCTGAACATCTTTGGAGGATATTTAATGTAGGATTATGTGAATATCTTCTACCGTGGTGAGGGGTTTTTGTTGTTGTTGTTGTTTTTTTTTAAAATGGCATAAAGAATTCTGGTGGGTGAATAAAGTACAGAAAAAATATACAGTAGTTTTGTATATTTTTGATACAACGTAGGAAAACACAACCCTTTGCCTTAGCAGGACTTCTCTGTGGGCTGATGTGCATAAACTGTGGTTAGTGACTTGAATCAAATACAGTCCCTGAGGTAAAAGAAGATGCTTACCCCACGCAGACCACGTCCTCGGCGTCAGCAAAGCTCCATGTGTGAGTAACTCGGATCCTCCAGCAGATCTGAGATTGAAACAAGGATTTATGAAAATTGCCCAGTGACAGAAAACAGATTTTTGTTACACGAAATATTTAATTGTGACAAGTTTTTCTCAGAATTAGTAACTTCAGCTTACTAACTTCCTCTTTTTGGTATCACAGTTTACACCACTGTGACTGTTACCATAGATATGGAGTATGGTTGTTTCCATGGTAACACGTGGTGTGCCATAAACAAACAAACTACATAGCAATAACTTAATTTGAATGTCATTATTCTATGCTACTGTAAGCAAAATGTAAATATTAATTGAAAGAGGATGTGAACAAAATTTAACATTTTTTATGGCATATTCAAGTTGTTATTTAAATGCACATTTTAATGAAAATCCAGCAAGGCGAAGTCATCAAGTCTTTACAGAAGTATGAGATAATAGGTTAAGAAGCTTAAAATCCCGGTTCTGACTCCTCTTTTACTCAGACCATGTAGCTTCACCTCTGGGCCTCGTATTTCACCTGTATGAAAAAATGCTAATAATATTTAATTGCTTTTAGAAGTCAGATGAAATAGTTATGGTTCAAGGAATTATTTAAAGTAATTGCTGTTATTATTATTTAAGTTATTATTATTCAAACTGCGTATTTGAATGACAAAATAGAATCCAGAACATATTCCTTGTTACACTGGATCTGTTCATTGAAATAATAGCAGTCTCACCTGAAACTGCACCTGCCTTAAATGTTTAAATTGCATATGGCCCTGAGATTCTGTTAGCGATAAAATATCAGCCTCAACACTTTAAATTGTTTAAAGAAGAGAAATTTAAATGCTTAAAATATTGCAATTATAGCAAACAACTGTTTTTTGTTTCAGCTATGCAAGCCACAAACCAGACCCGATTCCCACCACAGTCCAGTTAATGGCATTTAAAATTGTTCATATCTTTGGATCTCAAATTAGAAGAACCTATTTTTAAGATGGTTCAAGCATCAGTGTCCAATTCTATATGGGCACATGGGCTTAGAAAGATGGGTTTATTTTCTGTGTTTGGCTTGACAAAGCATTGTGAAAAATGAGGTATCAACATACATGGTTCATTGAGGCTGCATAAATGTTACATACACGGGAAATAGGAGGGAAGTTATATTTAGAGAGTGCAATAGATTGGAAAGAGAAGTAGAATCACAAGAGTATTCAGTCTTTCAGCACTAGTGAAAGCATGTAGATTAAGACCGACCTAGGTAAATCACGAAAGTGTGAGTGATTTTAGAATGAGACACCATTAAATGTCCATGCAGCCATCATCAGACTGTTCACTGTGTGAAGAACTCATGTCAGCTTGGAAGTTCAACGCTGGGAACATCTGAGATCCGCTCAGCAAAATCACCCTCCTCAGCAGCTGCTCTCCATTCAAATCAGACAGGAACTGCTGAGCAAAGATGTTGAGGCCTACCAGGGGATGTGTAAAATTTACAGATGTTAGCCAGCCTTGGCTATTGAGATAATGATGGTTTTTTTCATTCAACTTCTTTTATATGAATAGTCCAGTATGATTTTACTAATATAGCATCAGATGATTCTCTCTGTCACCATGGGCAAAAGGCTGAAGACCTGATACTATCTCTACTTGAGAGCTGAGGGAAGGAAGGCTCAAAAACTTCATTCCTCCCCATTTCCCAAAATATGATGGAGATATTGCTCAGCCTACCTCTCTTGCTGGGAGGGGACATTAGCCACAAGCTGTCTCCCAAGCAGTCCTCCAGAGATACCTCTTCTAGCGAGCATTACCCAAGGCACTTCACTTCTCCAAAGTGTGGTATCTCTTTCTAAAAGTGCTGGTATCTGCCTCCTCTCGGACTTACCCTGTGAAGATACAGCAATTACTGTTCACCGCAGTTAAACTGCAAAAGTAAAGAGAAGGCTTGAGATTTTTCTGCTTCTAGGAACATAAATCCTCACTCATGTTGTACCTTCCCTCTCCCTAAGAAAAGAGCAATGCTATAGAAATATATAGTTACAGTTCAGTAGAGGACATTGCATTTTCACCCCATTTCCTAGAGGTTGTGTTCTCACGTGTGGTACACTGACAGATGCCTCTGGGCGATACAACTGGGACCCAAGTCAGCAATCCAGGAAATGTCACTTGCAGAGATTGCTCGGTGGAAAACACGCAAGAGCAGAGCCACTCCTTTAGCTGTTACAAGTTAATAACTCTTTGAGTTTTTTCTGAGTTGGCGTGGTGTCTGTGGGAATGAAGAGACTCAAAGCACTGGACCAGACCTGCGCAGTGCACATTGCACTGTTCTTGCCTGGAGAAGGATACCTGGGTAGCTACTGCAGCCTGCTTGACAATTACAGCAAGCCTGAAGTGACTATAACTTCCTCTGGTGTGTCCACACAAGTGTCCTAGAAGTCTTCATATCTGAAGTGGCTGGCTGCCTGCTTTGCTCCTCCTTTTTTTTTTGTGCACTGTGAGAAAGAAGAAGAAGAGGAATAGGACTGTAGTTTAATTTAACTCATGTTCCACTTTCAATTCCTGCACTGCTATGACATGTCGAACCTCCTTTGTTGCAGCTGAGCCACGTTTCCCAAAGCTGTTGTATCACAATAGCTGATGGCTGATTTAAAATCATATATATGCAGTGGATTTCATTAACCTAAGCTTTGGTAAATAATAAATAGTAAAATTTATCTAGCTTTTGTGGCTGGAAATTTCAGGCAAGTGAGAGCTATGAAGCTCAAGTGCTGAGAAAGCAGAAAGAAATCCCAAAAGGCCTCAAAGTATACTTTAAATCTCATGAGTCAGTGTGGGGATTCTTGGCTGACCTGATTACTGGATGGTCAGAACTGGCAGTGCTTTGCTGGCCGGTAAAGCAACATTCAGGTTTCTTTTCTTTATTGCATTTCATAAGATAGCCTGGTAAACAATAGAAACGCTGAAAATGGACTTTTCTAATCACAGCAGTCAGGGAAAAAAAGAAAAGATATATGTATTTGTATTAAAAGCCCAGCAGAAGAAAGCACAAAGAAAACAAAGGTTTGTCTTTCCTTAAAACTCTGAAAATGCACTACCTAAATGTGTAACTCATGTCAGGGCTTGCTAACACCATGCTATGCTTTATATTAAAATCCCATGAAAAGCAGCCCCCCGTGACGGGATCAGCCCTGAGAAGACAGTACCACAGTAACAGATGGCTGAAATAGGAGTCAGGTCTCAGCCCTCTCTTCTGCCAGCTGCAGAAGGAAACTGGAAGACAATGTATAGTTAACCCTCAAGGTCCCTGTCACATCTCACTCGTAAAATGTTACACGCTCAAGTCGCACATTTGGATACCTCCCCACCTCAGCCCTTCCCTTCTCCCCCACAGCTGGGCCCTCATCTTTCAAAACCGTGGTGAAATACGGAATTGTCCCTTTCTGCCGCCTGGCCTGCATCTGACACATAAAAAGGGGACTTCAAAGGAGACGTGGGACTTTTACCTGCCACTTCCAGCCAGATGAGTCCCAAGCTGACAGGGGCATTATCTGCACATTGCTAAGCTGCAGCCTAGCGTGACAAACCCTCTCCCACCACGTCACAGCACAGATTGGTGGAGGCCAGCTTCGTGCGGCCCCGTGCAGGCTGTCTCATGCACTGGGAGCGCAGCCACTGGAGAGGTCTGCCTTTAGGGGCACTATGATCTCAGCCACAGCTCGATTAGCACGTTTGCCAGCTAGAATAAACAGGGGTTGAAGTCATAGATTCAGACTAGGAGCTTTTTAGGACAGGCACTGACACGATTTTACTGTCATGTGCAATCCCCAAAGCAGTGTCAGTTGCCACCAAAATGCATTTTACTGTTGTATGTCAGCCAGTAAGAGGAACCTCAGTCAAGATGTTAGCTCTGAGATTGAAATGAAGAACTGTAGAAGTAGTAGTGCTGAATAAAAGATGATATTAGCCATAAGGCATTTTAAAGAGATAAGAATACAATGCTGGGATGCCAGGCTTCAGTGTATTCTGTATCTTGGGATCTTCTACTTATTTGGATAAAACACCTTTGCACAGCAGATGAAATCTGATGCAATCCCGTCATCTGACTGAATATGCTTGTTTTCCTCTGCTGCTGAAAACATGTGAATTGCCCCAGTCAGGATCTCGTTGTACTGATCTGTGTAGGGGGATCAAGGTTCCTTTGCTCAAGGATCCTGGATGTTTTTGGCATGACTCACACACTTCTAAGCCACTGAAGCTAAACACCTTTGAAAAGAGAGAGACTGCCCCTCTCCAGAGAAAAACTGACTGGGAAAAGTTTAAGTAGAGGTGTACAGGGTTTTTTTTAAATATACATACATGGGAGGAAACTGTTCAGAGTGCTTTTGTCATGAAGAGCTCTGGAGTGGGAAGTCATTCTTCAGTTTGGACTGCTCTTTAGCATGAGAAACCCCCTTGTCTTCTGAGGAGGAGAAGACTGGAAAGAATTAGTGTACAGCTGTTTATGTGCGCTTGGGCTTAGTCATCGTTTGTATTGCAGTGTGCAGACTGACATCCAGCTCCGGCAGCTGAAACACAATGGAGTTCTGACTTCAGTGGGTACTGGGTCAGACGGCAAGTGAGAGAATAAATAACAAATCAACATTAATTGAGGTCACCTATACTTTAAGTAATTATACAGCAGTACAAATGGCAACGCAAAACAAACATTGGAAGCACAGCCGTAAAACAGCTCGAGGAAAGAGGATCTGTTCATTCAAACTGACGCTGTAACTGCTAGACATAGTTTTCAAATGAGCTGTCCCTCTTGTATTTGCCAGACAAGATCTTTTGGTTTCACAGGAAGAAGCAATTCTCATTGGAGCAGCTCTAGCCCAAGCTGCAGCAGTGAAGAGATAGCTTGACAATTCAGGCCCTTTTAAGGTTACTGCCATTAAATTTGTCACGTGAAACACTAAATATCAGCTTGTGAGATGATCCTTTTAGTAGGCAAAGGCCTTTTAATTTTTATTAGAGCAATTAGTCCTTTTATAAGTCTCAAAATAAAATTAATCATTGTGGTAATACAGCATTAATTAACTCCCCTGGTTTCAGCCAAGCACAGGATTTTCGAGGAGGTGGGGTTTTTTCTGTTTGCTTTGAGAGGGTGATGTCTTTTTTCTCTCAGCTTACAGCAAGTTTTGTAAGTAAGCATGGGCTTGGAGGCACAGATCTCTGAAGGCAGTGGCTGTGTTCAGGAGGGAAGCTCACCAAAAAGGGTATTCCTTAGCCTTTCTCAATTGCATTTTCTTCTTTCATCTGAATACACACACATACAGCCCCAGTGCAGTTTCCCATGAAACAGCAAAATGGCACATCCACGTAAAAAGATCAGTTGTTAGAAAGGTATAATTATAACCTGGTCCCTTCACTCTGTCTCTTTTTCTCCTCCAAGACAAGTTCTACTTGGATAAATAACATCTTGTTTCTTCATTTGCATTTTTAATGTCTTGTTTACCTTTTCAGAGCCATCAGGGTACAGAGCAGTTTTTAAGTACTTTCTCAACAAATTTTTAACCATTGCAGCATAAAATGTTTTTATTTTGCTGTAATTTTTTCTTTCTTATGATTCCACACATTTATGTATAAAAAATCACATAATTTTAAAATAATGTACACAGTCACTTGTACAATACTTCTTGTGTAAGTGCAAAGCATCAAAGTCACACTACCAAATATAAATTCTCTAACAGCTAAGGCATTGATTGTAGTTTTCTTAGCTGCAGAAGTTTAAGATGTTATTTAACCACAGGTCTTTTTGTTCTGTGTTTCTGCTTGACCTCACTATGTGGCTGCAGTCCTCTGTCTTAGCCAGTTCACAGCAAAGTCCAGCATTTCAGCTCAGTCTTCAAGAGGCTCTTAACTTAATAACCATACATTTGCCCAAAACAGGTGAGATACAGGCATAGTTTCCCCAAGTCTCCAGTGGGGTTGGTGAGCCAACAAAAAGACAGTGAATGCAGCTGGGCCTGGGAACAATAAACCAGTGCAGTGAGATACTTCAGTGCTTAGCTGTCAAAAGCCATGGTCTCTGATCTCACAAATCCTGACGTGTTCTAAGTTCTCTACAAATGAGAAATTAAATGAGATTAATCGAATTCATACATATAAGCATATGCACATTTTTCCAGATGCATGAGATAATAACGTTGGCAGCATGGTACAATGAAATTATATATATACTGCCAGAAGATCTCACTATTTGGGGGTTAAATTCCAGCAGTCAGTCATCTCCATTTTAAGGATCCTTTAACACCATATGAAACAACCAAGCTACAATAACAGTCAAAGCCGAAACATCATACTGTGAATATAGTAATGATATTGCCATTTAAATATTTAAATCATCATTTAAATATTGCAACAATTTGAAGTATTTATGCATGTGCACTCACAACATTTAATAATTACACCATTGAGATATCAGTATGGGGTTCATTTGATTTAACTACAGAAGTCTACAGCTCAGCTAGTCACTCAGCTTGCTTTATGGTTACTGGAGAGAAATAGCTCTCGGAAGGGCACAGTTCATCTGAGTTGTTTGGAAAGCCTTTAGTGAATGTACTGTCATAACAAAGTAGGAATTTGAGGTCTTCCTAGGCATCTCCAATGTAGTTATCCACATCTTGTCAAATGAGTCCTGCCCTTATTGAATAGATGTTCTTGTCTGTATCTCTACCTGCGTGAGAATGGTTAGCAATCTGTATTGATGTCTTTTAGTCTTTAGCAAATAAGATCTTAATTAGATTTTTGTTTATGCTCATATTTACCACAGGGGAATATTGACTTTGATGCTATTTTCCTCTTCTCTTGCCACATTTCAGCTTGAAATATACCCTTTTTAGCTGATCACTCCTGTCTTGCCTTATAGAACTTTGCAATCTCTCATGTTGATAAATAACAACAACTCTTTTTTGTTTTGACATTTCCAAAACAGACTTCTGAAACCTCTTTCCTCACTTAATTTTGACTGATTGTGTCAGTCACCTGCTGGACACAAATTCCATGTTCTGACTTGCCCCAGTACCATAGGTGATCTCACAAACTCACAGTTTACTTCAAATATCAGAGCAGTTGATAGGTCTTAGAACGGCCTTTCTAAAGAAGTAGAGGAGGCTAAAACCAAAGTTGTTCTAAAATGGAGCTTTATAAATTTACTTAAAAGACTGACTGATGGGGTTGCCTCCAACAACAGGGAGCTATGACAGTGAACATAGCCACTCAGTAATCCATTTTTGTGTGCCATGTTCCTGTGTCACTCAGTGTACAATGACATTGTCGATAAGCATATGATGTACTAAGAAGGAAACTATGTCTCAATGTGATCAAGAGGATTTGATAATTCTTGTCATATACTTGGGACTTGTTCCAAGAAGAGCAAACAAGAACTGTTAGAAAATATGAACAAAGTTTTATAGCCCTACTACTCCCCTGATGTCACAGGGTGCTTTTTTTTCTATGCTTGTAGCATGACCAAAAGGAAATGTTTGTCAATATTTGCTGATCAGCAGGAATATTACAGTTCTCTGTGCACTTCTCTCTAGTTTTGGAAAAAAGGACTGTTGCTCTCCTTTCTTTAAACTTTCTGCACAACACAGGACAACAGATTTCACCTCACGGTTCCTACCATTAGCCATTGGTGGGATTGCCCAGTTGAATTATGTGGTTTTGAATTAACCATACAAATTATAATTGCAATTATAACTATAATAAATTAAAATTTATTAACCAGCTATTGTATTTTACCAATAAAAGCTGTGAGTTTGATACTGTAGTAGAAGAGAAGTTTCCTGAACGACATACTTTGAGAACTGGTGCTTCATTGATTTGTGTCCCTGAAAGCTGGAATATTTCCTATAGCTCCAGACTGTTAAGCATTTGAGGACTGGGCTTTCAGAATAGTGAATACATTGGACTCCATCCCTCAGAACCTTTTTGCCTATATTTAACTTTGAGTACCTGTATGCAAAAAGCTTACTAAACTCAATGAATCTATTTGTTCATGTAACTTCAATTATTTGCTTAAATGTTTATCTATTATGTTCAGTCCCCTGCAGAAGTAAGTTCATTATGTTTCCCAGTATTAGTGATGTATAGCTTCTTCGAAGATGCAGTGTTTGCATTTGAGTTTGTATCCCCATTTCAGCAAAAAAGAAGAGTGCTGCATCTGTTTCCCTTCTGATCAGGCATCTGTTTTCAGCATAGTTCACTTGGGGCCTTTGCTGTAACTCCAGAGCATGGCTTTTTGCTGCTGGTTCCATACTGATATATATTAACTGCTCTGGTAAAACCTCTCAAAGCTAAGCATTATTTGGGGCCCTTACTTCATCTTCTCACAGCCTTCACTTATTAGGCAGAAGCCTGATTCTAATGCTTTTTTAGAAATACTTATGTTTCTAATTGGGCTGCCCTAAGCCTGCCTAACTGTGGCTTAGTCCAGTTAGTGCAATTTGCAAAATAGCTTCTCTGTTACAATTGGCTGTGGGTTTGGTAAATCAGTGAAAGCAGCTTGCTGTCCTTTGGTGGGAACACTGTGATCTACCCAATCAGCTATGTAAAGTGAGAAATCAGCCTCCAGGTCTATCTCATGTCAGCTGCCTAACGTCATTGATTTAAAAGCTCCTGATTTTTATTCTAGTGAGTATCAAATGCTCACATCAATATAATATACTCATATATTGTTGAAGATGTAACTTCAAATGAAAATAATGTTTAAAGATGCTGGAAGAAGTTATTAGGATTTGAATGGACAATGCACGTTTGTCTGATTATGAGGCAAAGGCAAGAGCATGAGTGTGGTATCAAGGGCTTGAATTTCTGGAGCTGTTCTGTGTTCATGCTTGTCACAATGTGGTGGATGTATTCTAGTAATCAGTGCTGTCTCATGTGTGAAAACAACATTGTGATGCAGATTGTAGCTGTCAGATGACTCTCTCTCAATTATAAAATAGTCTTCGGAGACCAAGAAATGGAACCATGCAGTAAATGACAACTTAGCGCAGATTATTAATCAAAGTTATGATCTTATTCTGCATTTTCTGAAACTGAGTTACTTGTGAATTCACTGCACTCATTGCTCTTAATTATAATCACATGTGAAGAACCTAGCTTCTGGACACCAGCTGATACTACTTGTGTTTTATTGAATCATATAAGACACATGACCCTCCTTGTGCAAGCATCAAATCAGGGCATTTGTGTTCTTATGACTGAATGCAATTAATCTCCTAGCCATTCTTCTGAGTCACTGGTATTTCAGTGACTTTGTGTCTCTCAAAAATCTCTAGTAAATTAAATCAAAATTTTTATTTGATCATATGGGAAAAATCTTTTCTCCTAGTGTTAAAGGGGGCTACTATTCCCATTAACTGTCTCTGCCCTCCTATTAGTTCAAGGCAAGGCACCGAAATGCCTAACTGATGTATAGTAATTGGACATGATTTTTTTAAAAATCACATATATCATTCAGGAAGTCAGCAAATTCTAGCTACCTGACATTTTTGTCTGCTATTGGAGAAAATTAGTGATCATAAGGTGCTCAAACTTTACCAAATGTTTTATAAACTAACAATTTAGATAATATTATCACTCTAGTGAGAATTCTCAACTACACATAACACTGGAGAGTTTAGCAATTTCTTCTCTGCCTGATTTTATGTAGAGAAATGTATTTTGGAATAAGTGAAAGGACTTACTGGCATAGCTAGATTAGTACAGAAACACTTTTACGTGTTTTTATTCACTTTTACTGAATAGTGAAGAGCTACTGAAAATTATTTTTCCTTCCAACTTATCCAGTTAACCTAATCAAATTGTTCAGTCGTCCTACAGTGGAGTAAGTCTTTCTAAATGCGTAATGATTTCTTATTGGGATAAATCCATTCCCCACACACTCCAAAATAAGACTTCTTCCAGACTCATGGGATGTGGCAGTCGTGTAAATTCTTATCCTTGGAGATGTATGGGCCTAGCTGACGATAGCACATAGACCAATAAATCCACAGAGTTCTGAAGATGCTTTCATTTTATAATTTAGTAGAGTCATACATTTTATGGAGAGATTTTTTCCACCTCTTAGTGAATTTTGTGTAGGATATTGGCCTAGATTGTCATCTAGCATCTGAAAGTAGAGGAAATGTATCGATTTCAGTAGCATTACTCATGATCTGCAGCAGTTCAAGGGACGTTAAATTTAACCCCTCTTTGTCTTTAGCTAAAATGCTTTCAATAAATGGTGGAAAATCTAAAAGTTCAGTTTCCAGCACCCAGAAATGACCTTTTGTAAAAAAAAAACAACCAAACAAACCAAAACAAACCCCCAACCTTTTGTAGAAGGTTTATAAAAATATATACATTTTAACACCTCCACCCCCCCTTTTGTAGAGTTTTTTATTCTGTATGAATTTATATTTTGCAGTTAACCAGTGATTGCCATTTATGGCTTGTCCTAACTTTCCTCCATTATGATTGTTGTTTTGTTGTACCTAACACTCTGGAAAGTGGAAGGTAACAAGAATTGCTTAATGTTGTTGAAGCCCAAACTATTTGTTCCTGTGATTTGTGAAAAAGAGACTAAGAGACGCTAATGATCAATTATTTTATCACTTTTTGATCTCCTGACATCATGTATAAGAGTGAGTTGTAGATACTGAAAGTTCACAATACTGAAATTAGGAAAAGGTTAAACAGAACATAAAAACCTCCCTAAATGTAACTTGAAAATACCTGTTAAAAATAATGCTATTTCATTCATTAGTCAGACTGAGGCCCGAAACAATGTAACAAATACATTTGTGTACTTGACTCTGAATAGTCCCAGTGAATCCTAACAGAGGGGTTTAGGATCTGGGGAGCGAAATAACTTGGAGTTCTGGTAGCAAAGTACTGACATTTTTGATTTTGTCAATTTAGTGATGTCAGTGATCTTCCCTGTTCTTTGCTAGAAATAGGACAGCCAGGTAATACATCTATTGGCACCTCATCTTTTCAGTTCACACCTTAACGCTGAATTTTATACCTCTGTCCTAGACTGTGAATTTTGGTGACTGAAGTATGGCAAAATCCATTTTGCTACCTTTGGCAAAAAAATCTTGGCCATACAATATGGACATTAGTATCTCTACTGCCAGAGTTAAATCAGAGCCCTAAGTGGAAGGTGCATTGCAGCCTCAAAAAAGCACAGATTTTCATGGAGTAGATGAGGGAAGGAATCTATTATAAATTGTGATGTAGTTCCTGAGGACTCACCAGAGACAGATTTTTCTATGTTATTTCTAAGCATAAATGTCTTTTTTCCTTTAAGAGGCATTTGAATTACAGGATGTTTCCACAAAATGATTTGGCACTTCAATTCATTATTTATCCCTCTAAAATGAAGCTGACCTAAAATCTCCATACTGCAGAGTTACTGTAGGAGTGTTAATATTAATGCTGTTTTTTTAACTCCCACATTAATGGGTTTAGGCAATAGTGCTAATTGCAAATTCTTAAAAACATTATGCTTTCTTTTAAGTTCTGAATTCTTAGGTCACAGCAGTCACTTTATAACATAATTTAAACCATGCAGCATTAGATGCTTCTACCTGAGATTTCATTTTGGCCTGTGTAGTGTTTTAGATATGGGCCCATATCTAAATTTTAACATCTCTAAAAAGAATGTCTCCTCAGTAGAAGTGAACTGGTATCTTCAAAGGGAGGGAGTAAAAGAAATGTAGACCCATTTTAGCACATTTTTCAGTATATCGGAGAAGAGGTTCCAATTTCTGAATTTTACTCATTCCTTATGATGAACTGTTGGTTTCATGAAAGAAAGCTTTTGCTGAATTTTATGCATGCTCTTGAATTCCTGTGGATATCAGTAGAACAGAAGCGCAAGATTAAATTCTAGCATATGTTTTTCTTACAGGAGCTGACTAAGCCAAATCAAAATAATGTCACCAACTGCTTTTTGGATTAATTTTTCTGCTTGTTTAGTGAGTTAAATCAGCTTACTGGTTACTAGATTTGACTGAAAGGAAGCAGCATCAGTCTGAGATTGGTGGTAAGGGGAAAAGATCGGGACTGTCCCTGCTGGTATCACCAAGCCGTTCCATTACCTTAATTATGCAAGAAGTTCAGTGCTTGTCCTTGGCTCATGAGCTAAGGCATACCTATGGAGTCCTAAGGGAAATGATTAAACTTGAGCATTTTTAAATACTTATTGATATCCTTAGTAATCCATTTAAAATTTTTTAAAGGAATTTGTCCTTTCCTGACTATGCAATAGCATTGAACTAGTATGACTACAGGGAGGAAGAAGCAGTCACACTTTGATGTTAAAAGTGTAGGTTCTAAGAAATTCTGCAAGAAATAATCTATCCCAAATAGATGAACCAATTGAGTTCTTACCCATATATAAAAAAAGTGTGTTACTTCTCACATGCATGTCATATAACTCTGTCTTTCCATTTCCTATAATCTGACCATTTCTTTCATATATTCCTTTTATTTTCATCTGGTGATCAGCTATTAAAAAGTTAAGACCAAGCTTAAACCTATGATTCAAGAGCCAATTTAAGGATTTGGGCTTTGGATATGGACCTCTGGTTTGGGCCTGCCTCTCTCTTTCTTTCTTTCTTTCTTTGTTACCAGTTGCCTCCTGGGTCAAATGATGCCTTAAGACTCAGAGGCATACATACCTGGCAATGTAGCACCTTCTGTAGAGAGTAAATGGTAATGTGGGACTTATGTACTTGTTTCCCTGAAATGAAGTGATGTAAGCACTGTGGAGTCATCAGTAATGTAAGCACTGTGATGACATGAGCAGCATGAGGGAGACATCATTGCTCACTGCTTTTCTCTTAGAACTGGGAGAATGACAGTAATATACCTAAACCTCTAAGCTGATTAATCCATTGTTGTTTGAGATCCAGCTTCAGAGACCCTTGCAGGCTGAAGGGAAGAAGTTTCCATAGCAGATTAAGAAGTTTCCATAAACTTGGGAAGTAAAGAACTTTTTGAGAACTGTTATACTTCAGTCTTTTGTTGGCTGAGTGGATCTACAGAGCATATTTCAATTTCTGCTGTAGATATTAATTCCTGTTGCCCACTATCCATGTCTGTCTGCCAGAGGAAAAGAAAGATTTTACATATATAATATAAATTATATGCAGTCTGCAGTTTTCATTCCACATGACAGAAATACTACAATAGCCTTATGAAATATAATAACTTCCAGTTATCATATAATATGGCACAAGGTGCATGTAAAGCAGAGAATTATACAGACATTATGAAGCAACCGTATCCATGGAGTGCAAAGAAAAATGATATCCAATTTTCATGTGTGGTGTAGATTTGAAATTCTTTGTTGAGATGAAGACATTAATATTTTGATAGTAAAAGGTCATTTTTCAGTAGCATTCACAGATTGCCAGTAAAAGATAATGCTTCCCTAGTGGACAAGATTTTTTACAATATGTCTTCCACATACTAATGAAATCCCCAGAAAGCAATGGCTGGTTCTGTAGTTTGCTAGACAAAGAAAAAAGGAAAAAAAAAAGGACTTGGGAGAGCACGTTGTGCTGAATAATGTATTTGATTTATTTCATTCCCTTTTCTGCTTGCAGAATATCTAAAAATCCATTTAAATTTCAGATTTTTATGGATTTGTTTGTTATTCAGAAATGCTCAGTAAGCACTTATTACATTTTTGTATTCTTTGTAAATGCCCACACCATGACCTAAAGGTGACCTCAGTAATACACTGTTGTTTTGTTTTCCTGATTGGATGACTTAAGTACCATATCTAGGAAGAAAGGAATGTCTATCTGAAAACTTCTTAAAAACATATCTTTGTATGAATGTTATCACCAGTCCCAGAACTACAATTAGCAGCTGCAGCACCTTAGGACTCTTCTCCTTTCTCCTCTGAGAAATGCCTTCTAAAGTTCCCAGGAGATATAGCTGGTTTTCATTAATGTAGAGAACTTGGAAGCCTCACCCAGTGGTACTTAAGGAGCTAATTTCCAGGGGAATAATAGCAGAAGTAATTGGGAATTTTCTGATGATAGAATTTCCCTCCTTGGTAAATTCCATTTTGTTGAAATGGGAACTTCCCACAGTAACGTAACAGTTTCAAAGAAATGAAGAGCCTGGGAAGGGATAGGGAAGACCAATGCAGAAAAAAAGACTCACCCATACCCAAACAGCCTCGTGGTTAGGTTATTCAGTGTAAAATGAGAAAGATATCTTAGGTTGAGCTTCTGCTTCATTCAGAACAAAGCTTTGTCTCCTACTGAGAATCCCAGATAATGACTTAAAGTCACCATAGAATTTCAGGGTGTATTTTTCCTGTTTTTCCTGTTGGATATATCCTGCTTTGTATAATTAGCTAAATATTCATCATATCAATTTCTTGAAACTCCATGCTGGGGAGTATGCTGGGGGAACAGTTAAACATCCAGACAACTTTTAACTCTGAAAAATATCTTCTTTAGTTGTTGTTATTGGAGCTCAAGCTCCAAAATGGGAGAGTTTTGGATAAATATCTTTAAATGGGACTTGACACAGCAATTGTGCTTTTGTTGCAAAATAAAGAGTAATTTGACATTCTTACCTCTGCTTTGTATTGGCCTGCTTTTGGTTCACTATCCATTCTAAGCATCGTGTCAGACTAGAATCCCTTGTTCAGTTAACTATCCTAGGAAACAGTAACTAAACATCTCTCCCCGCCAAGGTAATTAAAAATCAAGTGGAGGTGGATACAGTCTTCCATTTGGGAAGTATAGCCTGCATTCGTTGGCTTTAGATGCACAGGTCTGGCTGCACTGAATCCCAGAGTGTTGAAGTGTGTCCAGTATGGGTGACACTTAAATGACAATGTTTTCTTTGAGGTACACTGTAAAAATGTCAGCTATTACAAGCCTAATACCTGCAGGATCCCACTAGAAAAATACCTACTCCACAATCACTCTTTTATTAAAGATAAAACCATATAGGTTTATAATTTAAGCTATGCATTATCTTTCACTCTAGACCTCTCTGGACTACAGGGAATCACTCCCCACCCCCAAAAAGCTAAAGTCTGAGTATATATGATGAAAATTAAATCCATGAATTCAAAGTAAACTTTTCAATTAGAGAGGTAAAAAAAAGTCGAAGAACTTGAAACAGCTAGCACATACCAGGTATTGAATCCATCGTATTCTAAGCCTGTGAGAGACTACTCATTGTTCAGCTCCTATAGAATAATCATTCAAAATCATATTTGACTACATTCAATAGAATAATCATTTAAAATCACATTTGATTATGTACTTCACTAACCCTCTACCAAATTTGCTATGAATAATCAGACAGCTACAAAGCTAAGAGAAAGCAAATAATAACAATAATAATAGTAACAATAATAACAGTAATAATAATAAAATACTGAAAGCAAGGCTTGGTAGTTGTAGATTAAAATCTTTCAATGGAGTTCAACACAATAGTTATTTTACTTGAAGATAAAGCCAGGATGGCTGTGGGTTAATACGGAACAAGTAGGGTACTATTATTTAGTATGTGGTTTACAGTGATTTACCATGTGGACATTTATGATGATGGGTATTTACAATTATACTGAGCCACTCTAAAACTTCCTATTTTGATTACTCAATGTAAAAGGACAGGGGATCTCTAAAAGGAGATTCACGTTCTTTCAAATAGCTCTGAATTGGACTTCATACTGCTGCTTCTGTGTGAAAACATGGCCTGTAGAAGGCAATGGTAGTTCTGTCATTAAGTTCAGTGTGTCCAGGATTTTGTCTTACGTTCTTGATAGTATTGACTGCACTCAGCAAAGGCAGAGGGGGAGAAAATTTTTCATAAGGGAAAATCAGAGGTCCCTTCGCAGTCTCACCACTTTCTTCCTACCTCGTACCATTTCCCTGTCCTAGTGAGACCATTCAGTGCCCCAGCCTTTATATCAGCTTTCCAAAATCCCAGCCATGACCTTGATGTCTCAGACCCCATACCAGGAAATCTTGTCTGTGTGATTCTCACCCGGATGATTTTTTCAGTTTGGTATTCCTAAATAATCTCACTTCACTGTAAAAACAATCAAAAACCAGCCACAATCACAGTTGTGAGAATTATGTTCTCATAGAATGGTTCGGGTTGGAAAGGACCTTTAAAAATTTTCTAGTCCAGCCCCCCTGCCATGGACAGGGACATCTTTCACAAATGCTGTATGTGATATCTAAAATGATATGTTTCTCTCTGGTGCATTATGGCACTTCTTTGTCTAGAGAACAATTGAAGCTAGAATACAATGCTATTAAGCAAAAGGATTTGGAGGGTGATTCTCTAATGTTTTGAACCATGTGTATTCAGCTGTCTGTGTGATAAATGGGTGTAAATGGCTATTGTTCTAACTTGGTAACACGGTGGATCCACTATGCAGAGCTGTGACAGCAGAAAGGAGAGAGCCAAGGGTGATTGCCTTCTGACCCACATAAACCAAGATAACATCAACAAAGATGACAATAGGAACAAAGTCAGGCAATCACTAGAGTTTTTTATCTGTTCCACTGATGTGGAGTATATCTCCAGGTAGAGAAAACAACTGACACCCAAAAAATGAGCTGAAGGGGCTGGAAGACGTAAGATGTAAGCTCCTTAATGCTTGCTGAAATAAAAAAAAAAAAAAGTCACAGGATACAATCTCATCCACCAAAAGCTACTTTCCTTCTCTATCCTCCTCCTCTCCAGCACCTAGCAGAGGATCTAGAAGAATACTAGATCGTAAACTGAAAAAGTAATACTCCACAAAGATCCTACCACTTCTTTCAGATCAAGATGGTAGAACTCTGCAGCTGAATTCTGTAACACAAAATGCTAATTTAATTTTAAATTTCAGGTCAAATGGAAAACATTTTAAATTCCAGGATGAAATATGGTGTTCAATTATTAATTACTTAGTTATCTGAATCCTCTTTTCTTTGCATTTCTTTTTTTTTAAAACATTGTTAGGGTTTAACAAGAAAAAAAATTTCTCATGATTACGGTAAAAAGAATAACATGAAATAGCATTTCAACATTTCAAGATAAATTTAAACATTGGAAAATCTTGAATATGAAATATTGTGTGTGTGTTTTAGTGTGTTTTTTTTTTTTTTCTTTCTTCCTTCCCTTGACTGTAATAACTAGTTTAGTACTATTTTAATTTCACAGATAATTCTTGGTTTCCTCCACAGCCATCCCACTTTGAGAATTCTCACTCTTCAGAGAATCCAAAAACAAAGTTATACAGTTTTACTTAACAGTCCAGGGATTTAGGAAGAGGAACAATTTTTGTTCTCAAGTCAAGAAGCTCTGAGACATCTGTTTAAATTTAAACAGTTAACCCTTGTGTCCCTATTGACTTCAGTGGGAATAGTGGCAATCTTAAAGGTAACATGAATAAGTGCTTTTGTTGGTTCAGGACACTACTGCCATTCTCGCTGCGGTTCAGCAATGAATGTACGCAACAGAAAATATGCATGGCACTTGAACCAGAGGGGGTTTAAAACATAGCACAGCCAGGCCCGTATGCTGTGAAAATAATTCACAATGCTATATTTTTGATGTCTTCCTCTTGAAGTCAGATAAGTGTTGCAAAGTGGGAAAGGTTACACAGCTGCACACATGCACATGCCAAGAGCTCTTATCTTCTTGTTACCTTACCACAGACTCAGCTGATGAGCTAATAAAATCAAGGGTTAGTTTAACAGCACCTTTGAAGAAAAGTGTTTTAGATATTGTTGTAGAACAGTTGTCGGTAGAAAAACAGCCACCTGCAGTGAAGTTTAAGACAAAACAAATGCTGAAAAAGGTCAGAAGGTCTACAGAGCCCATAGAGGGGGTTATTTCTAAAGACCAGTGACAGGGCTACTGTCATGAATGGATCACCAGCTCACTTTTCAAGTTGCCTGTTACCCTGAGAGAGGAGTAAGAAACCTAACTTATCCTGTGCAAGTATGGATTAGTTTTTTGGCTGTAGGTAGTTATTACAAAATCAGCAGTCCAGCCAACACAACCGCCTACCCATGCTTCTACCACTTGAGGATATGGGTGAGAATGGGATGGCTAAGAGGAACGTAGCATTAAACCCAGCAATTGGGGTTGACCAGAGGTTTGTAGGGTTTCATAAACCACCATCAATCTGTCAGTAGCAGAAGATTACAGAAAAAAATTAAGCAACTGTGCTTATAGAATGCGATCAGGAATCTGACTTGGCTGACATCACTTAGTTTTCAATTGAATCAGTTTCCTGGGCCAGCTGGATAAAGGGATGAGGCTGGAGTACATGCCCAGGGCAGGAGGAAGTACAGTAGTTACATCGTATTGAGCTGTTGTGAAACTGCAGTCTAAGAACAAGGGCAAGTACAGTGCGTCTTTCACTGGCATACTTCTTTCCATCTTTGGCTAATCAGTAATGTAGAGACCCTCTGAGGCAAAGGTTGGATTTGGACTGTCATGGTTAATTACCACTAATAAGCCCATCCTCTGTGCATTTGATTAATCTCTCTTTGAGCCTGTTTGTACATCTGACATCCCCAGAATACTGTGGCAGTTGGTTCTACAACTTAACTGTCCTTAAAAAAAGTACTTTGCTTTGAATACAAGAAAAACATGCATATCCTTGTTCCTCTGTCCAGTCACATAAGACAATCACAACTGAACCCCATATCTGGTCACCGAGCAGCTCTAAAAAACAAACAAAAAAAGAAAATATTTGAAATGGAAACTGAAAATTTCTTATGTAAAACTTGTCTTTTACCCTCAGTCTCTCATTTTCTTAAGTAGCACTGTAATCTAATTTTTTTAAAATTCATCAGTTTTCCCTCCGTCTAATTTTCCACAGCAATAATCACCAATGAATGGCAAGAAATAAATTATTTCAGGATTAATCTCAATGCTGGAAGAAGTTAGAATATTATGCTTTCAACTACAAGAAAATTGCAGAATGGAACTGGCCATTCCATTCTTAGTTTCACAGACAGAAGATATACAGGCTGTGCTAGTCTGCTTGCCCTTTAACAGCCAAAGAAAATTATTACATCTCTACATACCTCAAACGTATGTCCTGACCCTGTATTTAGTAAGACCCCTCCTTTGTACCCACAAAGAATACATAGTAGAATTTTTGTTCACAGAATGGAGAACCATATAACCAAATGTGCTGTCCCAGGAATCAAAGTTAATTTCATCATGTACGTCAAAGATCCCCTCTAATGAAAATTTTTGAATGACTGATATGGCTAAGGAGGGAAAAGATAGTTTTTCAAGAAATCACAAAGTTCAATGCTCTTTAGTGGAAAATCTGGATTGTTGCTTTATTTGCTGCACAGATTTTACAAAAAGAAAATATAAGTTCTTTCTAAGGCAAATGAGGATCATACCTATGATCATTTTTGTATCTATGAAATATAAACACTTTAAAATCTCTACACTGGAATTTTATCATCTCAGTTACTCAGTTGCAGTTACTGTAAAAACAAGGATAAGCTTCGCATTATTAACTAATGTGTTCTTTTCCAGACTGAAACAAAACGGTTTCTTTTGACATATTGTCACTTTGGGTAATCTTAAACAAGGAAAAATCCTGAAAGTAGGCTTACTCTTTTAATAGACCTGGTTTTGATTTAAGTTCAGGGCTCTCATCTCTCTGCTGGCTTTTCAACATGCTCTTCTCTCTGTTCCAAATCAAAGCTCCTCTGGACAGTTGTGTGTGTTGTCTACTGTTAGATAGGTTGTTTTTCACTGTTACAAACAGTAAAGCTGTCACACTGTGGTGAAGACTTGGGATTTCACTGTCATAGCTAGAGGACCTCAGTTAGTTCTTATTATGACTGTGAAGTTTTGAAGTCAATTAGGTTAACACAAGGATAGACGTGCTACAGGCTTCATTAAGATATCAGAAATAGAATGGTGAATAACAAATGCCATTTAATGACAGTTACCAATGCAAAGAGTCACAAAAGGTTAAGTATATTTCTAAAAATAAATACAATAAATTCACACCTGGATGACTAAAATTAAATATCCAAAGCTTTGTAGAAGCTCCTAAATAAAAGATTACTGTTCTTAAAGCTGGCAAGCTGCTACATGTCCCACCAAGTAAAAAAGGTGGTCTGGAAGTTCAGACGGAGTCTAGTGAAGGCGCTTTTGGTATTTGGGGTCTTTTTCCTCCTCCGTCTCTTTGGTCTCCTTCCAGTTGTTATAAAAATTTATCCCATTTTCTTGATCCTACTCAGATATCTTTCTTCTTTTGGATGCTCCTTCAAACCCCTCCTGCTATAGCCCTATGATCAGGATTTAAAAATAGCTGAGTTATTAAAGTGCAGCTGAAAAGGTAACAGATTTCTGTGGCTAAAAAAATAAACAAATCAAAAGTAGCTATGGCATTTTTTTTGGTCAAAAATTAAAAACAAGGTCAACTTCCATTTAAGTTCAAAACCAATTAAACTGAATAGAAGATAGGAAGTTGCTGTTTTCCAAACATGTCTGTGTGGCTTTATAGCCTATGACCCTTGGCCACTTTAATGAGACTCAGGTCAGGTCTGTAATACAAAATTTTGCTGGAACAGCTATGTTGATGAGGAGGGTGGTAAAGTGTGATGTGTGATTGACAGAACTGTGCTGGTGAAATTGCTAGTGTAAGCACAGTCATATTGGCAAAACTATGCTTTTGCTGATTCTTCCTTTTATTCTGAGGAGTGTGGAGGGGGGAGGAGGAAGGAGAGAGGTAGTGTAAGATTAAATGATTCTAGGCAAAGCACAGTTTTATTTGTATAAAATGCATTCATATTAGGAAGGCTTTGCTGCTGAAATGTATCAATGATTAGAATTGGCCAGTCAATGATAGTATGTCACACTGGCACTTCAAATATGTCTACTGGTGTTAGGGTAGGATAAGTAGGTGTCATATAAAGAGGCTACATTTACAAAAGGTTCTCTGATACTTCCTTTTTAAATGAAAGTATAGGAAAGAGAAAAAGGAAGGGTCACACTATCGCTGAAGAGGCATGCCAGATTTTTACATGGAACTGAAACAACCCCTCATTTGACACCCAGAGATCACAGAAGTCTGTGATGTCTTCAGCAGAGTTGCAATTTAAAAAGCTGAAAAGTAATAGAAGTAGTATGTTATTGATTGATATATCAGAATACCTCCTTAAAGAAATTATGCAATTAAGTTGTTTTAATCTGGGCATTGAGTACCCAAAGAAAAGAAGCGGCTCATTTAGAACCATCAGCTCTATTGGGTAATTACTTTAATTAGGTAGTTTTTGAAAACTGCACATTAGCTACATGACAGATCAGAATTGTTTTGGTCTATTGAGTAATAATTTAATTAGGCCACATTTTAAAAACTGTTTATCTCCTGTATAATGGTTGGAACCAGCTCCTTCTGGTTTATTTTGTAATTATTTAATGAGGCCAAATGTATCCATTGCAAAAAATCCTTTCCCAAGCATAGTGCTACTCTGTGCTGCAGGGGAAAATACAATTTTAAAAAATTCTAAGGTGTTTTAATAAGAATTTACTACATGCAGGCAGCAGTTGTCTTTCATTGTCTTCAAATGTTACAAGGATTGAAGCAAGGAGGATGGAAAGGTTACAGCCTTTGCAGAGAAGGACCAATGCAAAAGACTAAAAATGAATAAGAAGGAAAATGTTAGTCACTTGTGTTAAACCATCTATGCAAAGGCATAAATGGAAAGCAGCTAAGAGTCACCTTTTTTCATCTAGCCAGGGGAAAATGAATCAGGGATATAAGATACTCTGGCAAGGTAAAGAGGATTCAGAGTTCTTAATTAAACAGAGATAAAAGATCAAAGTGGAAGCATGGTCTAAGGAAACTTGGTTTCTTTGTAAAAATCAGCCTGGATTAGAGGGGAATGATGATTCAACATAATTTTTGAACTAGGGAGATCTGCAAACTAAATATGATCCTGTCAACACTGAAGTCAGTGCTACAACTTCCACTATTTGAATGGGAGAATACCTGAACGTGTGCCATTTCAAAAATGAATGATATTTTGCAAGGAGCCTTCTAGCAATGGAAAGTGTTATTTCCAAGTATGCTTAAAATATTTTTTTATAAAGATGGGTTTGGTGGTATTTGCATGGATGAATGTGTGTTTTCCTAATAAAGATATTTAATCATACTATTCTTAAAAGGACATTAGAAAAGCATGGAAAGAGTGCTGCAAAACCCAAGATTCTTCCTGAACTTTTGTATGTATAAGAGGCTTGTACAAGATTCTTGCCAACCAACCACAGATATGTGATTAAATTTACGAGTGCTGGATTTCATGGGGTGATGATGTTTTGAAAAAAAAGGAAAAACTGAAGGGATATAGAAACTGTGGACATGGGAGAAATACAAGACATCAGCAGCATTTATCCACTGCATCCCATGTTGTAAAGAATATTCTTCAGACGTTGCATGATTTTCTGCTGATTGATAAGGGAGAAAAAGTGAAGGTAGAACAGTTTCAAAGTAAAAGGAATGGAATGGAAACAGTGATAGCATTGCTGTAGCTGTCATGTCTAACCTTGCTTTACTGAAATAGGAATAGATTTTCAAATAAAAAGATGAGACTCATTTCTGTAGCTGTAATATATGAGACCTTTGCCCTGAATCCATCCAGAATTATTGCAATTTAACAAATTACTACCTGTCAGTAGAACTGCAGGAACTGTCTGTGTGCACACTGTGAGCCTGTGTCTGGCAGGGGGTTTGAATCTGTTCAACGGAGATTTATTTTATGTCACATTATCTCAAAACCAGGAAAAGCTTGTGAACATTCATAGTAGTTCCATGCTAACAGCAACTGAGACACCCTAGCACTGTCATGGATCTGAGCCAGTCGGCTCCTGAATTACTTCGGAGAATTTACTTGGCTCCTGAAGATGGGTGAGTCACAGAGCTTAGGGGTAAAAGGCTTTTCAATCCACAAGTCATCATGAGCTTATCACATTTGAACTCCCATAAACCACTGATTTTCATCCATTTGGTCTGCATGGGGACCAATGATTTTTGTTCATCTATGTCCTACACAACAACTGAGGTCTTAAGGAAAAAAAAAAAAAAAAAAGGAGGAAATAAGCAAAAGCTCATGCTGCCCAAACTGCTCCTAAACTGGATTTACGTGGAATCTGAGTCACTCATTAATTCTTCTCTCCACTCCACTCCTCGGCTCAGTGGCAACCTAAAAGGATCCAGTTAACAGCTTTAAAAACACCCCAGGCCTCAGTTCCTGAAAGGGTAATGCTTCTGGACAGAAGTCAAAAAATTGCCTTTCTTGGCTTCATCTCAGGAGGTCCTTCTTTCCTTCAGACATTCCTTCTACTATATTCTCTGATTCTATCCAGACTATTGCCTCTTGCCAGAATCCCCTCTGAGCTTTGGTGGAAAAAAACCCTACATACAACTCTTCACTTGACTGTATTTTTCCTTCTTTTGGTCTCTGGGTATTGGACAGATTTCCCTTTCCAAGGAAAAATCTGTTTAGGAGTCCAAGAGTAGGAAAGTTCAAGGAGTTTCACTGTTTCCTTCACATCATTCTTTGTGTCAATGTGGAGAAGGAGTGAGGCAAGAATGCGTGGAGGAAAAAGGGCTGAATAATTGACCTTTAAGTTGAGCATTTAAAGTGGTTTGGTCCTTAAAATATTGAGAATCTCTGAGGTCTGCTAAAGTCTTGGATTATGCTTTCCTACAGCTCTGTACCTCCTCGCAGGTCCTCAATTCATTACTCTCTTGATGAGTGTCTCATGGCAAGATGCTCACTCTACCTAAGGCATACTTTATTTAGTAGTGATGCTGAGTTGGCTTAACAGTGTAATAAAATGGAAGGCTCTAGAAAAGGGCATCCTCCTTGCACAGAATATATATTGTGCTTCTTCCTAGGCTTTCGTTGCTCAAAGATACAAGACACGACTTTCTTCTTTCTTAAAGTCAGTGGCTCAATACTGAAAGGAAGGGACAAAAAGAAAATAGGTCTAGCTAGGACCTCTTTAGTCAACATAAGCTGAATAAAACTGACTGCTCATCTTCTGTGCTTTTGGCTGCTTCCTATTCTTTGTGTCTCTGATATAAATGGGAGATAATCTCTGTGTGCCATAGGCAAATGTCCAGGACTGGTGGTGTTATGCCCCCTTCAAAGCACTAAAGCAATGTATAGCTTGTAAGAAGCTCAAATGTGATTTCTCCATCATCTGGAATAAGAAATAACTTGTACATTTTTTATTTTTATCTAAATTTTAGCTATTTTTAATCTCTCTAATAAAAGGCATCAATATGAACTCTATGGTAGTTTGCTTGGATTCATCCCATTTTAGAATTATACAAGTGCAAAAAATCTGTTTGAAAATATTAAGTTGATTCTTTTAATACATACAAGTAACTCAGAGTACCTCTGTTTATTTGTATGTAAAATTTGGGAAGGGAGGAAAAATGCTTTTGGGCAGTTCTTATGCCAGTCCTTCATATGCCAAGTTTCAAGTTTTGATGCCAAGTATATTTTTACAAGTCAGTTGTAAACCTTTGGTAAATATTATTTCTATTGGATTACTAACATCAGCTGGACTATAGAACCAAAAATAGTCTGCAGGGTTTCTCAGTTGTGGCAAAACACAATAATATGCATGAAAGTAGTTATGGATTTAAAGAGATAGCATCACATTCTGGCAAAAGTTACCTGAATCATGCTTCAGGAAACCCTCCAAAGTTCCCATTTAGTGCTCTGAATTTTCTTTCCAGAATGGTTGATTGCCAGGATATTTGTGCATGAATTAAATTTTATTGCCTCATTATACTTGACTGATTTATGTAGAGGCATTTGTGTAATGATGAGCGAACCTTTAAAGGTTTTAGGGGTTTGGTTTGCTGCAGGGAAAAATCCCACAGTTTTGGTCTCACTATTGGTTTGAATTTCCTGAGAACGGGCTTTCTCATCACATTTTCACCACTATTTCCTAGTAATAAACCTGGCTAAAACAACATGCTCACACGCAGTCAAGATTTACAGGGGTTTCTCAGAAGTGCTATGGTTGTCATTCTGGAATAGTGGAATTTCCTTACCTCGTAAAAGGAAATTTTAGGGCAGTGACAGCTTGTTTCAATATATTTGCAAAGCTGTTTTTCTCTCTGAGGGGTGCAGTGGAGTACGTTTAATGCTAGAGAAGCAAAAAGAAACAAGTCAGTTGACGAAAGTGGCTGTCTCTTTAGTCTCCATGTTGATCACGTGTCGCTGAGGAGTTACTGAGCAGCAGGAATGGCCGACGCCATTTTCCTTTGTGCTGGGAGGCTGGACAATGGGCAGAGGCTGAGGAAGCCTGTGGCGGGCAGTGGCACAGGGCAGGTGAAGGGGCACCTGTCAAGAGACCCCACGGGATGGTGGCTCCCCACGGAGGGCAGCCAGGGGCTGTGGGGGCTCCCTGGGGCAGCAGTCAGGGTCTGTCTCAGCCCCAGCCAGGAGCAGGGCAGCCCCAGCCCTGGGCATTGGGCACCTCCCTAGGGACAGGGACAGGCTGGGATGTCGGCCTGTGGGTGGGCCAACAGGGCAGGGCTGCACCTGGGGTCCCAGCACAGGGACTGACAGCCCTTGGTGGGGCCGTCTTGGGCTCTGGCTGGGGTGGGGGAGGCCCCAGGGGACTGGGCAGGGGCAGGGAGGCTCATCAGTGCTCTCAGCCCTGACAGTGTCTCCCAGAGGGAAACTTTGGCACCAGCAACTGCCATGGCTTGCAAAGCTGAAGATAAACTATAACCAAGTGCAACATAAGTAATCTGTAGCTCCATCAAAACCCGCAGGACAAATTCCCTAGAAAGTGGGCAGAAGCAGCACTGCTGTCTCATCTCGCAGGCCAGTTCCTGCACATTGCCAAAGCGGCCATTCCTCGGGCTGAACTCAGCTCCACTGAGCTCACACCACAACACCAGCCTGTCGCAGAGCTCAGCTGGAGGCTGGGCACATGATCCCTCATTCCCAAGGGACCAAGGAACTGAGGCGGGAGCTGGGCACAAGCACAAGCCTCTGGGAAACATCTTAGACTGAATAGGAAGGTGTTTTTGGGGTGTTAGTGTCTGCTGGCTTTGACACCCACTTGCTGCATGGGTTTTCTGGATTGCATTCTTGGAATTCACTGCCCACATTTCATCCAACTTCCATTTCAGGCACAAAGCAGGCGCTCTGGATCTCATCTTGCAGTCTTCTCTCCATAACCTAGCTCCAAAAAAAGGCAGTAGCAATGAACAAAACCCACCAACCTGCTGGGCAAGTGGCGCTCAATATGTTTTTTTGGGTGTTTGGATTTTTTGAGCACAAAAGCTAACTTTTGTTTTGTGTTTTCTTAATTGTTGCCACTCAGCTAAAAGTGACAAAGTGGGTGCTGACTGAAAAAAACCTCAATCTCTGTAATGCCAGAAAGTTATTATTTTGGGGCTCTGATTGAGAGGAGAAAAATGTTCTATTTTCTCCTGCCATTGTGTCATGTGTCATTTAGGAAGCTTTGCCAAACAGCCCTTTTTTTTTTAAGAGGAAATTGAAGACAGCACCAAACCTTTCAAATGTTACTTATTCTGAAGTAATTATGTAAACATATGTGTTCTCTAGAAAGTATGGTTGGTTTGGCTCTTTCTGCTTCTGCAGATTTGAAGATATCTGAATTGGGTTTGCCCAGGCTAACTCCAGAGCTGGAACTGGATGAGTGGACACTGTAGGCAGCTGAAGTTCAAAAGCAGCTCCACAGCATTTGTGTTGTCTGTTGATTATACAGTGCCCTGTGGATTTCATAAACTTTGCCAATACAGAGCACAGATCTCTGTACTGTACTCTTTTATGCAATGCAGGCTTGTCTTCAGGCTTAACACACCTCACAAACTCATCCCACATCACTGGGGAGGTGGAAATCTTAGATTTAAAGCCTAGATTTAAACAAAAAGAGAATCTGGCCCACCATTTAGAGAAAAGTGCGTTTACTTCTGCGTGAAAGATGCAATCCTCACGATAGAATACCAGCAGCTCCAAATAGTTTTTAATTATTAAAAATATTGGCCTGAATTCTCAAATGGCTTACATCATGCATCATGATGTAGTGGGGCTGCATGACATGCGGATATCACCCAGCATCTCTGGTAGCTGGAGCATTCAAACATCCTTGGTGTTATTTGTCATATGAAATATATAAAGTAAATGCTAATGCTCAGTATCATGCCATAAATTTTTTCTACTCTAAATGCCTTTCTTTCAGATGGTGGTCCAGATTAGAACATGCAAAAGGTTTGATCTTATATATGTCATGATTTGGTTTGTATTTAAACTTTCCTTCCATTTTACTTGTGTATGCAGCTGCCCAAAATTTAAGAAGAAAAATTCCAACCCTGATATACTGGAGCTTAATTTATCTTTCTTTCTTTCTTTTTTTTTTAATTTTGCCTCTGAACCTGTGTCTATCAGTAAGGAGTGTTAAGACTATACTAGCAGACCAATACATCACTTAATCCTGTTCTCTTTTGTCACAGAAGGAGCAGCGTGGATCTGAACAGCTCACTATTCCCATAAAGTCTCAAGCTTAAAAAAACAACAGCTCCCCCACAATTAATCTTCTTTATGATTTGCAAAGGGTGTTGATTTTTGCATAGATTAACCTGGGATGTTTTGGTATGTACTTTTGATGCCCAATATACAAAGGCTCTGCTGAGATTCTTGGTTTGATTTTAAGATAGAGTCACATTTATTGCTTGCTTGGATATCCATAATTTCAAAATAAGGGAAGTGCCTGATGAAATTTTTGGGATCTTCTTTTTCACAAAGGGGAAGTAGAGGCAAGATGAAGGATATAGAAAAAAAAATATTTTTTTTTTTTCTCTCTGGTTCACACAGGCTTAGCTGAAGGCTTTAATTATTGCTACAACAATTAAGCTATGGTATGTTTTATTGTCTGGGCTCAGATTTTACATTTGCTTTTCTCTTATAAAATCTATACAAAATCAACTCCTAGCTTGTAAGGATGGAGTTACATGCTTGTCTAATTGTTCAGCTGCATCCAAAGTTGGGCTTAGTTGATGGGGTTTAGATTCTGTGTGCCTTTGGGATGTAAAGATATGATGCAGTCCTTGATGCTACGATTTCTCTGAATATGGCTGCAAACTCAAACAACTGATTATTCTCTTTCAGAAAAGAAAAGCGGGAGGAATGTAAAAAAAACCAAAGAATATTAATTCATAAATAGTGGTGAATGGTTGCCAGAAAGTTTATTGTGGTATGAAAACAGACACGTCTATTCTTTTATGTATGTGCAACATTTTCAATTTTCACCAAATTCACAAAATGTTTGGAAGTAATCAGGATGCAGTCGGTAGTCTAGAAGCTCTTCTCTTCAGAATCTTATGTAAGTTCATCTATTAGTCTTTTCCTTACAAAATGGGACATGCTTAATTCATAATAAAATCTTTTATAAAATTACTTCCCCCTAGGAAACAGACTCTTTAGTGTTAACTTTAATAAAACGATTACTGAATTGTTTGCATTACTAGTTAGACATTAGTATAAATTGTCCAGTCTGTAGTGGTTTTCTTTACTCTAGTGAAAGATATGGTATCCATGATGATATACTTATCACTCTCAATACAAATGTCCAATGTTTTGCTGAATAAATCTGCCCAACTTTGTTAGAGGTAAGTCTGCTAAAAGGAGGGAAAAATATGCTTAATACTATATAAAATTACAGAAGAAGAATTTTCTTGGAATAATTCTGCTCATATAATTTTGCAGATTCACAGAGTTTAACTGATGAAACCAAAAACCAGGCAGGACCATTGCATTTCTATTCTGACCCCTGGCATATAATTTTGCCTAATTACCCCTGACTGGAAACTAAGAAGTTATGTGTTTATTTGTGCTTATTTTAATGTAACATTTTGATTTGAAAATATAAAGAGATATAATATGTCAATTCCCTTGAGATTTTGTTCTGATGATGAATTATCCTCATTCTTAAAAATCTGCCCCTTCTATTGTTTTGAATAGGGTTGACTTTGCTTCCAACCATTATTGTTTGCTATGCCTAGAGCCCATATTTTCACTATTAATAGCTGTCAGTCAGGTCACCTCTAAATCTTCTGTCTCATTAGTTAATCAGGTAGAGGTCTGTAATCCCTGAATTTTAAGTTACTTTGTCTATAACTTGAGTAATTTTTGTGACTATTTTTTCTGTGTTCATTCCAACTTTCAAAAAGTGTTTTTTTAAAACATAAGCACAAAAAACTGTTATATTTTTCAGGAATCAAACTGCATCCAGTTTTTGCATTCACACTTGAAAAATGCTACTGAAATTGTGAAGTGTGTGTGGAAAACAAAGAAATCAACTATATTATAAAATGTTTCCTATCTGATTCCTACTGAAATCACTGGAAACCATCATCATGAATCTTGAGATCTGTTCTTTATTGGTATTGTCTGCTTTTTTTCCAAATAAATACTTCTAGATAACCCACTATGTATACTCAGGTGCAGACCTTCTTTCAATTTTGAATTTTGGCCTTTGCAAGTTATCTAATAATTTGATCATCTTTTAGGTTGATTAATATGTATTTTCATGCTCTATTTTTGTCCCTTTGGTAGAAGGAATATCCAGAGGAAATCTCCCTGGCAGCTGGGAAATGCATGCTTGGGAAGCACACTTTATTTATTAATATTACAGGGAGACATATATATAAAATTTTGATGTAGCATATAGCCTTTAAACTTTCTCTCTTCATTGTTATTAATGTGATTTAAATCACAAGAAATTACATTGTCTTCGACAAACAGTGACTGAAGTTGGGCCAAACATAACTTAATAAGGGTGAAACTTCTCTTAGTGCAAGGAAAGGACTACATGTGTTCGTACTTGCTTGGAGCTTTCTTGTATTGTGTCTTGCAGAGGAGTTCACAGGGTTGCACAGAGGTACAGAATTCTTGCCAAAACAATCCTTTACACAGATCCATTTGTCACTCAGGTATCGTGGACCTGTTACGTATCATGTTGGGACAGCAGTTACACCAGACCCTGAGAATATGAAATGGAGGCCATCTGGAGATCTGGATAATGTTTCATTGTGCACCTGGAAATTTGAATTTGTCATTTAAAGACTGAAGATCTCAGAGAGGTTGCTTGGCTGAAGTAAATCAGTTCCTTAGAAAAAAAGAAATATCCAAGTTCTCTGGAGTAGATTTGGCATAAACTGATGCCAGATTTGATACTGTGAAGTCAAAGCAGCCATACCAGTTTACCAAGAAATGTATCTATTTTCAAATCCTTTCATGCCTACTGATTTACTGAGTTATTCTGCGTGTCCATACGTGCAGTTTAAAGTCTTTTTAAATACCGTTAAATACCATCATGTATTTAAAGATAGAATTATGGTCAGATCCTGAAGTTCTTTTATATGAAGCTATAGTATGCAGCCTACCAGTTTTTGTCTGCTTTTGACTACTGTGCACTCTTTCTTTGACTTATGCAAAATATTTCACTGTATGTTTACTAAATAATCATAGAATCATAGAATCATAGGACTGTCAAGGTTGGAAAAGACCCTTAAGATTTGTTTCCTTTTTTCTTTCTCCTACCTGTGATATCTCTTTACCGCTGAGTTTCCTTGGTATATTTACTTTCAGGATGCAGTTGATTTTCCCAGAACAGTGAAGATGCAGCCTTCTGTCAGACTTTCACTTCATCTACCTGTAATAGGTAGGCTTATTTTATTTATTTATTTATTTATTTATTTATTTATTTAATTTATTACATCTACCTGTAATAGGAGGTTTTCATTCACTACTTTCAGTGTTTAACAACTATGGAGCAAATCATACCTCCTGCTGAGAAGCTGTCCAGCTACTTCCAAGGTATTGTGACTAATGGGACTGGAGAGTGATGCTTGTCATATACCAGCAGTTTGAAGGGGCATCAAGAGCTATGCAATGTGAGCAGAGATAAACTTTGTATAAAAAAGACAGGTCTTTCAGCACGTAATATTGGTTTCCCTAAATGTTCAGTATTGATCTCTTTTCTGCTAGTTCTGTTGTCTTGCTAAATTCCCACGTATTAATCAGAGTGAGAAAGTGTGTAGAGTCTCCTAACAGAGACTCTACAGCAGACAAGGATTTCCAGCTTAAGGGGGGTGCTCAAAAGCCTTCATCCATGAGGTCTAATTCTACTTTATTCTTTTCTCATCATGGAAAAGATAGATGATAAGGATGTTGATGCCTTAGTATTTTGCTAAGACATTATTTAATTCAAAATTATAAATAATAACGTAAATCCACTCCTTACTGGCTTGAATTTGTATATTTTCATTGAATTGAGCAGTTCCATTGACAGCAGTGAAGATACATTCTTACTGCAAATTTTTATTAGTGGTTTTGTAAATCATACGTGGGTTTCAGTTCAATGAAAAATATGCAGGAGAAACACTTGGTATCCTGTGGTAAGTCAGTTTATTGAACTATAATTTCCATGCTCTTTAGCAGTATACGTGGTGTCAGCCTCCACAGTGTTTATGCAGCCATCTGAGAGAGCAAAAATACAGCTTTCTTCCTCCTGGGGCAGCATCATTGGTATGCAGTAGCTGACAGCTAAGCTGCAGATCGTGCTCAGGACAATCTCACTAAACACCTTAAGCATCTACCCTTTTCATTAATGGATTTAAAACAAACTGGAAGAACTGTTGACAAAGCTTATTGCAAATATGTTACAGAGATGAGAGCAGGCACTAGCACTGCTGGAAGTGGGACAAAGCATCAGATCTGTCTAAAATATTATCTGCCTCTACTACTGCTCTGTTCAAACACTTCACAGTCTTTAACATTATTTACCCTCACAAAACTCTGTAGTGGCAGCTGTGCCTTTATCTCTGATTAGGAAGTTAGAAACACCTTGCCTAAAGTCATACAGGAAGTATATAGCGACTAGGGAAGTTAAATGCTACATTAGTTCCCTGTTCATTAGACCTTTCTTCCTCATTAAGTAATCTTTGGTTTTGTAGATGAAAATGAAGTTGTTTACTGTGAAATGTAGTGTAGAACACCAATTCTAATGCTTATGCATGACCAATAATAACATAATAAATGTGTCTGAGCAATTGCTTAATGCAACCTGGAAAATAGCAGGAATCGTAGCAAGATTTTTCTTGGAAATGCATGTAGGCTGTATAAAATTTGAAATTATTTGTGTGTAAATAATTCACAGGAGTATTGCCCACAACTGACAGAAAACTGGCTTGAGATGGATCAGCAAACCACTACAAGTCAGTAGATTTGAAATGAGAGTGGCTAATGGAAAGCTTGTTGGTTCACACATTGTGCTATCACAGAAGTCAGCCAGAGATGAAGTGCAGTCATTGAGTCTTGTGTGTGAAGAAGTAAAAGATTTGATGTGGATGGTGGAAAGCATTTAGGTATTTACAATTTGTTATTGCATACCTGAGCAACTGTGAGATAGTAAGATTAAGATTAACCACTTGCCAGATAATATCATATCAAGCATCTTTACTGGGGTTGCACATCTTAATGCTTATCTCAGAATTCAGGGAACTATCCAGGAGCCTTGTTTCACAAAATGTCTTCTTCCCTACATTTAGGATGATTCAGAGATAGAGAAGGGTGGAGGGCTCTGGTTATAGACTTGCCACAAGGCATCCTAGTGAAAGATTACTGAGACAGGCTGGATGGAACTGGAATAGTTTTGTATAATCTTATACAAAGAATCTTGTGCCATCCTATAGAACAAAACACTCTAAGCTGCTTTGAAAGCCATGTGATTTCCATTAGATCCAGCCATCTGATTTTTCTCAGGTTGCTATTAATGACCCCATCTATCACAATCCAGGGTGATATACAGTTTATAATCATTTCACTTTATTTCTGCATGCAGAGAGTTTGTTACGGTTGAGTGTTGCTGGAGGGTACACTAGATGGCATTCTTGATAACTGTGTATTTCTATATGCACTTGCTGATGCTCAAATATGGTTTAGGGATTCCTGGAATAATTTCAGCAAGTGTGCTAAATTCCCCATCTGTGGCAGTTGCTTAAATGCTACACATATAGTTCTGGCTGTATATCACTTTCCTAGATACAGGCGAGTGGATGACTGGTGTTTAAGCTTTGACAGCTCGTTAACTAGTCGTCATCGAATTGCTAGGTTACCTGTTCGGAGATAGTAGTCACTTCAGTGTAAATCAGGCTGCATCTACTGACTTCAAAGGGAGTAGGCTTTTTATGGTAGCTTTGGATCTGGCCCACTGCCTTTAAAACTATACCCCCTGAAAGCTCTCCTGTGAAGAAGCCTGGGGCAGGCAATTA
The DNA here is from genome assembly GCF_965183815.1 of Platalea leucorodia. NCBI lineage: Eukaryota > Metazoa > Chordata > Aves > Pelecaniformes > Threskiornithidae > Platalea > Platalea leucorodia. Next base: position 155,161,035 of record NC_138823.1, on the reverse strand, counting down.
TGATGACCTTCTTCATGATCTTATTGCAACATTCATCCTCTTTCCCCTTGTAATATTTGGCACTACCAGTTGCATTTAATGTTAGATAAAAACCAGCTTGGGGCAAAGCCATTTCTATTTACATTTTAAACTGTAGAGCATTCTTTGGAGATCTGTAAAAATAAAAGCCAACAAGGCTAATGTCCATCTCTTCTGTGGCCCTTATCTGCACCATATAAATGAGCACAGTCAGTATTTAGAGTTCTTACAGGAGATAAATCTATTGTATTTACATTTTTGTTAGCAATCCAGGAAACTTCAGACATAAGATTTGTTATAAATAAATATTTATGAATTAGATATAATATTTCTATCTGACACATATGTAGCTGTGGGAGGATTTTATGCTGTATTAATATAAAAGAATGAAGTGTGATCAAAATGTCTGTGTTAGTTTGATTCAAAATGTCTAAGAAGGAAGTAATCTGTCAGTCAAGAATTATTACCCGCTAGAGGGATATTTATCAATCATTCTAACTGAAAAAAAAAATCAAAGAGCAGACTCAACCTAAATATTCATCATTACTCTAGCTTTTGAGGTTTCAGATACGATTTCCTGGTCAGTGACTGTTTTTTTGAATAAACCACTACAGGGCACAAGCAAAAGATAGACTGCTGATAAAAGACGCTTCTATGCTTGTTCTTTATAGTCATCAGACTATGATCATCAAGCATGATCTGAAGTTTTGAATGACTGAGCTGAAAGGGATCTTAAAACTACATCTAGTGTATCTGCATGCTCTAAGACAGGATGTAGTGTTTTTAATCTATGTCAAATAACTTCTTCTGACCATCATTTTGTGGTCACTGTTTGCATAGCATTTTGAACATATGTTAAAACTAACTAAATAAACAATCCAGTCCAGCCAGATCTGTCAATATTAAATATGTTGAACATTAACTTGAATATTCAGCTGAGCAAAATGGGAAAGCAATGCAGAGTGTAGCAGTAGTATTTGTTTTTTTGTTAAAGCAGTTGCTTTATATGCTATAAAACTATTTTGGTGTTAATATACTGTATACAACCTTTAAATTTATGTTCCTCCTAAACTTACCAGGTGTGTTATTTGGCTATCCCTGTTATTAATTTTGCATTCGCACCTATTTAAACCCAGGGTTAAAGTGGGGTCAGTCACACTGACTGTTGTAGTTGAGCCAAGCACTTTGGTGAGCGCTAAAAATTAGAGTCACTAATTGATGAATAATGTCACCTGAAGTTTTATTTGTGTAACTGTGTCATGTTGTGTGTTTTGATACACAGGGCTGAATCTCTCCCTGTGTTTCATTTTGCCTGTGGATTTTAGACTCCAGAGTAAGTTGGAGAGAAAAAAGCAGGACAACTTAGAGGAAACTGCCCAAATTCTTCTAGTGTCGTCTCACACTGAGTGATCTGTTTCACCAAAAAATCGTTTATCCAGCAAACTTAACTACTTTTGAAATACAAACAAATATGCTCTGACATGTTCTAGTGTGCTCAGCATTTGAAATTAGTCATCAAATGACAAATTCCAGTCAAAGGTTGACTGTGAGTTGTTCTTAATATGCCTGTGGGCACCTTGTCTGTGTGCCATGCTCAGCACAACCCTGTTCAAGTAATAAGCAGCAGATCCTAACCTAAAAGACTGACTATTGTTCTGAGTTTTTCCTATGTTTGTTGTGTTCTACTTGTCTAAGTATTTGGTCATCTCTTTCATATGTGACTCCGTTTCTGTTTCCTTGTTGGATAAACTCCTATGCCAACATCATCTCTCAAGACAGGCTCACAAACTATTCCAGCACAAACACATGTATTTACATATTTGCATGAGTCAACCCCTATTTACAGGCTAAGCAAACAAAAATTTGCTGATATAAACACATTGGCAGATAAATAGGGGTGACAGTAAGTACCATCAAACTGAATTCACTGGTTTTATTCTGAATAAACAAGTATTTTGTCTTGGCCTTTTCTACGTTTCATGCCATTTATTTAAAACTCTTTCCTGTAGTGTCTGCTTCAAAACAAAAAATCTGTACAGGTACAGTTATTTCGTCCTCTAAAAGATCACACAGGCATTATAATGACTCAAAGGTGAATGTCAAGCTATTAACAAAGCCCTAACTAGGTGAGCGTTAATTGATTCCAGGTTTCGTAATGAGATTTCACGCAGTTCTGTGCAGTGAGTAGCTGCATGGAGTTGAGCCACATGTAATTTTTAGAGCAATTATAACAATTCTTTGTTAGAATGCAATGATGTTCCCTGTAAAAGAAAGCATACCTCAGATCTACCAAGAAATCACTGTATGATTCTTATATTAAATATAATAAAAGTGTACAAGTATACATATGTGTGTATATGCAGACATATGCATCTATACATATATGTATATATATGTGTGTATACAAAGATACATACGTATACATATACGCATATACACATCTGTTTATATACATAAATACATAAAGTTACAAACATGCACACTTCTGGCATATTTACGTATTATACAATTTTATAGCTATAGAGAATAAATCAATACAGGTTTGCTTTGAAGACAGTGGGTTTTGCTTTTTTTTCTTTTTAAGCTAGGGCATGAAAGTAATTTTAATTAGAAGTCCAAAGGAGGTCAATTTTTGCTTCCTTGCTATGCCAAGAAAGGCTAATGCATAATTATGCTGTGCTTTGGGTGTCTTTCTAAAATAAAATCTCGTTGGAACAGATAAGGGTTCAAATGCATGTTACTTTACTTAGGCTCTCAGTGACAATAATAGTTTTCACAGTTCATTTGCTCTTGTTTTACTTCATACAGCTGTGCATGGGAATCTGGTCTGCAGGTCATTATACAATCTTGATGTTCCTAGCTGAATCATCTGCAGAGACTGATTGAAAACATACTTCACCTTTGATGTGTTTTTTTTTCCCTGTATTTGCCTTCATATTTAGTTCATTATGGTATTCCTGGAATGCTGAGTCTTTTTGACATTCATACACCCATGAGGACAGCAAAAGGTCTAGCTTGCACGATTAGATGCAAATTACATCTAATATCCTATGCTTAAATAAATCTCAAAGTACTGTCTTAAACTGATAAATGCCAAGAAATATGAATTAAAAGCAATTCTGGATCATACTGACATGAAAAACACCATAGCACAAAGATTCAGGCAGTGAATATTGACCTTTACTTTGCATTGTCTGGCTGTTCCTGGATGAAATCAAAAGCTTAATATTAGGCTTTTATTGTATTCATTAGCAATCTTTCATATTGTACTGGAGCTGCATGTCAAGCAAAACCACATTAAAATGTGTGTTATGTCACTAAGAGATGATGTGAAACTTTATTGAGTCTTTATCTCTTTTCACATTGAAAGCTGGTTAATCCCTTCCATTTTCTTTTATGGAGGGGTAGACTGACCACACAAGAGCCAGAGAGATGAGACTGTCATATCACCTCTGACCAAGAAGTAATAGAAGCACCGAGCATGTGTGTTCTGAGATACGCAGGGCATAGCTAGCAGATCTGGAAACTGGCCATGCTCAACCGTATCATCTTTTTGACCAGAAGTAATTTCTCTGTGTCTGACAATGGTGTATTAGCTATGACCCTGTTTGCCCCTATTTTGCATAACTGAGCATAAGTTGTATTTGTGGACTCTACATGGAAACATACTTGTAAGAGGCTGGGTTGTTAAAGACGGAAATTACGAGAATATATTGAATCTCTGTGGTCATACCGTCTATATAAAATATATCTTCTTGGATTTCCCACAATAAACATTGACGTGTTATACGATGATTGTTCTCATCACAGAGACCAGGTTATGGCTAACAATCTCTGAAAGTTTATGTTCAATCTGAAGTAGATATCAGCCACAGCCACTTCCATCCACTTTGTATATGACATCTGGATAGGGCACAGCCTGAGTTTGAGGTTCTTTTCAGCTTTCAGGAATCTTTGAATTCCTCATTGCTTATCCTCAGGCAAATGCAATAACCACAGAGCTCCAGGTAACATTGGCAGCTGGAGGAGGAAAGATAAATTCCACATGCTTGTTGAAGCTTGCTTTGTCACTTTGTAGAAAGGAATGCAGGATTCAGGGAGTTTTTAACAGAAAGCACAGTTGAGGCAGCCACTCATTTTGTAGCCAAGTTACAAAGGATGTGTCATTCTCAGAGGAGTCATGCTGCCTTTTCTGGTTTCTTTCTGGTCCAAAGAAACTTAGTTATTCTCTGCTTGGCCCATTAGCTCTGACCACTGATCTAAGATGGAAGAAATCCCTTTGGCAGAGGAAGGAATTAGCTTTCATCACCCGCTTCCTGGGGAAGCCACTACGTTTTAAATAAATGGTTAGTTGTACTGTGTCCTTCTCCAAGAATCCAGTAGCTGTGAAAACACTTCATGTTTTCTGAGGGTCTGATCCAGTCTATGTGCATAAACTCTACTCTACCCTGATAATGCTTACCAGGTCAGGAAGACCCTGGGGAAACTTCAGTGAAGGCTTGACACCCAGCCTGGTCTTCAGTGTGAGCTTTACAGTGCAATGTTCAACCGTGCCAAAACATAAGTGCCTCTGCAATTTTGCAGAAGTTAAGCTCTTTGGGAAGTTTAAGGTCACAAAAGGCAACAGCTGTGAAGACTAGGTGCCTTGATGCTTATGTGGCACCTGAATAAGGGCTTTCAGGAACACCATTTTGGATGTAGTTACCAAAGTATCACCCTTTCCTCAGATAGGTGCCTAAATCCTTTTCGTTTTGTTTATTTTGGGTTTGGATTCAACCTTAAATCACAGGCCAGATAACTATCTTGCCTCTAAGCAAGACTTGTGTGATCTTGTACTCAGTGAGGTGAGCTTAAGTATGAAATTGGCCCTCTAGTCACCTGTCAGTTCTCCGAACAGCCAGCTAGCTCTCAACATGTCAGCTTTGTAGCTGTTTAATCATGAGAACAATGATTTGAAAAGAGGGATTTTTGGTCTTCTGAATATGTATAGTGCATAAGTAAAAGGGTGTGTTCAATGCAAGCTCTCTATCAGCAGCGCAATGTGATAAGGAGTATAATGGTAAAGCAAGATACTCTGAGTCAGGTCCTATTTCCTACTGCAGTTAAAATCTTATCTTCATTGAAAACACATTGCTATTGATTTGGAGAAGGCCAGAATTTCTTCTTGTACTAATGTAGGACATAAGCATTTACCTAACATATGGAACACTGCATAATTTAACTACAAACTTACAAGGTTCACTGAGGTTCAGATGAAGGAGTCTTTATAAGTAGGCAAAATATCTTTTTTTTATTATAGAGATTATATTTTCATAGCAATACTATTATCTTATATGCTCATGTCTGAAGAGCTTGCTTTCTCCAAAAGCAGGAAATTATTCTGATAAAAAAGAAGAGTACATTTATGCAAATAGCACCTACAAAACCACTTCCTTTGAAGAAACAACGTAAATTATAGGGCAGAAGCTATTTAAGCATCTTAGGTACTGGTAAAAGAATTAGGCATGATCAGCACAGTAATACAATCATTTTTATCACAGCACAGTAATACAATCATATTTATCATCTATTTTCTACGAATTCAAGAAGTTTCATGTTTTGTCCCCTGGAGGAAACTACCTCCTTGTGGCTGGAGAGTATACTTTACAAGTGGAGGACCAGTTCATTAGCTGGTGCATTTCAGTGTTGCTAAAGAGACTCAAGTGGGGAATGTGCTTCTCTCAATGGAAGGACAATCTGCTGATGCTAGAGGAAAGATGAAAATTGTCATGTAATTCAGAGCTCTTGCTTCAGAGATGGAGATACCTGACAGGAGAAAATGTGTGAGATGGAGTTAGGCACAGACCTTTGCATATCAATAGATTGACCTAGGTATTGGAAAGAATAAGAGGCTTTGGTATAGAAAAGGTCTCTAGAGCTTTGCTTTTGCAGATACATCAGCTTTCAGCTTTTATAAAAATGTAGCAGAGCAGACAGTGCAGTCTGGAGAAAAGGGTTCAGATCACTTGTGGGAGATACAAAGCAGCTTGTACAGCCAAAATGGATATGTCTTCAGAAAATGGAAATACCGAACAGAGGCTCAACCTTTGTTTTTTTCCTGACATAATAAAGGTCCGATATTCTTACTGCATTAGGAGCACAGGGTTTTTTCCAGTCCTTAATGTAAGCTTCCAACACGCTGTGGGCAATGAAGTGTAGCCACGTTGAAATCCAGCAGCATATTCCAGCAAGCATAATAGCTAAGCATAGACAAATTAGAATAAATTGTTAACAACTCCCTGCAGTTGTCTCTACTTTGCTATGTACAATAACTTACCATTTCTGAGGCATCTTCAAAAGAGGTGATTTGTTTACAGCACTTCAGCCAAATACTTTGCTTTACATTGGGTGTTTCCTATTATGTTTAATATTCAAACAAGGAAATGGGGAATATCTTTGTACTTACAAAAATCCAACATTGCGGTTGGAGTTTTGGTTGGTTTGAAATGAATTGTGCTAAATTATATTTCTTGAGAATTTTAATTTGATTCACCAGTTCCTCACCCTTAAGGGGATTATTTGTTTAATAGGCACATTTGCTAAGGACACCAAAAAATATCTGACTTGTTAAAACTCATAGATTCCTCCCTGGGAGGCCCTTCCAATCTACTGTCTGGGGAATTTCTAAGCCAGATTGCATCCACACAATTCAATTTAATAGCTACTGATATATTTAGCCTTCATGAATTTCCTGAATCCCATTTTAAACCTAAATATATACATATATTTGGAGAGTGTAAGCCGCTTGCAGCAATCAATTCAAAAAATTATCCTTTGAGCTGATCTAGCAGATCTCAGTATAGTGTAAAACCCTAAGCGTTTCATGGTTGTTAGATGAGGTTTTACAAGACCGCATTGGAACCATGCTAGAATATGTGGTAAGACTGATAGTGGTTTAAGCACATAGCAACCTATTGGAAAAATGCAAGAACAGTGATATGACTTCTGCATGAAACGTCAAAGGTTATAAAGAAGTGATTTTGAGATTTCATACAACTTCAGGGCCTTTAGTCTATTTGTAATCATGGACAGAATTTGTGTATATGTAACTCACCTTTGGCATTTTACCACCTGCACTACCTTATACATAGGCAGGAACTTGTCATTTAGTGTGTTGCACTCTATCATGTAAACTTCATTAAATTTTTTTACATCAAGCCCCTGCCAAATCTGCAAGGATTACTTTACAAGTTCATTAGTAATAAAAAAATTGCTGAACTCTCAAAGTCTTACCTAATCATTGGAAATAATTAATATTTCCAACTGTATTAATAGTAGTGTCTGCTTTAGAAAGACAATTAATGGCTCCTCTGAGCTAATAATGATTCTCAAAAAGATTAGTTCTGATGGTCACTGTTCCTTCCCTTTCCCCAGCTTTCAAAAGTTCATACAGCTTTTTGCCAAGAAGCCTTAGACACAACTACAAAGCACGATTTCATCACCTGTATTTCATCATGAGTTTATACCAATTGTGTGAAGATACAGGGGTGGAGCACTAGAAAAAGTAGAGCATACTAGAAAAAGTAGAGCATACTTTTCATGTGATGATAGTGGTCTTCATCTGACTTCTGAGATTCTTATGGATTCTGCATTTACAAGTCTCAAAACAAACTACTCCATTTTACTGGCTCAAAGAAAGTTTTAATAGATAATTATTTCATCTGTGTATGTCCACAGCTATCAAAAAGGGATATTCTGTATTCCTTCAATGAGAATAAGACTAAAGTGTTAAAAAAAACCAACTTTTTTTAACACAGGATGTTTAAAGTGACACTTGCAGAATGGTTGGGTGGGGGTAATCATTCAGTTTTGAAAGCCACATTTCAAGACAGTCAAATGGTTAGTCTCATTAGTTTTAGACCACACAGTGTAAACAGAAAATTTTCACTTCATTTAACAATAGTCTTTTAGTAATCATAACATTATCAAGATTTTAAAGAAGCAGGCTATTGATTTCTTCTGAAACTTTTAGCGGAAGTCATCTATTATAGGAAAGGTTCCAGAGTAGATACAAGCTCAGCAGAAAAATTACAGGATCATTTGATTTCCCTTATTTCCTTAGGGATACTTCTCATAAAAATCACATCCCAGCCAGAGATGGACAGTCCAGGGAAGAACCATTTGACAAAAAGTAACCCTCAAGGAACAGAAACATTCTGACATACTGGTGTTATACTAAATACCCTGACCAATGCCTGCAGCTGGTTGCTTTAATAAGATTTTTTTTAAAGGAAATATTAGAAACTTTAATTTCTATTTGTCAAGAGTGGCTATCGTCAATTCTGTGAACCTAAATAAATCATCTTTAGTTCTTTTATTATATGACAGTAATGTATTACCCTTGTTCATTAAATAAATAAATAAATAAAATCAAGTGGGGGGGGTGGGGAAGAAGTCTTGCAGTCTTTGCTTTTTTGGTGTAATACGATCTAGTTGAGAAAGGTATAAATTATAGGATATAAAAAACATGGCACCCTGTTCCATCCAGGAATGGAGAAACTACCTCCTTCTTATGTCTTTGTTATTTTGTTTGACATTATTAACTTGATCAAAAAGATGGTCCAAATTAGGCAAACCATGAGCCAAGTTTTGTATATGTAAATCTTGATTAACTGAGCAGAATCAGAGACCTTGTTGGTTTGAGTACCTAATGGTCATTTGCATAGCGGTGGATATTGAACTGAAGAGGTTTGAAAATTAACTTTATTTCTGACATTTCCGTTCAAATTTATGTCATGTTTTCTATCAGTTAGAATGCAAACTGATCCATAACATGAGTTTCTTTTGAGTTATTAAGTAAGGCAAAGCTGAACTTGCATTTTGTTGACAAGATGCATAGGATTCAATGCGTGAGGAAGATTTAATTGCATCTGAATGATCAAAGGGAAATAATTTTCAGATGTAAAAACAATCCTCAGAACTGCTTCTCCAAAGGGATATATCCCGTGCATGACACAAATGTTTTCTTTCGTAACAATAAATTTTCTTTTTGTTTTAGACTAGGTTTCCTGGATGTCAGATGCAACTGTAGGATAGTTAAAGGAGAATGAATACAGAGCAAGAAATTCAAAGGGATATGCCCACGATTACCTGCTCTTAGTATTAAAGTGCTTTTGTAAAGTTAAAAACGTTATTAAAAAATAAGATAAAATCCTTTTTGGAATAAACAATATATTCTTTATAATTAAACTGTTCCACAGATAAGTTATTGCTTGTGAATGGCACTTAAAGATAAAGAAACTGTGTTAGCTCTGTGTCCTTACGCTAACTGAATGCACAGGTGAAAAGCGTTTCTCTGAATGCGGAGCAGTGAACATTGAACTTGTTAATGTTTGGACTTCGTGTTCTTCCAAGCTTTCAGAGCAATGCTAGGGTGCAGGATCATGTGTATCACTTCCCTGTAAGCCACTAGAGCAATTTAGAAGCAAAGAATATGTGGGAAATGTGTGTGATCACCTGCACAAAAGGTCTATTTGGAGGTTTAAAATATATTTCCCTCACAATATTTAGTGGGGCTAATGTCTCTTCTTTTAAAAATGCAATGATGCAAACTACTGATTTGATGGCTTTTTAACCATAAGTGCCAAGATTTTGAACCTTAATCTGTTCCTTTATGTGAAAACAACATTTTCACGTAAGATCTGATTACAGTCAGTGGACAAAATGAATATAAAATATATCTAGCTTTTTTGTGTGCTGCTACCACTACCCATGTCTGAGGCTTCATAAATTGCTTTACAAAGACACTCAATGTATGTACTCAGGTCTTTTTGATCTTGCAAACCACTATTCAGAATTGCATAACAAATTAGTGCAAACTGAGTTCTTCATTTTCTTTAGAGCATCTCTGGACTCAAGATGTTCATTGGACTGTAAAGAATGAATACTTCAAGAAGAAATAATTGTTTAAGAGGAAATATAATATTATTTAAAAAATTAAATGGGGCCTGGCTATGAACATAAGGGTCCGTACAACTCTTCTGCCAAAATGACTATCAACAGATAGTAAGCTAGTCATTATAGCCAGTCATTCACTCCCTATCAAGAAAAATCACAAGATTCTAGTTTAAACTCTTTTGTAAAAAAAATCCATAATTAAGCTAAAAATCCAAAAAGACAAATAGACTGAATGACTGCTTTAATGCATTTATAAAACAGTAGGTGCTCAATTTCATGAAACATGTACCCCCCAGATCTTCAAAGTATACAACTTTTCTCAAGAAAAACCTTGCCTTACAGTTGAAAGTGTAAGTTATTGTTTCTTCTTCAGTAAGTTTTTTTAATTCTTATTTGTCCTGTATGTTGAAGTGCACTGGCTTTGAGGTTTCCAGTTGTTCTTTGTTCCTGTGCAGTTCTCAGCAGGCAAAATGTTTAAAAGGTAGGGATAAATGGACATCTTCAGATTCTGCTATTTTAAAGCTTATAAAATATTAAAAAGTAATATAAGGAGATGCATAGCAAACAATGGTAAGAACTGAGTTGAGATGATCAAGCATTTTATTTTTCTCATGGTGCCTTCTATTAGTCTGCATTTTAATATAACAATGACATAATAGAAGAAAATAGGTCAAAATGAATCAGTACAGTTTCTTCATGGATGTGTTTAGTTCATATAGTCATAGACTTTCACAAACTTTCAGTTTTCCCAGTAACTGAAAAAGCAGCACATGAAAAGTTGTCAGATTACTTAGCGATCCAAATTCCGAATAAGGATGTGAAACAGTTATAATTTGTGGCTGCTTCAAAAGATTGCAAGAAAAAGAATTGATAGCAATATATATTGAAAACTGGGATAGATAACAAGGTTGAAGGTGGCATTATGGCTGCAGGGACTTTTGTGCGCTTTGGAAAGACTCTTAAAAGGTTATTGGTAGAAAGGAGAAACCAGGGAGCTAATGTTCATCTTGTCTCTGCAGCTAATCTTTTTCTTCTGCATTCTGAAAAACGCCTCACAGGCAAAACATCACCTCTAACCTTGTTTTCTGTTCTGTGTATTTTATTAACGTTTCTTTTCTAAGTCTAGAGTTTCCACTCGAGTGCAGCCCCAATAGCAATCTAGGTTGACTGATTATTATTTTTTACAATGAGTAAGGTGTTACCATGATATTATTTCAGCAAAAAGGCTATGTTTTATTGCCATGGCAATTAAACAATAATATCTGTAGTCTCTACTTGTCTATCAATCAGAGTTGTCAGTTGAGCTCCTGCTTCGTAGTACGAAATTTGGCATTTTTTTTTTTTTGGTCAGTATTGCTTCATTCAGGAATTGCAGCTAAGTTTGTTCTGAAATAGGAAACAAGTAGTTGTGGGCCCATTAGTAGCTGGATAGGAGTGCAGGCATCCATGGCACAAGTCAATGGTGGTCAAGTACTAGACATGAGGAAATTTCTTTTTCACAGCAGAGGTGACAGATAAAAATGAGGGAAGCTCCGTGTTACAGTGACCTTTTGGAGGCACAGACAACATTTCTTGTCAGAATTGTATGTCACCATCAATATCCTCGGGTTTCCAATCTTTGGACACTTCTGGGATTGATTCAGGGCACAGTCAATGTTTTGAGTTCTCTGTGAAAAAAGCAGGAATAAAGCACCAGCCATGCAGACATCAGACTTGTTTCCTCTTTGGAGGGCGCTTAGTGAGATGACATGTTTTTCACTGAAAAAAGTAAACTTTTGTATCCTTGGGGCTTCCTTAGGTTATGGGTGTTAGGGATTTGGGAGAACTTCCCAGTTCCTGTGTGGGATATATAGTATACTAATCTCTGGATTGCATAGCAATATATGGCACAAAGAAATGCAGTCCTGCTTCCTGCTCTGTAGTTTCTATGCAAGGAAAACCATGTTTATAGGCCAAATGGGGCTGTGGTTCACTCAAGGAGGGAGTACAGCTCTGGGATACTTCAGAGCATGGCCCAGAAAATGTCTAGACACAGCTTCAGAGTAACAATATCAGGTGGTGTATTCTCAGCAGCCATTTCTCAGACTTTGTTGACAAAATAAATGTGTTCTGTGCACATCTTTTTTCTTCATGATTTCTCGTTGTGGAACTGCACCTGGTTAAAGAAATGTTATTCTGATCAATGAAACATCTCTGGACAAGCAAAACCAGCTCACTTAAGTTGTTAGACCATCTGACACATGGTAACTACCGGTGTTCTCCTTGACAATAAACTGCTCCTTTATGCAGTACATTTAGTCAATAGAAACAGTGTCTCCCAAGTTGCAAAGCATTTTTTTTTCTATTGAGCATTAGCATCAAACTCCTAGGTCAGAATACTGTGGTAACACATAGTTCAGGAAATCTACAGCTAAGACACAAAGTGTATTATTGTGTTGTCCTTTTTCATTCATACGTATAACTCTATATATGACTAGCACTATTGGAAGGCTATTTGGAGAACTAGTTTACTAATTATAGGTAACTTGTTTCACAAATGGTAATATGCCTTTTTTACTTTTCAATAACTTTTTTCTTACCTGTCTATATCAAAATTGTTTACTTCCTACATTAACATGCTGGCATTAGAGTAATTGATTTGGCATTTGGTTACTGAGACGACAGAAGAGTAAAAAGCTGGATGACGAAAGGGAATCTAAAATTGATCCACAAGTGCTGAGCAGAAACCTTTCTCTATCAGTGTTGAACTGCTTTAATTATTTCATAGCCCAGATCACCAAAACTTTCTGTTTCTGTAGCCCTTTCCTGGGGCTAGCTCCTTACAGGTTACTAAGATCTGTGCTAGGCCATCTCCTCTTTTGATACCCTATATGGATTTGTGAAACCTTCTTGCCCCCAAATTCTGTTGACAAGTTCTCATCAATGTTGCAGTATGTTCAGGCTAGAAGGAACACATTAAGAAGCAGTCCTAAGGAGTTTCTTTAATTTTTATTCTGACAATCTCTTCTGATTACTGAACTTTACTTCCATCCCTGCTGTATGCTTTCCCTGAAAGCTTCCATAATCATTTTTTCTTCTCTGTCTCTCCATTGATGCCCCTTTTACTTTCTTATTTTGTCTTTTGATTTCCCTTGTCTCTTTCTAACAGTGTATCACTTGGTTAATTCACCTCTACTGCTGCTCTTTTTCCTGTCCTGGACCTGACATGACGTTGGCCAGCCATCACTACCCACTCACTCCCCCTACAATTTTCCTGCTTTATATCTTTACACCTCAGGCTTTTCAAGAGGGACTATCTGCTGGCTTCTGGTGATTCATCAGAACATAGCACTGTAGCCTTGATCTCTGTTGATCTCTGAGTGATTCTGTGATAACAATCAGAAAAATTATGGACTATTTCTATTAATTGTAACCACAGTGAAAGAACTTGGAGTGCACCCTGTCTAAGCAACTTGCCTTGAACTGCAGGAAAAGAGAAGTGAACACTGCCTCCATTGTTAAAAACAGTGAGCATCCTGAAAAGGCAGGTCACCAGCAGCGCTCGTCCCAGAAGACAAGAAAATGTAGAGAGAGAGAATGTTTTCCTGAATTCCAATGAGCCGTTATATCAGATTCCCCTTCACCGTGGCCAGGGATTCACATTCAAAATAACTAACAAAAGAGATTTTATTTAATAACAGGCAAGTTGTAACAGGGTCAGACATACAACAGGAGAGCATGTCACAGCTGCTGGCTTCTCAGTCTAAACAAAAACAAATTAACTTCTCAGCCTGTTACTTATAGATAGAAGGTGCCTCAGCACAATATTTGGAAGGCTACCTTTTCTTGACCACTGAAAGATGCAGTCACACTACTTACGGAAAAGAGCTTCAATACCTGACGACAGGCAAATTTTAATTCTGAGCTAACTTAATTCCTTTTTTTAACAATCTCTTCCTTAAAAGAACAAAACCAGCAATTTTTGTATTATTTATCCCTTTTGCTTAAAAGAAAGCAAGTTAAAAGAGGGGAAAAAAAGCAACCCATGCCTTTTTTAAAAAAGAATTCTGACTTCTTCAGCAGGAGCTAAGATATTTTCAACAGTATAGGCACAGAAAAATCCTTTCAGTCGATGGAAGCAAAGTTAGTACAAAAGTGACCTTTTAGAAAATCCTTTCCTGCTATTGTTTGAAAGGACAAAAAATTTCCATATATTATTTTCCTACAAGTGTGAAACTATTGCATCAATATTTCTTAAATTCCTGACAGCACTTCTTTCCCAAAGGATTCCAACTTGCAGTTCAACACATCCTTGCCATAAGGAAAAGCTGAAGGTAGCATTGTGGAAGAGGCTGACATGCCTGTAGGTATAATTTCACAATGCATGCTGGTATATAACAGGGACTTTGCTTAAGAGTGTATTTTCAGGCAATATTTTTTATAATTCTGTAAAGTGTATCAGAATCAATATGTTGAACTAAATTTTGCTAGCCTATCAATTTCTGAATTTATGGGAACTTATTATGTTCTGTGCATACTTGGCCAGACTCTAAACTTCTCTCTCTAGCTCTAGAAACACAACACAGAGCCATTACAGGGGGAAAATAAACAGAGTCCCCAGCTGTCTTTGTTAAAACCAGTATGCAGTGTACTGTTCTTGTTTTTTTGGTCATCAACAACTGTATGAGGAAATAATCTTAATAGTAGCTTCCCAAAAAGGATTTTCAGTTCACTATTGTATAATAAAGCTCACTTTTCTCCTTCCCTTAGAGTAAGAAATCAAGAGCCGGTTGAAGGACCATATGGCTTAGAAGTTCTTATTTGTTTAGTTAGCTGATACCACAGACAGGAAATCAACGTATAGGAATTTCACAACCACATTTCCATCTGTTTTATGTGGGTGATGCCATCAAAGAAGCTGACAAGTCTCAGCAATCCTCCAGCATATGTCAGCTTTTGGTAGTGCTATAGGTCCAAAGTCCATTCTCTCACCTGCCTCAAGCAGCAGCAAGAGCCAAAATTGGAGATGATCTCTGTGAAAGGCCTATGGCTAGACAACATGGTTAGGTGTGAACTGTGATATTTCTGGTTTTAGCTATGTTTGATAGGATATGCCATCTTTTGTCATAGAAGTTTTGGTGTAATTAGTATCAGCTGAAGTAAATTTCAGTATACAAAGATCAAAACAAGATTATATATAATATGTTGGCAGGCTGAAAATCTGCTCATCAGGTGCAGTGTCTACTGAGAGTTACTGGTTACTGGAGAGTATAAAGGGCTCCTTCTGAAATCAGACATTAAATCTCACAGTCCCTGCATGCTTTGAAGTCATTCCCACTCTCCATGTCCAGAGGGTGTAAAAGAAAACCATAAGTTGGATTTGTGTGTCATTCAAAAGGAGAGATCAATTGAAACATATAGAAATATTAAAAGTGTCACTTACAAGTCATGGAGAGTCTTGCAACTATGCTAGTTTTCATGATTTTCTCTCAAATAAAAGAAGTTCAAGCTGCTTGTTCTAATTACTGTTCTCAAAATACCGGAGAAATGGTCAATTACAAATTCAGCCTCTAAAGAGGAATTTAATCAAGAGAAGAGAATTTTCATTCTTGTATAAATAATCAGCTGAATTTTGCAATTTACATTCAACTGCTTGTACTTTCACTTGCGGGTCTTAATTAGGATCACTATTGCATCTTGTAGACAGCTAGACTATTAGTATTGTTGGTAGCTTGCCACCATATTTGGCAGCCCAACAGAATCACAAAAACTGAAAAATAAGCCTATTAAAAAAGTCAGTAAAGCCAACATCCTTTCTGAAAGCTTTAATCTAGGTTTCCATATGTTGTACCTGTGCTGAGGGTAAGAATTAATTCTCAAACTACTGCTCTCTTTCCATTTATCAGAGCATTTTCTCTGAATACCATTTCAGAAGAAATTTTCTTTTTTTTTATTGTCAGTCTGGATATTGATTATCATTTTCAGATTCTACTGCCTTCCATGTGAGCATTCTTGAGAAGGCTGCTTAGGACTAAAGAGAATACTTTTATTGCTTGTAATTACATTTGGACTGCATGATGGATGTATATCCTTACAAGAAAACAGAATGCATCCTCACATTTTTGTTGTACTTTGTACCATCTTCCTTCATAAGGTTAGCTTTATTGGCAAATTTGGAGTCCACTAATTCTAAGGAACAGATCATTAAAATCAGACAGACTATAGAACATAATAGAGAAAAGCCCAGAGAAAGACAATGGCAGTTCTATTTTTGCCTCTGCTGTGAATCTTTTTTTAGACCATAGGTTCTTCCATTTCCTTTCCTACCCATTGCTGTGTCCATTTAGAGTATAAACTCCTCTCAATAACTTGCTCATTCTATGAGTTTGTATAATACCTAATAGAATGGGACTTCAGTTTTTCTTGAGATCTAAATGGAATATCAATAAAAGCAACAAATAATAATAATTATTATAACCTAAGTAATAATAATAATAATAATAACCTAAAAGAAAATAATTAGTTTGACATTAAGGCCATTTACAAAAAACATCAATTACTGATTAAGCACTATTCATATGTGAGCTTCAGTCGGGAATATCAGAGAGCAAAGATCCAGGGAATCATACAGTTACAGAGGGAACAAACCAACCTGTCTTATCTTTGTGCTAAGAAAGAGCATTTACCTCTGGTTATCCATCATGCTTGCATTCTAAAGGACATTTCCCTTCCCTGTGTGACTTTCAGGATAGTAGAGTATTCTGAAGTAACCTAAAGAAAGTAGAAGGCAGTAGCTTCTTGAGTGATTTGGGTACCTAATTCCTTTAGAAATCATAGAATCATAGAATAGCTTGGGTAGGAAGGGACCTTTAAAGGTCATCTAGTCCATCCCCCCTGCAATAAGCAGGGACATGTTCAACTACAGCGGGTTGCTCAGAGCCCTGTCCAACCTGACCTTGAATGTTTCCAAAGATGGGGCATCTACCACCTCTCTGGGCAACCTGTTCCAGTGTTTCGCCACCCTCATCATAAGAAATTTCTTCCTTACATATAGTCTGAATCTACCCTCTTTTAGTTTAAAACCATTACCCCTTGTCCTATTGCTACTGGCCCTGCTAAAAAGTTTGTCCCCATCTTTCTTATAAGCCCCCTTTAAGTCCTGAAGCGTTGCAATAAGGTCACCCCGCAGCCTTCTCTTCTCCAGGCTGAACAACCCCAGCTCTTTCATCCTTTCCTCATAGGAGAAGTGCTCCATCCCTCTGATCATTTTTGTGGCTCTCCTCTGGACCCACTCCAACAGGTCCATGTCCTTCTTGTACTGAGGACCCCAGACCTGGACGCAGTACTCCAGGTAGGGTCTCACCAGAGTGGAGTAGAGGGGCAGAATCACCTCCCTCGACCTGCTGGCCACACTTTTCTTTATTCAGCCCAGGAGACGATTGGCCTTCTGGGCTGCAAGCACACATTGCTGGATCATGTCCAGCTTTTTGTCTATCAGTACCCCCAAGTCCTTTTTGGCAGGGCTGCACACAATCCCTTCATCCCCCAGCCCATACTGATACTGGGGATTACCCCGACCCAAGTGCAGGACCCTGCACTTGCCCTCGTTGAACCTCATGAAGTTCACACACGCCCACCTCTCCAGCCTGTCCAGATGCCTCTGGATGGCATCCTGTCCCTCAGGTGTGTCGACTGCACTGCTCAGCTTGGTGTCATCTGCAAACTTGCTGAGGGTGCACTCAATCCCGCTGTCTATGTCATTGATGAAGATATTATACAGTACTGGTCCGAGTACGGACCCCTGAGGGACACCACTCATCACTGTTCTCCATCTGGACATTGAGCTGTTGACCATTACCCTCTGGATGCAACCATCCAGCCAATTCCTTATCCACCGAACAGTCCACCCATCAAATCTGTATCCTTCCACTTTAGAGAGAAGGATATGGTGGGGGACAGTGTCAAAGGCCTTACAGAAGTCCAGATAGATGACGTCTGTAGCTCTTCCCTCATCCACTGATGTAGTCACTCCATCATAGAAGGCCACTAGGTTGGTGAGGCAGGACTTGCCCTTGGTGAAGCCGTGAGGGCTGTCCCGAATCACCTCCCTGTCCTCTATGTGCCTTAGCATAGACTCTGGGAGGATCTGTTCCATGATCTTCCCAGGCACAGAGGTGAGGCTGACAGGTTGGTAGTTCCCAGGGTCCTCCTTTCTATGCTTTTTAAAATTTCTGGGTTTTTTTCACCTAGATAAACCTAATAGGTTGAAGAATCCCCTGTGCTGTGTGAATATCAGCCCAGCATGTAACAGAAGTAGAAACTCTAAATGCAACCTCTATTGTACAAATCAAATGTCTTTTTTAATCTCTGCTACAGATGAAATCTAGAGGGCAATGCAGACAATATAGTATTTACCAGATGTGATTTTTCTTTTGTCTGGTTCTGTACTTATTTTATCTTAAGTGATATCTTTGCTGGAAGTTGAAATGTGCAGTGGTTTCATTCCCGAAAGGAAGTGAACTTTTCCTTATTCAAGTGATTTGATACAGTACATTACAGACACAGCAAAATTCACAGCAGTAAGAAATATATTCATTTTACCTTAAGATGCTTCCACAGTTTTCTATTTGATGCCAGTATTTGTAGTCACTGTTTATCGGGATATGTCCTTCCCTTCTTTTCCCTTCTTTTCCCTTCTTTTCCCTTCTTTTCCCTCCTTTTCCCACCTTTTCCTTTTCCCTCTCCTTTTCCCTCTCCTTTTCCTTTCCCTTTCCCTTTCCCTTTTCCCTTTCCCTTTCCCTTTTCCTTTTCCTTTTTCTTTTTCTTTTCCTTTCTTCCACCCTACTTTCCCTCCTTCCTTCCTCTCTCCCTCCCTCCCTGTAGAATATAACAGATAAAAATACACAAGAAAAAGTTTTCTTAAATTAGACCATCTATTATTCTCCTGTGAACCGAAGATAAACTATTTCAATTTTTTTTTCCAGGAAAATGGTTCATACAGTTTACAGTAGGAAACCCTAAAAAATTCATCTTCTACCTTACAAACTTAACGATAGAGCATTAAAAAGAGAAACAAAAAAGGTTTTATGGACAACTGAAAATGAACATTCATTCCAAAAAGCTCTCCTATGCCTGATTATCTGTTAAAAATATGGTTGCAGAAAAAGAATGCTTTGGCTTATACTCTCACTAAGTTACTTTTAAGGTCTTAAAATACTTCAGCTTTCCTCTGGCATTTAATTACCTGAAAATGCTATTTATTACTTCGGGCAGTCCAGCACTATACTGATTATCCTTTAATTATAGTACAAAACATAAAGGTTCATAGATGCAGAATTTTATTTATCTTAGGATTTGTAATCCATTATATGAAATTGTAATTATAAGAAAAAAAAAAACATAAATCAAAAGTCGATGCAGGAGAGATTTTTTCTGTTTAGTTTGGAATGAAAAAAAAAAGAAATTTCTTACCCATTCCACCTGCAGAAACACTGGCATTATTATTCTTGCTGTTTTCTCTGCTTATATACAGTGAAATAGATGCATATTAATACACATAAAAGTACCAGTATCACGAAATTTCTGTAACAGTCTTTGCCTAAAACAAGTCTACCTTGATTAATTATTATGTCAATAAAAAGGAAGATACTGCCTGTCATTAGTTTAGTTATTCACACATAGCCCCAACCTGACATGTCAAACGTGAGAGCACAAGTAGCACAGAAGCAGGATAAGCTCATTTTTCTGGAGATATACTGTGGTCTGCTGCAGTGCCACTTTTATTTTCCATCCTTGCTCTCTGTGGTGGCTGTAAAGGATCACAGTCACATGTCCCAGACCCTCTAGGACCAACTTTTCTGCACCAGTTGGCCAAAAGACCTTCATGTTGGCAGGAAAAGGCAAGAAATGTTGATATTCCTGTGGTCTCCCAGCCCAGAGAGCTGTGGGGAGCAGAGCTGGAGGCACAGCTGGATTCTTGTCCCTCCACATGGGCTTAAGTTAGGGATTAGACCCATCACAATAGTGGCAAAGAAGGAACTTGATGCTACTACTAAGGATGATAAGAAAGGAAAGAGAGATGGCAGGTTAAGGAGAAATCCTTATAAGCAAAGAATCATGAGTTGTCAGTGCAGAGAGCAAGAGAAATGCTGTGTCTGGGATCACAGATAGACTTTCTAGAAAGAAGTAAAAATAAATTCTTTTTATATGATGATTGTTTTGTGGTTGGACAGTAAATTATAGCAAACAACATCTACTCCATAGAAATAGTCACCAAATCTTGAACTAATAATTCTAATATCAAAATATAATTGGAGAATACTACATGTAAGCAGGACACCTCCCCCCCCAAAAAAAAACAGTAAAGAAAGAAAAATAAGAAATAGGACAATGATTTGGGGATTTGCTTTGAAGATGGTGATGGTAATTTTTAATACATAGATTTATTGATGTTGGAAATTTTATGTATTGCTGATGGCATTTACTTTTTCCAAGGTTATGCTGGTTTACCAGTATTTTCAATATTTCAGAAGTGAAAATAATGAATACAAAAATTCTTAATGCTGTAATGTTTTTGTGGATATATAGTAAGCATTTTCTAACACCCGCTATAGACACAGGGAGAAACTGGAAAACTCAAGATAATAAAATGAAATTAATGTAGTTCCGCTAGCTTAAAGGAATAAATGGAAGAAATAGGGAATGTTGTACCTTATTGACTTTTCAACCTGAAACTGTCATATGCCGATTACTGTTAGAAGAGGAGCAGGTGGTCATTTAAAAGTCAAAAGACAGAATAGAAAACATAATCTGATTACTTTTAATGCCAATATCATAAGGTCAATGTCAGGGGATTTTTTGCTGTCTGACTGATGACTTTTGGTCTTCTAAAGCTGGCAGTACTCCAGGTGGTGTCCATGATGCCACAGGCCCACCCACAGATGTTTCATTAAAGTACCAGGATATTAATAGTGTCCCAGTAATACCACATCAGCTTCTGTGAACTGACTCCCTCACAAGACGACTGTGAAGCAGACCCTGCCACTTGCGCACCAGCTGGCTCTGGTCCTGCTAGTCTCTGCCCATCTGCTTTTTGCCATGTGCTGACCACTGCATTTGCTTATTTTTCATTTCTAGACCAGTGGCCAAGGTGGCCCGGATAAGCAGGTTTAACACTGCTATAGACCAAGTGATACTGTAATCTTTACACATACAAAGAGAATTCAGTACATTACAAATATAAATAGAGATTAATACTGTACTGGTGAAAACAAATAGGGTCTGTTATACAACCAAAATAGCATTTTAAGATTTTCCTGCTGTGAGAGAGAACCACAAAAATAAATGTTAATCCTAAAAAATTTGGACTCTGCGGGTCCCAGAATTATAAAATCAGTGTAATTATATCCCAAACACACTTAGAGTAAATCTCTCTAACCATGCAATTAGAACTTGAACTGATCCAATTATGTGATGTAATGGTGTAGAGTAATTATGCATAATGAAACAATTATAATTTGTGATTATATCGTAAAAATCCTTCTGAAACTTTCAGAAAGAATATTGGGCACAAACTGTCACTCTTCTTTTTAAAATGAAAAATCTCATCTGTTTCAGACATCAATTACAAAATATTTATGCAATGTTGCAAGTAAATGATATATTAGTTTAAAATTAAAAAAATGCAAAAAATGTATGAGTCAGATTTAGTTGCTTAAAAATTATTTCTAGGGACAGGGGAAAGTAAACGTAGCATTCACTGCAGCAATGTCTAGAGCTATTTAAAATGCACTTTTAAAAAAGATACAAAAGAAATTTTTTACCATGTCTATTAGAATTACTGTCCTAGTAGTCTGTCTTGACACTTTACATCACAGTACCTCAGCACCCTTCCGTGAGAGCATCTCTATAAAGCAATGCTATATAAAAAACAGATAGCAATGAAAGTTTAAGGTTTATATAAAAATGTTTTGTATAACAGGAAAATACATTTTAGGGCAGGTAGGTATTTTATCATTATTTTTCAAAACAGATTTTCTTCAGCTGAGAGCAAAAAATACGCATCTACTACAGAGACATTGCAGGTGGAATAGCTCTCTGGAGACATCTGCCAGCTCTTATATTCCTCACTGAGACTAAAGTCACAGTTGTTCATTGAAAAGATGTTCTGTCTTCCCTATCTAAACAATGGAAGTGAAGCCAAGTGGCTCATAATAGCACCATGCCATTCAGCATGGGGAGGCCTGGAAAATACTGTGGAAAGGTCTAGGTGTTCTCATTCTAATATAGAAAAGCATCCCAAAGTAATTTCAGACTACCTTTGGAGACATCCCTATAGCTTACTCTTACATACTTTTAAATTACAGAAATGAAGACAATGGCCGCTACCCTTCCTGTGAATGTACTCCACATCTCTTATTCCTTGTTATTTGCAAGAAATTGATTATAATCCCAAACCAGCAAAATCTTATAAACATAACTCTTCTTTACTAATACGGTTCAGCTGTTTGAAATGCTTCTCCAAAAACTGTTCTAAATTATCATTCAACATGGCATTTGCAAACAGTAGGAAAATTTGATTCTAAAGATATTTCTAAGGTGACATTTGTCACTAGGGATAGGATTAGTCTGACTAAATTGTGGACATCTGCTTTGAGTTAATTGTATAGGCATCCCACTGTTATTATGGTAGATTAGTCAATATAGTCAATTCTTATCTCAGTGAAGTAGAGTTTTAAAAGAACTCAGATGAATCAGCCCAGAAATGTCTGTTCTCAATTTATATAGAATGAATAATTTCACTATGTCCAATGAGAATGGTATTTCTTTCTTTTTGGGCAATGATATTAGGAAAACTACTGATAAATTTATTATATAACTTGTATTTATCACTGGAAAAGATACTTTGCATATAAGCTTTTGCAGATATAAGTAGAATTTCTCATGGCCAACTAATTTCTGTTTATGTCTGAATTATTTGAACTTTGATGCTACCGAAGACTTTCCATTTTGAAAGATGGTTGAAGGTATAAGCATAGTCACAGACATTATTATCTGTGCTGCCTTTGAAGTGCTATTCTGAGCACTACTTCTCCATAACTCAGTTTTAGTTAAATTACTGTATTGGTCGAATAATACCAGCAGACAGGGTTTTGAAAGGAGAGGTAATATCGTTTATTACACCAACTGATACATCTAGGAAAAAAAGGTTCACAAAGAGACTTTGAGCCAAAAAGTTTACCTGAATGTTTTAAATGTATTTTTCATGTAAAGAAGATTTTACCTCTCCTGGTCTTGTTTTTCCTAGGGTTACTTTAATATAGAATATATTTTTGCCTTTCCTAGAAATTCTGAATTTTCTTTTCTATTTCTGAATTGGGTAACATTACTTAGATATGCTGAAGATATAAGTTAAAGCTTATTATACTTGTAAAAAATACAGTACTTGTGATATACATCAGAGTTCTTTCCTTTCTAATATGTCAAAATATGCCTTTTATAAGTATTTGTAGTGATATGAAAAAAGTCTTGAACTTCCTTGATGTTTCCAAAGTTTCCTGAAGGAAGTCTTCAAAACATTATAAACAGGTTCTTCTATTTTTTAAGGAGTCTGCATTTTTATCTAGATTCGTAAGAATTGTGTCCATAGCTTCTGAAAGTGGGACTTAGCCTCACAGTAGACACTCCTATAGATCAAGCGCTCTAAGGAACGCTGCAAAATTGAAATAAAACTATATGCTTTTAAATTGGGTTATTAAGGTCTCTCTTAGTTCTGTCTTTGAAATTAGCCCCTCTTTGTGCCACTCTGATAGGACCAGGAAGTTTTCTGTGAATGACATCATTACTTTTATGAAACTGTAATGCACATTGTAAATGTACAGTGCAGAGGAAAGCTGCCTCAAGTAGTATATAATCTAATACTGAAAATGGTAGAATATTTATTATGGAAAAAAACAGAGAGAAAAAAAACTTTTTGACACAGAATTTACCTGGTTTATGGTAGTAGGAGTTCTTAGGCATTAATGCAGTACACATTGTATAAATAGGAAGTTAGTTATGGAAAAAGTCAGTCTTAGGGACATCACTGAGTAAGGAAACGAGGTTGGAGATTGCTGTAAACAGGGAAGCACATGGCGGGCAGAGGGGAAGAGACAGCCATAAAGTGTAATGGAGAGACACGGGTAGAAAGAAAGGGAGGAAGCTAAGATGCAATTAGAGCAGAAAGAATTATTTTGGGACAATATTATGGAAAACTATGAGAAAACTACATTTACTATTATAACCTTGTGGAAAGCAATGCATAGAATTAAAAAAAAAAAAAAAAAAAAAAAAAGAAGGAAGGTATCTCTAAATAAACCAGAATAGAAGAGACAACAACATATAAAATCTAAAGGATGAAAGTCATGTATTTAAGTATTTCCCAGGGGGTTGAGCAATATGTAGCTAATACAGGAAGGATGATTAAGATTTAAAGAAAGATGAGGTAGCGTAATCTAAGAAGGAGACATATTGCCATTGGAATAGATCAGGACGTATTCTGTGAAGCTTTTTTAAGACTTCAGTATTTTTACTTTTGATTAACAAAGGTGAACTGAGAATCCAAGAATCCAAGTCACAACCCCAGGTAAATATACTCACCTCAGATGCAGAAAATTCAGTTTTGCATTTGTGTTTGGTCATGCTCCCTTTTTCCAGAACAAGCAGCTAGTACTGTTCTGCATGATTCTGGCTTTGAGTTAAATATGAAGATTTATCTTGAACCAGATAAATCTTGTTGGCAGTTTCCATGTGAAAAGTTTCTCTTTTGGCAATTAAAAATTTTTTGATGAAAAATAATAAAAATTCTTAAAAGATTTCCAAGCCAGGTTTCATTTCTGCTAAGAAAGAGTGGGAAGAAATAAGTGACTAAAAAGGTAGGATTTGTTCACTATGACGGGAGAAAAAATAAGAGGGAGAAAGACTTAGGGCATGAAGAGGATCCAGTCTGAATTTTTTCAATAGGGAAAGGTGAGAGGATATCCACATTGAAATGGCTGATAAAAGGGAACAAAGAAGGGGAAAGCAGAAGGGATAGTGGAGGTGGATAGCTCTCTGTCAGGAAGTAGTTACTGACAGATCCAGGTACAGTCTCCTAGACAGTAGCTATGGAAGGAATAAAATAATTCAGAATGACAATATTCCAAAGAAGACTGAAAATGAGAGAAGACTAGTTCTGATGATGAACAAAACAACAATAATGTGAGTATTGTCCAATCTTGGTAGTTAGAAACTTCAATTCTTGCATTTAACTTCATTGGTACATAAGGAACAATATGTGTTAAATGGCATTGACTTCCCTTACTGTTTCTTTTCTTAATTAATACATCTGACAAATTAATGCACATTTGGTGCATATATAGAGTGCACCAGCACTGACACCTTTAATTAAATAATCAGTTGATATGTGAGATGTAGCTACTTAGGATTATTACTCACAAGACTTTCTTCACTGTCTACAGCTTTGATACCTAGATAAGAGATATAGCCACATCCTACTGGACAGTTTCCAATGAAACTGTAAGAATTTAGTAATATTAAGTGCTGAATCCAAAGCAAATATTTAGTAAGCTGACCTTTCTAATCTTTCATATTGCTAGTGTTAATAAAAGCCATGTAAGAGGATTTGAATTTAGATATTCTGGGGAAATGCGTCAAGCTTTGCAGGCTCAACAGTTCCAGGACCTCATCTGGTTCTTTTACACTGGAGTGTGGTGGGTTGGAAGAGTCACTCTGTATCTTTGTGACGTCAATTTAGCATCAAGCCATCCTTTTCAGGGAGTCACATTCTGAACAAAAAGTAGGAGATGGTCACAGAAATATTCTCTGATAAAATGCTTGGAAGAACAATTACAGTTGATGAAGATGAAGCATTGTTAAGAGTTCACTTTCCTTGGAAACTGACTGTCCAAGCTTATGCTGAAATTTTGATTGAAATATTTCCATAAGTCAAGGTCATAAACACTCACAAATACATTCCCATAGCTACTTAGAGGCATTTAAAATATTCAAGTCAATGTTATTATTGTAAGGCCAAGAATAAATTTTCAACTTACATCAAAAAGCCGATTGCTCTACAAATAGGTTAGTGGTACTTAAGGACAAATGCTCTCACAGAAGCATATGCAGCTCTGGGTGAGGAACCAAATGGTCAATGCTGATGAACAAATAAAGGAGAATATTTGGTAACCTTTGCCAGCTGCATATGCGGATGTGTAGAAATCTCTGGCCTGAAGCCTTAAAAGACTTGGCACTATTTGTTGCTGATACCTGTTTATGGACAGGAGTGACAATAGCCAAGAGCTCCCCAAGAAACTAACCTAAGAGACAAAGCCTCTTTCATGGTGAGAAAGTTTCTGCTGTATTTTCTGAATGAATAAAAGAGACTAACTCTGTGTATCAGAGTGTGTCTGTATGATTATTACATGGTAACCTGAGGAACATTTGTTCAAGATAGACGTAATGGTCAGATATAGCTGGCTATAATGAATGTGTTCAGTGTACCTGACTACGTACTTTTGTAGGAAGAAACCCATGTTCTATTTCTTAAAGTAGTCATCTAACCTATGGCTGGTTATTCAGACTTTGTGTTTTTCTGGAAAATGTACTCTTTCCCCCAAAATACAAATCTGGCCATTACAACTGTTTGAGTCCACAACTTGGAATCAGGAAATCATGCTCTTCATGGCTAGCCAGCCAATGCAATCTGCCATCTCGCATTTAGTAAGGTGCTTGGATAAAGAAGTGAGAGCTTGAACAAGTTAGTTTAATATCTTAGATAGAAACCACTAGAAATGACACTCAAAACATTTTCTTCCAAATGGTAGAAATTTTTGATGGGTTACTTAGTCATTTCTTCAGTTGCTTGTGGTCGGGAGAAACATGAAGAAATTAAAAGAAAATGGTAGAAGAGTGAGTTTTCTAAAGATTCAGGGCTGTGGATTTAGAGAAAAAAACCAGTGGTTTAGACTGAGATACACCTGACCTATGTAGACATTTCTCTTAAACAGAAGTGAATCATGCCTTAAAAATTCCTACTTCGTTCCACTGACCATAAAGGGAATTTAGGAGTCTGGTTCAGTTCTAGATGTTTACAATACAGCTGTCTATGCTTTGGTTTAGCCAGCACTACAGCCCAGTGTGACTAGGAGGTTGAACTGTATTATTGGAAGCAGTCAGCTGTAACTGTGGCAGAGTGAATTTGAAGTAGTGCAATCTTTTCTGCAGAAAATCCTAAATTGTAATCCCTCATCTTATTTCTCAATCATGGGATAAAGTTATCGATGACCATCTATTTCAAGTAAAGCAAAGGTTCTTCTTCAGGGAAGCTCTCTTGATTGTGATTTTAACAAGATTTTAACTTGTATCAGTATGAAATATATGATCTAGATAACAGCAATGAGGATAATAATGTAGCATCTTTATTTAAAAGAAACCATGCTCGCTTGTAGATTAACCAAACTGAAGGCTGTGACTGTCAAGTCACATCATGTCTGAAACTAACATGACTTTTGGGGGATTCTCTGCTGCTGGAAAAAAAACCTGATATGAATGAAGTGGATCTGAAACTTTGAGAAATAGAAGAATTCTCAACTAGTGGCTTTTCATTAACTCTTAGTCATCATAAAGCAGGGGGGGTTTTAAGTGAATTAACTGGTTGGTATTTTTCACGGAATGATGCATGCTTCTAGTGCTGTCACTAGATATTATTCTTAGTCGTTCATGAATAGGGAGTTTTTGCCTGGCTGGGTCTTATGTCACTGGAGTGGTAAGCACTGAAGATAGCAATCTTTTGATAGAAATTCCTGACTGAAAATAATAAAAATTATCATGTGTGATTTCATTGTTGGTTATAAGTTATGGAAAGTATGACTCTCATCTCTTCTAGTTATTCCTGAGTGTTGGAGAAGACAGCCTCTGACTTAGAAAGGCATCCTAAAATTTCAGAGAATTAAGAGCTGTGTTAGCACATTGCACTAAAAATGGGTAATCACAGCTAGAAACATGAACAAAAGTTATTTAGTCCTTTCAACATCTGTTGTACTGCTGGGAATGTTTTCTCAGTGATATTTGAACATTTTCTAAAAAGTGAGCAAATTTGATCACCTAGTGCTTATTATCAAAGAGGAAAAATAATAAAATTAACTCCACGCTTTTTTATTATATTTAAAGCCAAATTTATTGGCTGAAAAAGGGTTATACTGGTTCGTAACAATTTTATGAAAGCATGAAGAAAAGGAAATAAATATCTTCTGGCTACATTCAAGAATCTATCTATCTACCATGTTTGCAAGTGGGCAAGTGACACTTTGAAAGACAAAAAAAAAGTGATTAGTCTTCTCTCTTTTGTGATTTCATTGTTGTTCCTGAATCCTTGAACATGTTAAAAATAATAATTAAATTTCATAATCCTTCATGTTATAAGCGAATATAGTCAATCCCCTACAGTTAATAGATTAATAAAAACATTAAGCAGTAATATCCTGACATTCAAGATATCACTTGTAAAAATATTTTATTGGGAAAGAGTATTGTTTCGGTAAACTTGTATTAACCAAAATACAATTATGGTGTCTAGTAGATCAGTGTTGGGCAAAGGCACTGAAAGAGGAATATATTACTCTTTTCTCATTTTCCAAAGTATTTTCAAATATTTTTTCCTGTAATGAATTTTCCTATTTTCATCCATAACATCCAGCATTACTGTGATATCAAGGCGGTTTTATGTAGTTAACATTTTATTTCAAATGTAAATTATTTCTCATAACGAACTCTCTGGCAACTGATGCTAATTTCCATAAATATTCCCCATGATTAATTTAGATGATCAGATCAGTACTTAGAAGACAACTAGTTACAGAAAACAAAACACAGTTATTTTACTAATTCAACCACTAACTGCTGTGAGCAATTTATGAGTGCATGCTTTCAGGATAGAACCACATTGTGTCACCGAGAGAAATTATGCATTGGCATGAATAAAATAGCAACTATTATCATGCTGATAGCATCTCTATTTCTAATTAGGCTCTAATTATCCTTATAACATTTGACTTTTCTTAGTAATTTCTAAGATTTTTTTAATTGCTACTATTCTTTTGTTTTATGATAAAATTCTCTGTCATTTGTCACACAGGGTTGACTATATTTAAGCAAAATTTAATTTTCTATGGATATCTGTATTCTTTAAATGCTGATAGTACGTAAGAGTGAAACAATATAAAATTAAGGACTGCTTTAATCCATTCCATAAAGAAAAGCCTGTGGTCCTTCTTGTCTCCTGCAAGGAAAAAAAAAAAAAAGATTAAAGAAAGAAAAAAACCCCATAATTAAATTCCTTTTAACAATTTATTTCTAAATTACTCTTTGAAAGTTAAAGGGCAGCATTGTATTGTAGTAATAGAGTTAACTGTGTTATATGGGTTTCAAAATGCTCTTAAACTATATGCATCATCTGACTGTTAATACAATATTGACTCTCATTTTAAGGGAATTTTTCATATATATGCACTCCCACGTATCTTCATTGTGAACTCGGGAATCCATGTAAAATATATGCTATTCAATCTTATTCAGATCTTTGTAGACAGCGCTTTTGATCTCACCTATGCTCTGCTCACTCCTCTGTATCTCCTGAGGGCACTTCCAACACGATCATTTGTTTAAACTTTATAAAATAACAGTTCAATTAAAGAAGGAAAATGTTTTAGAGGGCACTGATTTTGTGGTACAGGAAAAAGAATTCATTACCTGTGTTTGGAAACAATCAGTGGAACTGATGAATAACATAGCTGCCTTGAGCAAGGGTGATCCTAGGTCTAAACCTCCAAACCTGGTGTTTCCGAATCTTGCTCTCCTAAAATTACCATGTACCGACTGCAATATGACCATTGCCCATATGTGCCCCACAATAAATAGCGTGCTTTTTCCCATACAGAGTTAAAAAATCCTCTTATCTTGTAAGATGGATACAAGGATGTTCATTATACTTTATATGGCTTTGGTAATGTGATTCTGTAAGATGCAGCAAATTCTACATCTGCCTGCTTGATTTTTAGTATTTTGCTTTTCAGCTAAACTTGTTTCATGGCAACCAGTTGTGCTTTTTAGGTGAGAACCCAAAGGAATAGCCAGCATATAGGAATGGAAAATAAAGGGAATGTACTGTAGCATGGTAGGAAAGGTAAGACATGAGGGACAAGGGATTGCAGATGGATGAAGTGAAATGGATCACTGGGAGTCAGAGGACTAGGGAATGCGAAGGGTTTGGATAATGTGGAGACTACTGTCCTTATCAGCTGGTAGAGCTTGACAGTGTCCAGCCCTAGCCATAAACTCGCATCAGTATGTTCTTATACCACACCTAAGTATAGGATTGTATTGCTGAGGGAAAGGAGGAATGCAAATATTAAATAGCAAAACCATTCAGTAAAATTAAAACTTCCTGCCATTCCTTTTTTCCTAAATATGAAAATTATTCTGCTGTTATAATGATCTTGGTCCATCGCAAGCAGGTCTCAGTATTAATGAAAATAATTATTTTTCTATAGCCTCTTGATTTTTGGAATGGGAGTTTTGTATTTCCTGATATTCACCATCTCTGGAGAGGGAGATTTCTCCTTAGCCCTAGAGAATATCAGCAGACTAGCCTTCAGTTGTATAACATACTTAGGAAAATTAGAGAAAGCCATTTTCAGTCAATTCATTAGTTTTTCATGTCACCTAATACAACTAGCTTTACAGAAGATTGGTTAGAAGAAAACAGTCAGCTGGAACAGGTCCTCTGAGAAAGGCTTTGTGGTAGCAGAGAAGCATCCTGTAACAGCTCGTCTTAGAATTCATTGTTTCATACTGATTTCAAAGGTTTTTAACATCTTCCTTGCCATGCATTCAGTGTGATGAGCACACTTACAGGTGAAGGACCTTATCATTCTCTATAAGTAGTTTCTATTCTCATTAAAATTAATGGCAAAATGCCCAATTAATTTAGCAATTATAGGAACAGCTCCAGAATTTAACCTTCCAACCAGTCCTGGTGGGCAGCATGGAGTAGGACTGTGAAAGCTTTTTCTTCTGCTTCTCTTAACGGAGAATTAATCCACCTTATCAAGGTGACGGCATGAGTGTGTTTGCTATATCCACATACATTCTTTTTTATGCTTTTTATGTTAAACTGAAAGGTATATTTAAAGCTTATGTTTCTTTTAACTTAGTCTGATTCAGCAGAACATTTTGGCAGGTGCATAACTTTAAACAGTTGAATACTGCTATTCAAAGTCAACTGCAGTTCACGTACCTTAAAAGATACGGGTGATCTGAGATTCTTATGTGATCAAACATGTGGAAAGGAGGTTAGTCTTCAACACTGCACAAGTCATAAGTATTTTTCTAAGCAGGCAAAATGAAAACAAGGGAGAAGAGAGCAATATTTTATAAACTGAAATTTAAAAAAGCATGTTATTTGAGTTACGCCAGTCTTGCTTCATTTTCTACTTTTGCTGCTGTAATCTGCTTCCTGAAAACATTGTGCTATCTACATGAGGAAGTGTGAGTACATACAGGGAATAAAGTCCCACACTTGGAAATTCTTTGTGCATTAGGAAGGCCATCTTCTTCAGGAACCCATGAGGATATTTTATTTATCATTACTACAAGAACAGATATACCACACTGTCTCTCCTTCCCTAGGAGAAGGTGCTCAAGAGCCTGCAAATACACAGTGGAGTCTGTTGTTCAAGACTTAAACAGACAAGTGGGAGAAAACAGAGTGTAAAACCTTCAAAAAAGCCATGATCCAGTTAAGATAAAAGAGAAAGTAATTAACTTCTTACTAATGATGCAATCATCATTTGCCTAGGATAGAGGTTTCAGTCTGCACAGTCTTGAGCATTCACAGGAACTGAAGCTGCTCAGCACCACAGAGAAGCCCTTAGGCCATTGCAGAGCACATTTGCCAAACACAGACATTATCTCAGCCTTTGCTAACCTAATTAAAGACATTCTGTCACATAAAACAATGTGAAGCTGGAAGAACCTGAAACACTGAACCCTGTTTTGAAAGAGTTGCACTCTTTACCAATGCTTGCTTAGCACACATGATAGCTGCTTTGTTCAAGGCTTTCCCATTTGTAATGTTTTATTATCTGCCTGCTCCAACTCACTTTCCTGTGGAGGCAGTATGGGAAGAGGCAACCCATATTCTGAGAACTAAGGTGGACAACACCAACGCAGCCAACTCACTTCTCAATGAAACTTGTTATTGTGATATTAGTAGTTGGATACTCATTTAGGAAGACTTCAAAACTTTCTCACCTGTATGTTCTAGCTGCTCTGAATACTAGGTAGAAATGTCCATTCTTGCTCCATTTTCACAACTAGCTCTTCAAGCTACACTTAGGACTGACTTCAGTGGAAAGGGCCTGGCCATATTAATTCCAAGACCACCGTCCACTTTCTGTATAAAAAACAGGGGGCTGGAGCACTCCTCCATCCATTTGAAAGGGGAATAGCAGTGTTCTTGCTAGCCTGAACAAGTCCAAATACACATTGCAGGCAAGTTTTCTCAATGTTAACCTGCAAGTAAGATTGGAGTAAGGAAGAAGGAAAATGAAGGCTAATTTCATGAAGCTAGAGAGGAAATAGTTTCATTAGTCTGTAACATAGCAAAAGATAATCTTGTGGGAATGGGGGTGATCTTAGAGTTGTTCTCTGCTAGAAACATGTACTTCTGCACTACGAAGAAATTAGATAAACAATACATAAACTATTTCATTCCTATATTGGTGGATATTTTGAAGTCCTCTCTAAGGCACAAACCCCTTTTCATTAGTGTATATGGAACTGAGGATTCCAGTTCAGACTTGTCAGTTCTGCTACCACAGTCTTTTCTCTATGTCTGTTTGTGAATTACCAAAGTTAATGCTCAAGGTATATTTAGTCTTAACTTTAAGTGCTTAAATCAGGTGCCCGATCTAGAAGCAGAGTCACCCTGTATTTATTCCATTGTCAGTGGTGAGAAACATGGACCTTCCCACACAGTGGTGACAAAAGACCTACTGCAGCCATCTCAGTTTCATATCTCAAGTTTTGTGGGACAGTGGGATTCATCTCACCTAGGATAAGACAGTAGCTTTAGGTGTCTGCTAGTTAGATATCTGAACCTTATTCAGTCAATGTAAGCTCCTTTCATAGCCTAAAAAGCGAATGTATGGGTGTTGTCTGCCCCAGTTAGATGCCTATCTTAAAATGGATTGCACTATGGAAACATCTGTTTTATCCTTTGAATCTCAATGGTGTCTTGAGTAATTTCCTTAGATTCAGATGTTTAAGTTTTAGGTGCCCAAGTCTGGGCAGATGACTCATCCCTTGTGTTGAAAAGCCTCCATTAGCAGTTAGTCATACTCTGAATCCAGTGAGTGACTATTTCACTTTGAGTCATGCCTTTGTAGTCTACTACATGCTTTTTCTCAGAATAGGAGGTCTTTCTCAACAGGTGTTTTCTGACTTCATAAATTTTTCCATTTCTCTTTTAATGTCCATAGTCAAGTGAGTCCTCTCAAGGACTCCCACTGAAGGGTGTTTTGCTACTTTTCTTTTGGTGTTCTGTATTCAAGGTTAGGGTCTATGTAGACTTTGATGTCTATCTTTGATGTCTTTGATGTTGATGGAAAAAAATGTAATATCCTTTTCACCCCTGACTCCTGCACCCCAATTCTTCCCCTATTTGTGGTCCTTGAGTGGATGTCTGGAATATTTTGGATGTACTGAAGTATCTTCATAGTGCTGGAGGGGATGGATATTGGAATTAAGTGGTGGAGTCTAGTCCATTCATGGAGGTAGGCTTAAAGACTCTGAATAGTATCAGTGAACAGCATCAGTGCAGGAGAAGACACAATGAGTTCAGAGGAGAGGAGAGGAGAGGAGAGGAGAGGAGAGGAGAGGAGAGGAGAGGAGAGGAGAGGAGAGGAGAGGAGAGGAGAGGGTTCCAAAATATGTTGAAATCCTCACACATGCAAAAATGTGGATGAAGAAAAAGAAGAGTGGGTGAGACAAAGAGGACAGATGGCAGTAGTTTTTGATATCTACCCTTCTTTTCAACACCTAATTAACTTACTATGTAACTTGCCAAAAGATTCTGAAAACTCGCAATCAGAGGGCAATGTGGATCAATGAGACGGATACACAAGTAATAGCAAGGGATGGTTTGGAAAAACATAAAACTTGGCTAATTCACTGCATAAATTACAAGACTCAGGAAATATGAAATGACTAGCAGAATATCTATTTCAACTACACACCTGAAATGAAAGTGCTTATAAAGTGTAAGATGACTCCTGTATGTCTTTTTCTTCCTCTCAAGACACTTTTCTTCGTAAGTCATACATTTTTGATGAATGGGAGATATGTTAGATTCAAGATATTGTTTGTTATGTTATATATACACTAATGAACCAAATTGAGAAACTTGCATGACTAGTAATGGATATGAATGTGGTAAAATAGGAAGAGTAAATGAGTTTGCCAAACTAAGATGAGGAAGAGACTTCAGAATACACTCTAAAGAAAAAAAAATCAACAACAAAACAAGAAAAGATTGCATGACACTTTAATTATGCAGCTAACTGCAAGCGAATAAATGATGAAATAGGTGAAGTAAACCAGGTTAGGTCAATATTTATTCAAGAAAGATGGAAAAGAGGTTGGAATTCTGCTATAGATTCCTTAACTCTCCCTGTTACCCTTGTGTGTATAAAGACATATCTGTAGTGAGATGACTGTATCACAAGCAACTTTAATTACTTAAAATAATTACCTATTAACATAATTGACTTCACAGTATAGACTAGAGAACAAATTATACTGTTAAAAGTAGATCCAGCATATTTCTTGCCATGATAGTTGACAGATTTCTCCACTAATTAGTCACTGAGAAAATGCAAGGGTTAGTCCTGTTTTATGTATAGTTCTAGTAAGCAGCAGGGTCGTATAGAAGAAAGCTACTTGGAGAAATAAAAACCTTGTACTGAAAAAGCGTGGATTGTCTGTGTTTGAATGTGTGAAACACTAAACACAAAATAAAGCTGTAAACAAGGTTTTCAATATTAAGAGACTGAAAAAATAAGGATAACTGACTGATAAGAAAAAAAGAATAGAGATTGTACGAAAATGAAAACCTTAAAAAGGCTGCTGGAAAGTATAGTGGGAAATCAGAATAGGTAGTTACATGCTAAAGGTCTGAAAACACTAGGATAAAGTAAAAATGTCTAATAACTGCATTAGACCTTGCAAAGAAATTAATACAAATGACAAAGTGATCTTTAACCACAGAAATTAAAAAGCAGGCCATAGTGGAACTGGCAAAGCAGTAAGACAAAAGCTAGTGTTAACTTTAAAAGGGCACAGAACCAAGTGAATAATTTTCAACTTAGACAAGGATGCAGATCATGGGTCAAAAGGTTAGATGGCTGATGGAGATGTGCAAATGAAGACAGAAATTACTGTTAGCTGGACAATGCCTAAATGTAAAAGCTATGCTGATAAAGATGTAATTCTGGGAATGATCCTTGTCCCTCGGACTACATGCTGGAGAGTTGCTCATGTTTACATAGTTCAGAGTTACTTAATCCAGAGCAGATTGGCTGTATCCACATTTTGTAATATTTGGCCTAAACTGCTTCTGGGGCACATCTGGCAGCCCTAAAACATATGTATTTTTGATCAAAGAAACAGCATAAATGGTGTAAATGTTGTGCCATGATAGAACTTTTCATCGTGCCGTTGAGGGGGTGTGACAGATGCACTGGGCATTGGTATGAGGTTATATAGAACATGTAGGAGAAGGATATATGAAGATCAAAGGTGTTTTAGAATGATGATAAATGGCTCTGTGAGACAAAACATTTTTGAGGGAACTATGCCTGGCATGGCCCACACTGCCTATAATAGCCCTTCCTCCTCTGAGCTACATCCAGAACTTCATCTGACTTTCATCTTAAAAAAAAAAAAATTTCATTCCATACAGAAACCCCAGGAGTGATCCAATACATACATAATCAGAGTGTCAATTAATTGGCAATATGAATATATTCAGATGACTATATGCATGCAGATTAAGGAGACTGGTAATGTCGATGTCTGAATGCAAGAAGAAATTGGAAAGATATAGGAAATTGCAAGTCTGATAGAAAATTCTTAATGATTTTATCAAATTTTTAGAATGGAACCATATCTATCCCTTCAAAATAACAATTATTAGATCTGTTTAAGTAAGCAAGAAAAACAGCACAAAAATGAAAGATCTTGCATGTAGTAACAAATTGCAAAAAAGTGTTATTAGAAATGGTCAGCTTATCCACTGGTGACGACATATGATCTAGAGGCATCAGTAAACCATTAATGAGATGTGGTCATGCACAAACAATTGTCTGTAATATCGATCAGGCAGGGAAATGCCAAAGAAATAGAGGAAAATGGAACAAAGCCACTGGTAAGATCTTTTATGAAGTGGCATGCACAGTTCTAGTTGATTGTGTTCAAGAGAAGAGCATTCATGCTGGAAGATGTTACAGCAGGGGACTACCAGAACGAACAAAGTGGAAGATCTGTTTTACAAAGGGAAATTAAAAGAGCATGGCTTTTTTTTAACTTAAGAAAAATAAGAGTTAAAATAAATTGATCTTCATAAATACCCTGAAGTTATAAACACCAAGTTGAAAGAAGACATATATAAAGTGTGTATTGGGACAAGAACAAATTAGCTTAATCTCGTCCTGGCATAAAAACAAAAGGTTCCTAATTTTCAGAAGCATGAGGCCTGTCTCAGTAACCCTATAACAAGAAACCCAACTGGCTTCAACATCTTAGGAAATGGAATATATGATATGTTTTCCTGACACAGCAGTATCTGGATATGGACCTGATAACATTGACATCTTTTTCCATTTAATCTTATTTCCTATTATTTTAATTTAGGGATAAAGAAAATGGATTTTTTTTAATACACTTGGTGACTGTATAACTATTGTGTAAACAGATGCAATATAAAGAATTAGAGTATGGATTAATGTTACAAGGCAGGTGATGTGATTAATGAGCCACTTTTCCATTTATCATTGACATCATATGTGGGTAGATTCATAGAGATATATATCACATAGACATACATAACACGCACATATATGGAATGTGCATAATATTGTTGGATATTATTTTAATAAATTTGATCATTTAAAATATTACTGTTTATATTTGGAGAGAAGGTGACAGAGGAATGTCTAATGTTAAAAAAGAGGATGATGAAAGAAATTGTGATGGCAAAACTGATAATTTTGAAAAAGAATATAACTTTTTTGCTGATTTGCAGTTCAGGCACATTTTTATAAGTAATATGGATGATTTCAGAAGGGAGATTTAGGAATCTAGATATATCCTTCAAAAGTTAAATCATATCCTTGACATTTCATTTTGCCTTCTATTTTCCAGCTTCTGTTACATAATGTATCCACATATTTAAGTAATATTACACACAATACATTTTTTCTTCCATTTTTTATATGTGTAAATAGAAGAGTGACTCATTTTTATGACTTCTCCTTGTTATTTTACTGAAAAGGAACAGGCTTAAAATTATATCAGTCTTCTCTCACAAAAATTTTTTCACACAGTTTCTAGCATATGTAGGATTAAATCTTGTTGTGCTGACTTCATGTTCCTGGAAGAAAGAGAACCAAGGAAGACTCCTTATTTTTCATCTATATTTCCATATCAATAGTCTGGTCCAGTTACTACCAAAGTGAATATGAGTTTTGTGATTTATCTCAAAGGCAGTAAAATCTGTTATCCAAGTATGACACTTCCTTAAGAATTAATTTATGGTTAGTTTTTCTTATGTCTTTGCAAGAATTCAAATGCATTACTTTTATGACACAACTACATTGGGAACCATCTAAATAAGCACCTAATATCTCAGTAACCTCTATGATCAAATGCACTTGTTTCTTCCTAAGAATCATCTAAGGGT
Source organism: Platalea leucorodia (assembly GCF_965183815.1). Classification (NCBI taxonomy): domain Eukaryota; kingdom Metazoa; phylum Chordata; class Aves; order Pelecaniformes; family Threskiornithidae; genus Platalea; species Platalea leucorodia. The sequence continues at coordinate 155,123,048 of NC_138823.1, read as the reverse complement.
CTATTGTGGAATAACAACAGCTGTACTCATGTCCTCATGCCCTCATGCCCTAAGCTGGCAAATCTACACGTGGATTTATCACATGGATGTTGGTTTTTTTTTTTCCTGCCATGAACTATCCTTGTAAACACATAGCACAGAGGATGCTCATGAATGCCTGCTATTCATCAGCCCTAAACAGTAAGTATCTGAGTAGTAAAAAACAAACAAACAAACAAAAAAACATTTCTAAAATATAGTGAATCATCAAAAACTGAAGTAACACCTTCATGGATAAAGGAAAAATTTTGTGCTAACTGGTCCATATTGGAGCTTATTGACTCAATGAATTCTTAGGTTACTGTTGTCAAAATTAGCATGACTTAAACTAGACCAATGTTTGGTGCTTCTCTGTCACTGTTTTTGTTCACTAACAATATTTCCAGCTTCTTAATACCTCTTGGGCAGGAGGCCAACTACCTCCTCCCAGAAAAAAAAAAACAATAAATAGTTGCAGAAACGACGAGCATCAACTTTCAAAAAAAAAAACCGAAATGGCGGAGATGGAGAAAATCAGTAATGAAGTGAGGAGGAGGAGATGGAACTGGATCGGTCATGTCTTGAGGAAAAAACCAACAGAAGACTGCGCTGTGGCCCTTGGGACTCCAGAGCACGCAGCCGCAGACCGATCGAAGTGGAAGAACGATGTTCGCGCCTTGTGTGCCTCCTGGCACTGAGAGAATTCAGATTCAGATCTTAATACCTCACAATCTCTTTGAAGAGGTATTGAACCATCATTCATACAAAGTAATGTACCATTTTTACAACGGGAAGCAGAAATAGGAAAGATGTGGAAGATCTTTAAAGCTAGATTTAGGGAGTGTGATTAAGTTTTTGGCCAGAAATGTGAAAGAAATTCCAGGCGAAAAGGGTTAATAGCATCTCTGTAATAAATTTTTGCAAATAAAAATGTCATCTGGATACAACTTTTGGGGTGGATGGGGAACCACTGAAAGAAAACTTAAATAACAGTGTAATTTTTAGGAGTTTTGATCTCCTGAGCTGGAATTTCCAGATGGCCTAACTAAATTAGGATCTCAAACCCTACAGAAGATCCCCAGCACCCTGAAGAAGTGCTTTTGAAAATATCATCTCTGGATTTCATACAGCAAGAAGATATTTTAGAACAACTGTAATATAAACCATTTTGTTATTGGAGAGGTGCACAGTCTTCAAAAGGAAAGGTGAAGCTTTCACTTGTCTCATTCATTTATCCTTAATCATGTTTTGGTGCACAGTGCGTTATGTTCGTTTGAAGTATTATTGCTTAGTGGCATCCTTCAAATATGTGAACATCCCTAAAAGCCTTTTTCACATTTTAGAAATTGTGTTTCTTCCCTACAACTACTTTCTTTAACTCTAGGAAACTGTTAAGAGTGAGAGAAGCTGTCTTGCATGACCTCCAGAAACACCACAGGGGAGCAAGGCTGATTCCTCAAATGCTTTAGATGGAATCAAGTGGTGATAACTAGATTGGGCTGTAAATTTTCGGTTTCGGCATCAATCTGTCAGAAATGGCTGAGTCAACAAAGCAAAACATTTCATGAAAACATGCTGCTTTCAAAAAATCTTCTAACAAAGGGTAGGCAGGATTCTGACATAGACCTGCTCTGTTTTCTGCTAGCTCACCCCAGCCAGAAGGACATCAGGCTCTGGGGATTCACAGCCCAATATTGCCAATATTTTCAGCATAGGGAACCCAGGCTCTTAATACCCAAACTATTCCAAGTAAATTGGCATCCCCATTCCAAAAATGTAGGTGAAAGCAGAATAATAAAGCAAGGCCAACACTGAGATAAATTTTGGCACCTTTGGTGTCTCTAGGCTAAGCAGTCTATGCAACAGGACTGTTCTAAAATAAAGGACTTTAAAAACCCGAGGGAGCTGCTCAACAGATCTATTCATCTAGGCAAAAATCAGGTTCAGTTAAGATCTGTGAGAACACAATTTCAATCAGATTCAGAATATAATTTCAATCAGAAAGATTTATAACATTTCACAGCTTTTTTTTTTTTTTCAAGTATGAATTCCAAACCAAATTTTGAAAATATTTATCAACTGGAACTTTCAGCTGTTTTTTTTTTTTTCTTAACTCTACATTTTATTATTTCTTTCAATTTTGCTTTTTAACATTTCTTTATTTTGATCAGATTTACAGTTTAAAGGATGACCATGACAATAACATCCTTTCCAGAAAAAAAAAAATATCAAAAATATGTGTTGTCAGAAATGCACAATGCACAAGGAGATAGCCAATTTACATACGTCCCATTGTCACTTGATCTAGATAAAATATTTATTTTAATCTGTCTAAATTTTTTCTGTTGTTATGTGAAATACTGCATTTGAAAATGGCTGCTGCTCTATCTCATGCAAATTTTAGCTTGTGCAGTTCTTCCTCATTATTATTTTAGTGATCATCAATATTTCATGACAAAAAAATAAGTGTTTGCATTGGCTAATGAGGGTGGATGCCATGTCCTTCTCTACATAACAATCAGCATTTATAAGTTGTCCATTACCAACAATTTCTTGTTTCAAGTTTTATGTCTAATACTGAGAATGTACTTAACAGATGATGGCCACTTTCGGTCTACCTGGATGATTAAGAATATACAGCAAAAGGATACTTCATATTTGCAAACTGGAAAACAGCTCTGGAGTCAGTGCTGATGAGTTTATTGTACGTATCTGTTCTGCTATCCAACACTTTTTTTTTTTTTTTTTCCTTAAGGGAACAGAATTCAGCAGCATGGACAGTTTATATTTGTTTCCTTTGGTAAACATTACTGAGCTGAAATTGGGATATTGTAATTAATTAAAAAAATATAATTTGGAGTGCTTATAATACAATCATAACAAGATTAAGTAAAATAAATCAAAGCCAATTTGTGCTTGGTGGTTTGGGGAATAACATTTCTGTCAAGTTGTTGAACAGTAATCATTAAAGCATGGGAATAATCCACCTCCTAATTAAACTTCAATAAACAATTGTCAATGGCACATAATTGTTAAAAGTCAACAAAGGAAGCATTAGTGTAAACAAATATTAGACATAGTTCTTGAAAATGAGAATAGGAATGTTATTTAATGCCTGACAGAACAGACTAGTCGCAATAAATATTTGCAATACTGGAGTTGCGAATAACTCCATCAATATCATTTAGATAGCAGAGAAGCTGAGTAGTTTGTTGATAACACAACAACTATGTTACATGCTTTGTCTACTGTCTTTATTTACCCTTGGAAATGTTGTTACACTCCTTGTTACATAGCTCATTTGTCTGTATTTTTTGATACCTCCTAGTTTTAGGACCAGGCATATTTTCAAAATACTTTTTAGGTCAAATCTTTCTGTTCTACCAACAGCTATTTCAGAAGCCAGACACTGGTTAGTGAGGAACTGAGCTTAATTCACCAGGCCTTGAATCTCTCTGATCAGTTCCCAGCTAAGCCACTGTTATAAGCTCATCTAAGTATGAGGACACATGCACTCACCCCACCCCCATAAAATCACATATGTACACACATATAAATACGTATGCAAATATATATATGTTAGGCACTTAACTCTGATCTGCAGAGATGTCCAGGTACCTGACATGTACATCTTCAATAATTAAGAATCTGAAAAGTCTTGTTTCAGTGCAATTTAGAGATAACCCAAATTCCACAGATGCCTATGAGAATAAGCACAGATACAAGTTGTCAGAGGGTAGGGTGGGGTATGACATTTCAGAACTCCTGGGAACTCTGCTGTAATTGCTTATGCTTGTAGCCTTACTTTGTGAGTTTACCTACCATGTGCCTTGCTGGAAGATGACAGTCAAACCGTTCTCACAGGAGAGCTGAGGTACCCAAAGCTCGAATTTATAACATGGAAATTTTTCCCTGTGTCTGTATTCATCTAAGCCTGAACTTCTCCTCAGGTCCTCATTTGTATGAGTGAGTTTGTATATGACCCTGCAAATTTTGAGGTCACTTAGTACACCGAAAGCTGCACCAAATTGACACACAGCACGTTTTCTCCGCTCTCACCTGCACAGGCTGGAGTCTTATTTTGCTAAATCTGCAATCTGCTCTGCAAAGAGTTTTCACATTCAGAAAATGGGACTTATGTAAATAAATGTACAATTGAGCCTTGAATTGCAAAACCTTTCTCAGCTTTATACTATTGATGTCAATGACATGGTGACCTAGGCACTAGATATGCCATAAAAAGCAATTCCTTGGTTTTGAAAAGCTTTTCTGGTGGTGCACATCTCACTCATTTCCATAGTTTGGTTTCCTGCAGATCCGTGGATTGTGAAAAGGAGGGAACAATTGTTACAGACTTAGGACTAAAAGCAGATCATGAAAATATACACCATGCATAAATCTAACAGTATCCTAGATAATCTTTATTCATATACAACAGACCACTTTTATTGTTGCAACTCTACTGACTTAGGAGTGTTTTGGTACTAGTGCGTCTGACCCGGCAGCTATTTTTTTTTTAAACAACACCCATGGGGAGAAATCAAGCCAAACCTGAGACAAAGACTCTGGGATCAGGTCCTCAGAATATATACATACACTGCAATTGCCTTCAGCTAAAGTTCTAGTTTGTAATATTTATAAACATATACATTAAAATACCTAGGAAATAAAAGGCCTACAAGAATTTAGAAAACATTGCAAACGTGAGTTTAGGATGTTCTAGTGACTTCTTGTTTATGAATGAGTCATGGATTTTCTTTGGCTCTTTTATTATTGAAGTTTTATTCATAATCTTCCAAATTTCCCCAGAAGGTAAACACAGTAATTTACATCACAGTAGTTCACATCCCATGCAATCTGTCCAAAGGAAAGGTGATGTAGTATAATGTCAGTGGAAGCTTTTTTATATCTTCATTATTAAAGCTTTGTGTTTTTGTTAGCATACCAATACTTTCAAGGAAACCATTAGAGACTCCATAACAGTATCATTACTCTGCCAGTCGAGGTCAGCTAATCCTGTCTATGAGCATCATATAAATCATATGTATCATTCTGCACGAATCCAAGAGGGAACATAAATGTTCATTTTCCATATGCTAGCTGCTATTACTGTTTTCAAAATCAGTTTTCATGTTTATTTTCTTTAGGGGGCAATTATGGAGTGATACATGTATATGAAGGTACTCGATCAAGAAAAATCTATAGGGAAACCAAAATTATGGTATTAATGTTACAATAGCTCCAGTACTGATATTCTCATTAAAGAAATGGAATTGTGTTTTAAGTAGAAAAGCTTGAATAACCACCAATTTGAAAGCTGCCATCTGGATAGACTGTTGATACGTATTAGATTAAAATTAAGGGCATTGATGTCCTGTTTGAAAGCATAGATTTCTAAACTGCTGCAGAAAAATTGTTTTTCAACAGTGAAGGGAGCTAATGGTCAAGGATTCAAAGGATTCAACTTATATGTTTTCTGATATAGGTGCTCTTCCTGCATCAGACAAGAAAACACATTCTCAGTTTGTATACTGTGTAATCCTTAATTTATAAGGTCTTGATTAGGATCTCCTTTGAGCAATAGCTTTATACTTGAGTTCAGTGGAGCTATTTTAAAATTGTTATTCAGCATGTGTAGGTGTGGCAGAACCTGGCCTAATGCCATTTCCAATTTCTGCACTTTCCCTTAAAAAAAAGTAATTAGTGCCCCTCCCCTTCACATGTGATATCTTGGAGTTCTTCCAGGGATAGTTATGTGTCTCTTTAGACACTTAGTGAATCTTTGTCTTTTAATTGAAGAATATAAAGATTTTTATCTTTTTATTTAGTCATTTAATGTTTTAATTAAGGACATGTGATCCTGTTATTCAGAGATTAATTCAAGTGTATCATTGAAAGGGCAGCAGATGTGATAATATGCAACAAGCTTAGGGACTTCAATGGTGTAATTCCCTGGCATAATGATTAGTGTAATCCACTAATGAATTTGTCTCAGCAATTTTTAGGAAGGTAAAATTTCAGGGGTGGTTATTTTTCTTTTTCTTTCCAGTGGGCAGAAGCTTTTTTCAGAAGTGAATGGGGCCATCCTGGTGTTCTGAAAGCCACTGAGAAATCCCTCACTGAGCCCTAGAGGAGAAGGGTCCCTGATCTAATTAGTCCTGCTTTGAGAGGGGGGATTGGATAAGGTGACATACAGAGGACCCTTCCAACCTAAATTATTCTGTGATTCTGTGTTTTTTATATATGCAGATAACATAATTTTCTTAAGAAACGCAGTGCATGAAATTTACTGCCTCATCCAAATCCCATTGAGATTGGTACGTAAATACCTTGTAATTGAGTTTATGTTTTCTAATTTGGTACCTTCTTCCCCTCTCTTACCAGCTTTAAAATAAAATGAAGCTTATTGAATTCTTTGGGTCAATATACATAGCCTGGCCCAGCTCATGTTAACCTTGTAATCAGAAAATGTTTAGGAAAATAATGCAAGCATATGAAACCAGCAGTGTATCACTTTTATTCTGATGCAGCACTGTCATGTTCTCTGCATTAAGGAATGCAGACTTACCAGGTTGGTGTTTCTGAGCCTGGGGTTCTTTGCACTATGTCTTGTTTTGAGAAATCTGCATACCTTTTGGGAAGCTAGTCCCTGAGAATTTTACCCATTAGGTGACAAATTTCACTTGTGTAATTAGAAAACATTGCTTTATTTTATTTTATTTTATTTTATTTTATTTATTTAATTTATTTTTTATTTTATTTTTAAATTTTATTTTAAATTTTGCACGCTGAACACAGCGTTAACTAAAACCAGAACTGAATAAAGACATCCAAAGTTGATTGCATGAGATATGGAAGAGCTCATATGCAGTCATACTCTATTTGGGCTTGGACACAAAATGGGATGTATAAAATGCTCAAGTGACATTTGGTTGTGTAAATTGTAAAAGAAATATTTCTCATACTAATGCAGACTACAGACATATGTGAAAATCTATGTATCTATATTAGTTTCAAATCCAAATTCTGGATGAGAGAACAAACACTTTTATAGTTTAACATTTCTAATTATAATTCCTATATATCTTTCCACTTGTAATAACACTGGAACTCAATTCAGTTGTCCAGACATAGGTATCTAATGAAAACTGAGCTAATGTAGAGTTTATAAGATGCACGGCTAGTAGATGTGACAAAGCATCTCCAGAATACACAAGTTATTTTGAAGTGGCAACTGAAAACCAGAGAGGATATCTGGGATATTTTAAATGTCATGAAATGTCTTGTGTGGCAAACAGAGTCAGGTCCCTTTGAACAACCTCTTCTGTCTCTCTCTGGTCCGGTCTAGACATTACACATCCTAATGAATTCACAAGTAATCTTATTACCTAACAGTTATCCTATGCTTCTAAATTCTTGTTAAAAAGGCATTATGAAAGGATTAAGTTAGAGGCTATAACCTTTAAGAAAGGGTTACTTTTGATATGGGTGGACATGGCTCTGGATAACCTGAAGGAAGGGAAGTAACGGAGCTGCAAGTATCTTCAGAATCTGGGACTGATGGAGTCAAAACCCTGCATATTTTCTCTCCGTTGATTCTTACACTTCCCTCTTCTCATATTGTATTTTTGTGAAAAAAAAATCAATTCAAGTTTATTTTTGTAGATAAAATTGTAATTTTTCTTTCTTCCTTTTCCCCTTTCTTCAATTCAGCCTCTGAAGTCAATAAGAATGTTCCAATTGATTGGCTACTGCAAGCATTATTATAATTGACAATATAGTTAGCTCTCTTGACATTCCTGTGAAGATATTAGTGCTATATAACATTAATACAGTGTATATTAAAGAGATTAAGAAATAACTAACACATTGAAAAAATAAGTCATCCATGGGGATTAATCATCAAATGGGATGCTCCTAGTGTGGATACACATAATAGTCATGTTATATGGCATTCAATATTTTCATCAATGAACTGGAAATAAACATAAAATTGCCATTGACAAAATATGTCAACCACATAAAGGTCAACCATGGTGAGGACAAAATAGTTATCATATGCAACTCAAATTGCTTGCTGAGTCTAACCCCTCAAAACTAAATGTGATTTAATGCTTAATTACTTTATCAAATACAGGCTGTTGGGTCCAATAGGAGGGATAACTTGTGAAATGTGGTAGTTCATGATATGGAGCGAGTCAGTCTACCTGGCTGAATTCTACAACTACAATTTAGGAGCTTGTTAAAGATTCACATTAACCATTTTGCTGAAGAGAAAAATACACATACATGACATATAACATTTAGAAGGGAAATTGAAAAAAATATTTTTCCTATGAATATGCAAGGACAATATAAGTTAGTACAATGCAATTATCAGCACTGCAGTTTGGCAAGGATATTAGAGGCAGTATTACTATTTTCACAAAGCTATTATGAGATATTAAAAGATAGTACATGACCAGGACCTTTATCGTCTTATAAGAAAGCACATTGCAGTATAAAAACATGACATTGGTTCTCTGGCTATTAGAAGTCATTCTATAACACTTGATTCTTGGAGATCTTCAATCAAAACACTGAGCTCAGATGAACCCAATTAACTCATAAAATCTAAGAGAATAAGAACACAAAGTAGGGAAGCTGCAGAGAGTGCTATTAAAATGGATTAAATGTGTTTAGGAACACAGGTGTTTAGATAGTAGAAACTACATTGTCAGCTGCTTCCAAATGTATCGGAAAGATCACAGAGATCAGTCTGTAGAGATAAATTGTGTTGCAAAAAAGTTATTTGCATACAGTGAGAACAACCATGTGCAAATGAAGCTTTCCATGCTAGGCAATGAGTTTATGGAAATGAGAAGTAGATCAGACAATATTACACTATGCGTAAACTTTTTCATTGAGCTCCTCTTCATGTAGTACCAAAATTCAGGTTTTCACAAATAATTAGAAATCCCCACTGTTTTTCTCTTTAAAATGCTACTGTGACTTCATATGTGATTTTTTTTTTTCACTTATAAAGCACTACTTCACTTATATTTCACTATTTATTTCATTTATATTCCACTTATAAAGGAAGTCAGGCACCCCCTTTCTCTGCTCTTTTCAGTGTATATGGAGCTAAAATTTGAAATACACTGATGTATTTGTGGAAGAACCATAACAGAACATGTTGCCTTGTTGTATTTATGAGTGTATGTTTGAAGATTACATAACGAAACTAGGGCTATATATTACCATAAGAAGGCTGTGTAACAGGCTGCTAAACCACAGAAGTTTGCTGCCAGATGAGGAGAGCACTTCCAGTCAGGTTCTGCTGGGATCTGTCCCGAAGCCTATTCAGAGTAATATGTTTCTTAATGACTCCAATGGAGCAGTCGGTACATTTCTAAAACTGGCGGCTTATTCCAGCCTGAGAGTGGTTGTGAGCACTCCAGGGCACTTCCCAGAATTCAGGACTCCTCAAAAATTGATAGTTTGGAAATTAAATAAAAGCAAATGCTACTCCTATCTATGGCTTTAAAGTCAGTGAATGTAGTAATACATTTTCTTTCCTGCAACAGCTCGCCATAGTTCACTGTGAGCATTTGCTACATCAATGGAACAAATTACATAAATTTAGCAATCTGGTACAGGACTTGAGTCTTACCTCCATTTTGTAAGTAAAGATTCAAGATGAATTTAGAATGGCACAACAGAAGTACTGTTTTTAAAATTTCAAGGACTTTAAGATTAGTATCTATATTGCTGAGCAAAAACCTGTAGTGCTTAAGAAGGAATCAATTTCTCAGATAGATACTGGGGAAGATGTGGGAGGCATCAGTACTGCAGAAAAGGATTCCAGTGGTATAGCGCATTTCCAACAAACGAGTCAATATAGTGATGTTATTGCAGAAAGTGCAAGTTTCATTTGGGATGTGTTAATAGAAGTCTCATATATCAGACAAGGGAGTAATTATTCCACCCCTTTTGGAACAGATGAAGTTTCAGAAGGGGTGTTTTGAGCACCAAATCTCAAAGATGTAGACAAGCCAGAGACAGTCTACAGAATAATACTGGCAAAGATGAAAGATTTATTAATTTCCTTTAAGGAAAACTTGAAAGAATATTTTTTTTTTTAAATCTAAAAAATAAGGATCTCAGGTGGCAGAAGGGGAATGCAGAGGGAAGAATGGTCACAGTAACAACCTCCCAGCATGTACAAAAGTTGCATGTAAAATGTGCAGAGCTCTATCAGCTCTGTTTTCTCTGGGAGTGGCAAGAAGCAATCGTCTTACTGCTGCAGAGGTGATTTCGGTGAGATATTGCAAGAGGCCAACATCAGCACAAACAACCATGTGGAATCATGATCTTTGTAACTTTTCAAGAACAGGCTGGACAAATATCTATATGCATATAAATATATCTATATAAATATAACTCATCCTGCACCAGCTCAGGATGATTAATTAGACCAATGCTTTCCAACCTTTTTAAACCTTTTTTAAATATGCCTCTTTCCTGCCTTCCAGAGTTTTGGAAACAAAACAAAGCACAACACAACACAATGTCTTCTGTAGCATTGTTACACTGGTTTTCTTTAAGTCCAAAATAAAGGCAGAATAAATCCTACATATTTACCACCTGTACTTCCCTTTGCTTGTTTTTGTTTGCTTGCTCCTAGGCATGGGAATCTATAGATATATTTTTTTGTAATGTTTTTTGCAAGCTGTTTTCTGATCTCTGAAGACCCCAGGCTGACAAACATTGTGTTCCTCCTCAGACTTCCTGGATTTCTTTTAGTGTTTCATGGTCAATATGTGGCTGCAGAGGAGATGACACTGCTAGTGATGTAGATGCCTTTTAGTCCTGCCGGTAGTCATTTAATATTTTCAATTCTGGTTCAGACATGGTAGAACTAAATGAAACTGAGAAAAGAAGAGAGCAATAGAAAGCAAGTGTTGCACACCTTCAAATGTTATATGTGAAAGCTCATGGCAAAGACTGAATTTCTTATTTCTGCCCCCTCCCTTTAACCGTTTTCTCCCCCATCTCTCCCTAGGTTACTTTCTCTATTGCTTAGAAAGCCCTGTGGCTGGTTTGAGGCAGGCACTTTTTATTCCCCTCTCTATTGTAGCATAACTGCTGTAATCAAGATTTTAGAGTCATGAAAGCTGAGCAGGGGAGTTCTAAACCTTAAGCACCAGATGTGAAAGGCCAGTAGTGCAACAATCCATATAACCTTTCAAAACAGGCAGAAAAAGTTAATGAGTTACTCCACAAACACCATTCATGATGTTTCGCTCCAGTCTCTTAACTATCAAAATCTCACGTTATTCATTTTCCCATGTCTGAACATTTTTAGTGGAGTGCACTTGCTTTTGAAAGTTTTCAGCCTCTAGCACTCTGTGTTCTCTTATAAAAAAAATATTTGTCTTTTCTTCCTCTGAGTTTTTTCCTTTTTTTTTTTTTTTTTTTTTTGGCACATTGCAATTTATTACATTCCTTGCTTGCATGTACATGCACCTTGGCATTATGCTGCTTTAATGTGAAGACTGGGAACTCATGATACAACAGGTTTCCAAGGACTGGCAAGCATGCATTTGCACAGAATATCTCAACAGATATCTGGCATTTACTATATATGGAGAAATTGCTAAAAACAACTTTGAGGAAAGTATCTGAAGAAATACTTTCATTAGGTTCCAAAACAGATGTTCACATGTACATATATAGAAAGTGGGACAGCAGACAAACACATTGATTTGTCTGTAATGCTCTTTTGAACCTGGCATGTAGTAAAAGTAAAAATGTCACCTAAAAAGAGATCCATCTGCCCTGGTTCAGGCATCTAACATGGTAACTAAGTTACAAAGTGACGAAGACAGTTACTACACTCTTTTAATCGTCAATGGAGAGAAATACCATCTCCAGACAGCAATTCATCTCTTCCTAAGATAGGTGTCTAGGACAGATCAGATAAACTGCCCTCTAGGGATGCCTATGTCTCTTTACTGACTGTTAGGGGAATGAGAACAGCTTGGCCTTGGATATCCAACTTCTAGACTTCTGAAATGTGATGAATTTAATTCTGATATGGCCAAAGAACTGACACAAAATCAATGGCCTGATAAAAAGAAAAAAATCCATGCCAGTTAAGTCCTACAAATTTTATATCCAAGAATACAAGTGAATGAAAATTCAAGAATATTAAAATTATTTTTATCTGTTATCTGAATTAATTTTTCTTGATGATATCATCAGCTTTTCTCATGCTAATTTGTAATACATCTTTTACAGGAAAACAAAAATTTACAACATAGGTAAGGTTTCCATATGAGACTATAAAAGTCTGGAAAAGAAGTAGAAGTATTACACCAGGGTTTAATGTTTATAATAATTGTTATTAGATATAATTAAGATATCTAATTAAAGGGTAATACTTTTTTTTTTTTTTTTTTTTTTTTTTTTTTTTTTTTTTAATTTCAAAGGCATCCAAGAGGTGTAGGAACCAAGTCATGAATTTGGATTAGTTTTAAGTGCATAAGTCCTTCAGGCTGTCTTGAAAATCCTGCCTTAGTGTACATAGTCATACGATCATACATCTTCAAATCTATCATCTCATGCAAAACAGTCCTATTGTGGCTAAATGTTGACTTCAAGGCTGCCATTCACATGAGAAGTAATCACAGGATCAAGACCAAATGATATTGCTTTCAGGAAAAGTTCTCTTCTGAGATCATATTTTCTTCCAGGAATTTGTAAAATTGTCTTTTCTTGTAAAGTGTAAACAAGAGAGACTGTTGACAAAGGCTTAGCTATTCTTTTGTCTTTGAAACTGCAAAGAGCACAAACCATACAATGGTGTTACTTATGGTAAAAAGAAGGGCTGGAGAACCACGAATGCACTGTACTTGTGGGACAGAGGGCCACACTGGCAACTTGCCAGGAGCTTTGGGTAAATGCATGGTGTTTTTACCACTAATTTTAGAAAACAGCTTCTAGGCACAGACACCCAAACCAGAAGATATGTTTTCAGAGTTGTGAAAAAAAGGTCATCAGTGAGAAGAAAATATCACAACAGCTTTAAACAGCTGCTTCTTTTTGCCCGTTTTTACCTTCAAGGTGGTAATGCATATTATAGAACTCAGCTCTGCACCTGGTAAATAATTGCTGTATTCTGATTCATAAGGAAAAGAGTCATGCTATACTTCAATTGCACAAGTGCCAATACTGTACAACAGGAGTCCCTTCTAATAATTTTGGATTACACTTGGTCTAAAATTTATCAAGGAGATCTGTTTTTTATCAGTAATAAATAATTATCTAGGATTAGGTATAGAACAATGTATCAATTTTGATTAAAATTTTCATAAGAAAAAACAAATTTGGTCTTCAGAGGAAGATGGGATGTTGGAATTTTGTTTTAGAATTCTGGAATTTTGATAGAGTACTGTTTTATGTTTTTTAGTTTTACATTCTCACTTAATATGAATTCTTAATATGTCAGAACAATGATAAATAGAGTTAAAATAATAGGAGCCTCAGACTAAAGTTCTAAATTAAAAATAAGAATGCTTTCTCAAGGAAAAAAAAAAAAAAGATCAGAAAATATAACTGCTCCAGATTTTAATTACATATGAAAATTTTTAAAGAATTATGATTTCAAGTGAAAAAAATGCAGGGAGTGGTGAAATTTCCTGATTAGTCAGAAATTTGGGCAATTGTGCATCAGAGACATCTGATAGTGTATAGCAAATTTAATCTTTTTTTTTTTTTTAAGTTGGCAAGAGGAAGAGAGACAACAGAGACTTTGGGGGCCACTGTCACTCATCACCTATGAACTCAGCTGTACCTGTGAACCTAGCTCTGCCCCGAGGCAGACTGATGCAGTCACTCTCACTTACCGCCTGTGCAGACAATGTTTTTTGATAAAATTACTTTATATGGCCCATAGAGTTAACAAGTTTTGCATATCCCCATTCAGAACATGGTATGTTGATTGATATTAGTTTGTATTGGCGTTATTTTATTTGTATTCCTTTGGGAAACAAGTCTCAAAGTGCCATTCCCATTTCACAACAGCTGAACCATTTCTCTAAACATTTTTGTGGGAATGTGGATGAAACGGGAGAAGAATGTGTCATGGTTTTTCAGGAACTGAAAGAGGCAGTTTGGCATCTCCCAGTTTTCTCTATACATACCTTTCACCAGCTGGTTTAGTTGAACAACCATCTTTCCCATGCCTTGCTCTTCCCCTCCACCTCCTGATTTTAGTTTCTCCTGTTTGGTGACCGACCTATTCAACACATGGTATACTTTTTGTGTGTGTTTGGAGAATGCCTAACAGAAAGACATTTTGATTACTACTGGGACCTCCTCTGGTCCTAGAAAGAAAATTATGGGTCTAATTAGGAGTAAGAAAGGGACGACCTGGGTAAAGGACATCTCCTGTGCATGTGGAGGATTGCAGGGAGAGGCAGAAAGATCAGAAGGTGAGACTGGGAACTGCTGTGGACAGTGGAGAGAAAAGAGGATAGTGAAGGTGTGTACTGAAAGGTGAATAGCTGGACAAAGGTGATTCCTCTGTGTTTTACCTCTAAACATCAATCCAGTTATGCTGTTGGAAGATGCTGTCTTCTTTATTTGGAAGCCTGTTCAGCTTTCAGTCTCTCCACTACATTGCCAGCGAGAGCTGTCTTAACACCTGCCGTGTAAAGGGGGTGCAATTCGCATCTGCCACAGAGGATCGAAACATCTCAGCAGCCAGCCATGAAGTGGTATTTCTCAGTCAGACTTCTTTTGGCAAATTTACTTGTTTATACCATGGATTAGCACTTCTCAGTTATCTCCTTCATGTTCACCATTTCCAATTAGTTCAGCCGTTTCCCTAGGGATTAATCAAACAATTTCTCTGCAGAATAGCAAATGCCGGCCTTCTAGAACAGTGCTTTCTTCCTCAGGTTGCATTTGAGCCCTGTAACACTGTGAAAAGCCTATTAAGTTTAGTGGAAAGGCTCATTATAATTTTCAAAGTGCTAGAAAATCAAGCATTTATATGGAATTTAGACCAATGCACACAGTATGTGGGTTATTTTGGCAACGGGATAAAATGAGAGGATATCATCTCAAACAGGAAGTCCATTACAGCTAAATCATAAAGCTTGTCTGCTAACTAAATCAAGTCTGCTTTGGAGGCCATTTGTTAGAGACCCTGAACCTTACTGAATCTCTCTTAATGGTTAATGAAGTAAATGAATGAGAAATGTAACTGATGAAGAAAGGTAAGATTGGTGGATTTAGCTGTAGGACTTGACTGCATTAAGCCAGAAAGCACTATCTATTGTTTTTTCATTTTTCATTTCCCCATCCTTGAAGGGATGTGTTTTTCACTATTGATCACCATTTCCACCTTCTTGTGACTGTCTTATGGTTTCAGTTCTTTTCACTGAGTATTTTTGCCTCTCTCTTTAGTGAAAAGTAAAGAGCTTTTGTACTTCCAGTTTGTAAAACGTTGTTTTTCTGTACGAATTTTCTGAGCTGCTTGCCTTTCTTCTCTAGCATGATCATACTGCTAAGGATTAGAGGGGAAATATTTTGGTAACAGATACAGAAGTATGCAAATGTTAGCTTTTCTAGCAACTTAAGCATGGCTAAGCAAAGCTGCAGACTCTCATATTGATTATGCACAAACAATACCTCCAGAGGTATTTATGTTGTATTTTTAGAGCAGCCAAGCATCAATAATTTAAGAGAAATATTCTGCTGTCAAAGCTGGAGATTGAGGAGAACATGTAGCTCTCCATAGGATCTCTGTGTGGAGACTGCACAGTACAACGCCTACGAATATAAATTGATGCATGCAGATGGATGGAAGAAAGATCCATGGAGCATATCTGAGAGGAAAAGTTTTCTCTAAACTCCCCAGAATATCAGGGAAAGGTTAGGGAGAGACAGGGCCTCGCATACTGATCATGAGAAGTGGTCGGCCGTATAAGGAACTGTAAACTCCCTTCCATAATTTCTCAAGGCACAAATGAGCTCTTACAATTCCTCTCACATAGGAGTATTGCTACATAGCTAAAGAAGTTGAGTAAGCTGATTTATAACGCTTACAGCCAGGTATCTGTTTTTCATAGTTTGGCGTGTCTCTTGTTCTCTGATATTCATTTGATGTATTTACTCAGTTGTAGCTTGGTAATGGGTAATTCCCATAATTGGTTCTCATATTTTTCCTGTAGGGCATGGAAGGATTCTGTCTTATTTGTAGTATCATATATAACTGAAAAGAGTTCTGTGTATGTAGAGAGAAGGGTATTCACAAGTTTGATCATGAGTTGTTCTTTTGGCTGCTCTGCTTAAGGAACGTGTCTGTACTAAATCAGATTTCCTTAGCAGAATAAATTCATAAGCATTCTTTGTCTTTTCTGCTTGTAAATAGGACTAAGTCCAGGTAGTTTTCTCTTAGACTAAAAGGCATGAGAAATGTGTCTGATCATTATGTGCTATTAGAATATAGAAAAGAAACAGCATGCAGAGATCTTCCTTAAAAATTATTAAAACAGTTGCAGATGCAACCAGAAAAGTTACCAAATGATGTTAGACTAACGGTGGCCACAAATTTGCATCTTTTCCCTTCCTAACCACAGTTTCTGTAGTGAATGATATGGGAGCTCCAACAGAAAAATAATAAGTGCTTATATTACGCATTATATCAAATTATATGTCACGACGATGAATACTTTCCAGAGGTGACATGCCTGCCTGTATTTTTGAGAAATTAGAGGGACAGCATGCAGGTAGAAGCTCAGCTGGGAGCTGAGAGGCCTCTTCTCAAAAATCAGTATCTTACCTCTGTACTATTCATCTTCCGGCTGTGAGGTTTTGCTGGATGGAGTGCTCAGAGGCACAGGGAGGCATTGTTTCCCCCAGCTGCATCTCTCAGGGTTCTGTTGCTCCAGGTCCTGGTTCTGCTGGGTGCCAGCCTTAAAGATCAGTGATCCCAAGAGGGATGCTACTCAGCTCCCACTCTCTCCCCAGCCTTCATGGCAACGGAGGAGTCCCCAGACCAATTTGGGGACTGAGGAAATCCAGGAAGGAGATCACTTTGTTTCTTTTTTCTCTTTTACATCTTTTTCAACATTTCTGACTCCTTTGCTGCATTCTCAGCTCCATGTGATGACTCCTCCACTTCTGCTGTTTTGGGAGCAGTGTGAGTCTCCATACATTTAGCTAACTGGATTTTGTGGAACAGAAGCAGGAGAGAGGAACTGGTGGTTTGTAACAGTTTATTCTTGGTAAAACCTGGGTATAGTTTCACACTTATTGTTTTCAGAGAGACTTTGATATTTGGAGCAGGGAAATCCCTCAGGCAAGATACTCGTTTTGTGGCTTTTTATTTGGGCTGTGAAATTCTGCTCAGCTTTCACTGGTAACCAAAACTTTAAAAAGGCCCCATGAATTTCAATTAGACTGCCTTCTGAAAGGAGTTTCTACTTCCTCCTACTGCAGTTTACCTTACTTTAAAAACAGACCCTTAGATTTTCTGATAAGACATAGTGTTTCAGAGATGTATGGTAAGTTTTAGGTATTCCTAATATATTAAAATCCACCTTAGGAGAGGGTGGGATTTAATTGTTTTGACTCTAGGTTGATGGTTTGATCCTTGACTTACTGCATGCATCTGGGATGGATTCAGACACATTTACCATATATCTCCCAAAGAGGCAATTTTACCTCCTGTGCAGATCAGCTGTTCTGCTTGGTGTTGGAGAATAGGATTGGAAAGCAACGGCTCTGGCTTTTCCTCGTCTTTGTCTCATCTGTGGGCTGGGGAACTGATTTCATGGAGTTTCATGGTCTGCTCTTGCACTTGGTGGGGTGAGCAGTTCCTGGATATTTGGCAGACTCCTTTAACTTAAGTGAATGATCCTCTAATATTTCAAAAGAAATAAACTCTCTTGGACTACATTAGATGTTTTTAAATATATCAGCTTTCTACAGTGATTATCTTCCTATTTCCAGTACAATGTCATTTTGTTTTGTTTTTTTTTAAAATGAAACTTCACTTTAACCCAGTCTCTCCCTGAGGTCTGAAAGCTTACACCAGGCACTCCAGGGTACTGAAACAATTCACTGCAAATGGACTCTTTTCTGTTGGTAACTAAAACTTTGCCATTGCAAACTTGTCGCTCTGATCAACTGCTTTTAGACAACATGTGCAGGAGTTCAATGGGATGAAAATGTGACTGAATATAGATATAGCTGATTCTGGGGTAAAGTGAAAGTATGTTACCTGTGCAGCACTGAATGGATAAACTGTGTGACCTGACATTCCCAGTATATGAGTTGCTGCCATGAAGTGTTTTACCTCATGATAACTTCTTGACTTGCAAATGAAGATGCAGCTTTGAAAAGCAGAGGCCTCCATTTCCAGCCACTGGTGGGGTGTCATGTCTCAGTACTCAGTTACCTTCTCAGGCACCTTTTGGGCAACCCCTGTTATTCCTAGACAGAGAGTACTGCAATTTCACTGACTTTCATGTGAGTTTCTTAGAACTTCAGCTTAAATTATATCAGAATCCAGTTTAGCATTTTGAACAATACCAAACTAACATTTTTACTTGTTATGAAAACTCTGGATTCCACTTGTATTCAGAAGGACTCTGACACTATCCCACTTAGCAGTCTATTTGATATCAGCTATAACAACAAAGCTTCACAGTTTTCCAGTAAAGAAAAGCTTGCTTTGTCCTTTTTATCACCTGATAAATACTAGATGAGTTTCAGTGCAATAACAAACCATAAAAAACAAAACAGGGATAAGAATAAACTTTTATTGTTTTAGCAACAAAGCTGTTCCCCTTTACCTTTCCAATGAGACACAAAAGCCTGCCTTTTGTTTCAGCACTGGAAAGCGTCTAACTTTATTTGTAAACACTAGTAATTCATGTTTCATTTTACATTCATCTGAGCAAGAATATAAACATTACTGACATTGAACACGGAAACAAAACTTTTTATATAGTTAACTGAATATTGTATGTGAATAATGCTCCTGAGCTTCAGGTGCAGGGCTATTAATTTTCTTATTATGTTATTATCATGATCAGAAATACCATAGCTGAGGGAGGGAAGTGGTGTTGTAACAGTTGTTATAATTTAACAATTTGTCTAAATGGCTTCTTGTGAGGCAAAGGTGACTAAAGAGCTCATTAGTGCTTGTTTCACAGTTATTAAATAGTTGTTGATTACACATCATGCCTGGATGGGTAAACCAATTTTTAGCCCAATTCCCTAGTTTCTTGACTATCAAGAAGAGGTGGGCACCATGTGACTCTGAAAAGCAACCATCAGTGTCATGAATAAAGTCAATGAGTGACAAAATTCTCAGTTGAATTCAGAGCTTTTCAGTTCCAGATATATGTCAATTTTCTTTCTTCTAAACATTTTTCAAAGCCACATATTTTCACCCAGATGGTCCAGATCTCTTATTTTCCTGCCATATTGCTTTCATTGCAGTTACTGTTGAGTCTGTATTCCCAAGATAAATCACTGCATGTTACTGAGCTTACATATTTGCTATAAAAAAATATGCTAAACAAACATGGAGTGGGGGAGGATTCATACAAGTTTTCAGTGTGGGAAGACAAAGGTGTTTTAACATTGCTTTATGTTGTATGGACGTATATATAGACTATGTGACACTGAATGGCACTATAAATTTTTATTCTCTTAACTTTGGAAGGACCATTACACAAGGGTAAGCTATTCTGGTTTTATAAACAAGAAGCTGTAAACCCCTAGCTGTTCTTGCTGTACAGTATTTTGTTGATACCACAAACAACTGGGTTTTTAAACTTCTTTCATTTTTAATTTTTCATTTTGTCTTTCACCAAATTTTCTGTCTTCTTAGAAGTACAGAATTATAAGAAATGAGAACCAACATGTCACCATCATAAATTAAACCTGATCCAACACCTCCTGAAGACTCATCTCTCCTCAAATCATCTGTCTAAAAATCTCCTATCACTCTCTACAGTCAATATGGAGAAAGGTAGATACCTCTAGAAGGTGAATAATTCTACCAGACTTTGTTATCCATCTTCAGATGACCCTCAGAAAGTGCTGATTTCTCTCTATTGATCTTCCAGTGTGTTTAGAAAAACTGCTTTGACAAGATGCATCATATTAAATTAATCCATGCTGAGAATCTCCTTTGTCTTCAGTGGGAAATACTTGGGTCTGTGGCTTATTTAGAATTCGGAAATGTAACATGAAATTAGTGCTCATACTCTTCAGTGGTTTACTTACATGATTAAGCCTGACATATGCAAGAAAACTGAAGTAACTGAGGTTATGTGTATTTTCATGGGCTATTCCAAGAGAACAAATGTTTGGAGAATCCTGCCCAATAGGGTGAAATAGTCAAGTTTTTACTTGAATTTTGTTCATATTTCTATATCTATCTTCCTTTGTATATGTATTTCTATGTTGTATGTGAAGTGTAAGTATTAAGTAATATTTATTATTTCTAACGTAATAGCATCTAACATCAAATTAGGAACTGGTTCTTATTACAAGTATTGCAAAACCAAATATGCCACAGGCAATTCCCATTCTGGAAAAAGCTCACTCTCTTAGACATAAGTTTCTATTTCTTTTTCTATGTGCATATATTTTTATTTTTTTACTCATATAATAACTACATTAGTGATGAGTATTTTTGTTGTCAGTTCAGTTTGACCAGAAATTGAATCTGACTTTTTTTTGTCCATGAATTTGGGAAATCTACCCATTTGTGACAATTAACAAAATCATATTGCATGACTTGAGAAATTAAGAGTCGGGGAAGCCTTTTCTTGGGCTGCCTTGTTTTCACACTATTGATATTTGGCTTTTCCTGTCCTAAACCACCTAGTTTTGTTGCAATAGTGATTGTTGTATTTAAGCACATGTTAATTCATCAGCCCATATATAATTTTCTGCTCTGAGTATGAGATAAAACAATACTAAAAAAGTGACATCATTAAAAATGCATATAAAAATAATTCTTGCTGTAATGGTTTTCCTTACACTCACATCAGAAGTTAGAGGCAAACTAGTTTAAGCATTAACTCTGAACATCTACTCAACTTAGGCAATCCACTTAATTTGTTCTACTTAGTTACTTTCCATATCTACAGGAGCTTACAGCTCCTTATAGAACATGCTGCAATTGTAAAAAGGAAACCACATGAACTATTTTGGTTCAGTATGTCTAGATCAAATAACTATCATCTGATTTAAGAACAAGGACTGCTTAGAACTATGAAAGAATGTTTGTTATTGTTTTAGGACATGCGCCTTGCGGGAATCATATGATAAGACAGTGATATGGAAAAAGTTTCTCTTTCGGACACCCCTGAATCAGCTGTCCTAATCTTGTTTTGGTATACTGTAGGAAAAAGCGATAAGGCAGGCTGTAATACGCTAATCCTGCCTCACCTCATGATTTCTGTGATTGTGGTGACGGCTTGTGCCTCTACAGTCTTGGGAGGAGGTTTTTTAACCATTTTCTATTGCTTGAAGTTTACATAGTTCCATTTGGAAAAATGGATTCTAAAACTAGTATAGAAAAAAAGATGAAAGTTTTTAAAATAAAGAATAATTTTTCCCTCTGGTATTATTAATTCATAATTAGGATACCTAACAAGAGTTTTTCTGAAGAACAGGTATTTAAAGCACTTGACTGGAAAGTACCTGGTTTTACATTATAATTTCTGTAGAAAGGAGGAACATGCTGATTTACAGAAATGAACTGAATGAAATCAAGGTAGAACCAAGATAAGTTCAGATATGGATTAAGTTCAAGAAACTCACAGGAAAATATTGCCAAAAATAATGACTTCCATTTTCTTAGATGTACTCCAGACAGAGAAGATGATAAAGAGCAAACTATGGGAATTAGATGCAAAATTCCCATTGTTTACAGTGGAACAGAATGTTATCTGAAGGAATTAGTGGTCAGAAGGATGTAAAAGCAGTGCCATGGTGTTCAAAATGGCAACTGAGATCATTTCAGTGGTGTGGATGTTGTTTAAATGTAATATTTGTCACTGACCTCTGCCATTGTCTTCAGAAATGGATGGCTTCACTGGATGTCATTATAAGGAGAGGCAAACAAGTAAGAGAAACAATTATTCCCCACAACACTACACACACACTACACACTAGCACAACACTACTCTTGACATGTCATAAAGTAATATGATAAAATAATGTGAACATTGAATAAAATTGATCATGAAGCTATATTTTGAAATTACAGGAAGAAAGGCTCGTTAAAAATCCAGCATGATAAAGACCCTGAAGCATTTTCCACAAGAATTTTTGCACATATGCACAAGTCCAATTAGCAAGAAACACTTTTCCAAAAAAAAGCATTGAGGCAAATCATATGTCAGTAAGATCTACACGTAATACATATATTTGTTATATGTCTCCCATTTAACTGATAAATATCAGCGCTATTTCTCGGTTTATAAAGTTTATTCTTTAACTGAAGTTTTCAACCATGAGACACAGCTAAATTGAACTTAATATAAGCCACAGTACTAGTAAAAAATTTTTGTTAAACATGTGTTTACATACTCAAAGCTACAGACAACATAACCTTTGGAATAGGATTCTTATTCATTTGGGTAGATTTGTAGCAATAGTAGTTACAATATAAGCCATAACACTGGAACTGTTCAAAGGGTTTTCCTTTAATATCCAGCAAAACAAAATAAAAACAGGACAGCATTCTCTGTTGTCGTGGAAACACTAATGTCCACTGCAAATTACGCTATGTTGAAAGCTATTTACTATACCAGTTTGAACAATTGTTCTAAAATATCATGTTATTTTCACAGAGAGGCAACACCCCTGCTGTTCTGAAGTTTAGTACTTTGTGAAAACAGATACATAAATATTGGCTGGACCACCAGCCAGAAACTTTCTAAATTGGAACTTTTTCACATTTTCTTCCTTTGAGTAATAGGAAATGACTAAGCTCGGAGTGCTGAAAATCCCCTTATTGTTGGAAACTCCTCTATTGTTTTAGGCTGGAGACTCATAAGGAAAACAAGTTATGCAGAAGGGAAATCCACAGGACTGGATCACTAAAAGGGTTCCCCAGCCTGTGCAGGGAAGCATAGGACCTTGCATCAGTGTGGTAAGATCTTTTCTAAACTTTGTAGCCAACTGTTCAGCCAAAGGCTGGGCCTACAGATCAGCCCTTTCTGAAACAAATGGGTCTATATCACAGCTGATGTTAGGCCCTGGAGCCCTCAAACAGACCCTGAGGCGTGACGTGCTCTCTGCCTATCAGGTTGATGGAACCTTTGCGGTTATCCCTAACGTTTGTTTGCAGGATGTCCCGCTCACCACCCCCAGTTAGGACCATGGGCAGTCATCCTGGATGACTCGTCCGAAAAGAAAGGAGATTTGCATTCTTAGAGGTTTCTGTGAAAATCCAGATTGCTTGAAACCAGTTGAATAGTCACAGAAATACACATAGTGTCCACAAGAACTACACCCCTTGAGTGAACCCCAGAGAAAGATGCCCTTACATAGCTGTCATTAACTAGATGTTGCACATACTAGATGTTGCACAGCTCAGCTGTGCCTCAGCACACACGCGTTTGAAGGGACTGCTCTGCAGGAGGGTATGCAGGAAACATCACGTCTCCCGAAATTCCCTGATAACACAGAGGAAAAGCAACATTCCTTCCCTTCTCAGGGTTTCTAATGGCTACACAGAGTATCAGGGTGGGGCGAAGGGCAGATTCAGATCCCTTATACAAATTGGTGAAGAGAGGAGTAAAATCCCCCAAATACAGAGCCTGCAGCATCTGTGATTTGGGCTGGAGTGGAGAGGGGAGTCAAGGATCTTAATTTATTCTTCTCTGCTAACCTCGCCATGTGAGGCCCAGCAACAACACAATGTTTAATGCAAAACTTGTAGTTTGATTTTGATCCCAAAATTCACATGGAGCAAGTCTTGTGAATAATTTTACCAAAGTCAACAGCTCATCTAGTGTCTGATTCAAATGTTCCCACCAATTGTATCTGACTAGCACAAAGGTTTTCTGAAGTTTATAGAAATTACTTTCAAGCCTTTTAAATGCGAGCATTCGAAAGGCAGATAAATCATTAATATGTATTGTTGACTTATTATGGCAGCATTCACCTTCCTTGGTCACACACCTCACTGGACCACGGATTCTGCCCAGGCAGTACAGCACAGGTCTTTGCTGATAATACAAACATCGCTGTTGTTCCACCTAGAAACCTTTATTCAGTAAATGATTGATAAGTATGACAGATTAAACAGGAAAAAAGCAGCAACATTGACATAGTGTTCATGTGATGCAAGGCACAGCACCAGATTTCCATGGAGTGGTTCTATGTTTTCATGGTAAACAGCTTCTGAGACTCAGCAAACATTGTCTTGGGTTGCCTCAGGGAGTCAACTCATCTGCACATGCTCTGACAATGTCAGATGATTGTTGGGGCTTTTAAACATCACATGAATGAATGTCAGAGCTGCCTGAAGGCTCTCCAGTAGTGTGGGCTAAACTGAATTTTGCCACCTTGGAGATGACGGGTTGGAACCTTGCTTGGCTTCTTGTTAAGGAAAGCGGATGAGAAGGAAGAAGCAGCAGAGCTGGCGTAGAGAGTCAGAGGGAAAATTGATATGGGAGGGGAAGAAAGGGATAGGAAAGCCTGAAAAGTGTGGTCAGTTCCTGCTGCTTCATCTTCCCTCGTGCCCTAGCACAAAACTTCCTTCCTTCCTTCCTTTCATACCAATGGCAGGGAATGCCCAACCCTCTGCTGCAGACAATGGCACCAACAGGGCCATTTTACCTCTCCTTTTGTGTGCTTTCCCCAAACTGCTTCATAACATGTTGCCTCTGGCTTTTCTATGACAGCATTCACCATCCTTGGTCACATACCTCACAGGGCCACAGATTCTGCCCAGGCAGTACACTGCAGGTCATGCTGTTATAGCAAACAGCACCATTGTTGCATCTAGAAATGTTTATTCAATAAATGATTTATAAGCATGGCAGATTAGACAGGAAAAACAGGTGGCTTGTTTTACATACACCTGGGACTGGCTGTGATGAACATTAAGCAATAATACATATGAGCAATAAAATAATGCAGCTCTTCTTACCCCGTGCCAAAATCATACCCACAGAGCTCTGCCAGTGCCTCCCTAGATAAATCACAGCTTTAGCCTAATTTTAGGGAATTTATGGTTACAAAGACTTTTTACCCAAATTTCGAACGTTGAATTTTTTTTCTGTGTCCAGCTTAGTTTTTCTCCTAAGAGCTGGATTTGCTTTTAGATGTGCTCTTAGATGTCTTTTATGACTCAGCACCCTGCCCTTGTAGTCCCTGTCATCACTGGCATGGTGACAGAGACAAAACATTAATGTGTTGTACAGTTATATTGTTAGAACTAAAGTGAAACCAGAAGAAGCATTTAATCTTTTGGCCAGGGGCTAAACAGGTAGCATGACAAATTCACAAGCATCTGGACTGTGCAGTGACTTTCAGACTTGATGGCAACCTGAAGCTGCAGAGTGAATAACTGATGGAAACCTCAAAATGTGTGTGTGGGTGGAGAAGTGTGAAAGAGACCAGCTACAGGCACATATTTCAGACAGGAAAAATGCCATCTGTTAACAACAGTTCACGTGAGAGCACAGTGGCAGATTATGTATCTTATTCTCCACATGAATGTGTTGGTGGAAGTCAGGTGTAGCACCAGGGTCAAAACTGCTAAGAGATCAGGTTCAGGCTGAGGCTGTGCCTCTCCACTGTGTGAAAGCAGAAGGGATCGTATGTGGCTGCTGAAATCACTGACTCATTTGGGTACCATCAAATGTCTGTAATTAATTCAACATGCCTAGTGCCTGGAATAGTAGCGTAGGCGTTCAGACAACATGTTCCTCTGAAAAAATATACAGTGAGACAGAGCCTTGAACAGCCCTACTTACCATAGATTGTACTTACTGCTTATGGACCTTCAAGAAGATGGGGCTCGCTTGGAGTGCTGTAGCTCCAAAGGGGGACATAAATGAGTGTACCCAGACACCTAGCAAATACCTGAGAGTTTGAGCTTGAAACCAGTCCAAGTTCAGGCTACTTCTCTGTCCGACTGTGTCTGTGTGACATTGCTGTGAAGCAATATGGGAAAGTGAGGACAGTCCAGCCAGACCCCATAGGAGCACATGCAACATGAGGCTTCAAAGGCCACCTCAAAGCTAGCCCTACATATGGCTAAATCCAGGCAGAGCATCCAAGGCAAAAACACAACTCAGAATTGCTTGTGCACAGGCACTACAGAAGTGTCCTGAATACTTTCTTGGGAGCAGAGCAGACCTGACCATGTCTGGGTGCCACCTGCAAGGAGAAATACACTCCCACTGCTCCTTGCTCAGGAAAGTGTGTGGTTCATTTACAATCACTCTCTCATTCTCAGTGATCTTCTCTGTGCTGAAGCATGTTAGCACTTACAAAAAACAGGAAAGCTGTGGGCTACTGACCCATATCTGCATAAAGCCTCAACTTAATCTTCCTCTCCTGCTCTTTTCGATCCTCAGTGATGACTGAAAATAAGAGAGAACAATGATTACATTATTTTACTAATCTTTATCCTATTTATTAAATCATGACATTTCATCCCCCATTGAATTGCATAACTATACTACTGAGAAGTGTAATATAATCCATTTTTCTTTCAAAATACTGAATAAAAGGCACGTTTATGACACATTTCAGAGGAAATTAGACAATGATATTTTTGTGCTCAGAAATGAGATGTGTTTTTATCTTGCCATGCTTAATATTCATGTTAATTCACAATGTACTTTTTTACTGTTATCAGAGAAGCATATTCGTTAGGTGTAAATTTGATCTACCGTCTGCTAACTCAGGAAAACATGAACATGGCTTTTGGCCCACTTCTCTTTGTATTCTCTCACATGCTACCTTGCAGTGCAAGGCAATACAAATATAATGATCTTCCAGATTTTTTTCTTTCCCTGTTCTTTTTTTTAAACCCCAGAAAACCCTGGTTTGGTGTAGGCAGATGACACGGGATTATTACTCCATTCTCTTCCATCACAGATGGATCTGAAGCTCTTTTTACTCAAAGTACTCCCAGCTTGCTTTATACTTCATTTCATAATGTTTTATTCCACTGGACTTTTAATCACTCAAAATCTAATAAAAATCCATTCCCATGACTGAAAGAGAGCATATTGTAGTTCCCCTCCCCCTTATCATATTAGGCATGTTCAAAACTATCCAAAGCTCTTTCTGGCTCTGTTTAGGGATTTGTGTATACATTTAAATCACAAAGCTCTCCATTCACAATGTTTTTTAAAAACCTGCAAATCCTGTGAGCTTTCCTTTAACCACCAGCAACGAGATGAAGTATTTCCATCAGGATTTTGAGGAACTATATACATAAAAGGTTCAATATGTGCAAGCTTACTTGAAAAAGCAGGGATATTTATTGTTAATCACCTGGCCTGATAGTTGCCTGCTGGATAAGTCTTCCTTCTTAAAAAAAAAAAAAAAAAAAAAAAAAAAAAGAAAAAAGAAAAAAGGAAAATTTAGTCTCTCTAGGTGATGCTCAGCTATCGTTTTCTCCAGGAGCTATGTATAACAGCCACTTGAGCCACAGCTGAAGACGTAATTACTCTCTCCATTACTGTTTTCTGGGTTGCTGTTGTGTGTCTCCCTGGCTGCAGATTGCAGCAGGATCTCAGAAGAGGGAGCTTGGCCAAGCACATGGGCACTACACTTACAAAATGAAACACTTCCCATAGTAGATGTTTTAGTAGTAGTAAATACAATAAGCAAGTTAAACTAGGAGACAATGAAATATAGATGTTGCAGATTAGCAGACATGCTGCTTTTAGAACACTGATGACTTCTCAACAGAATACCAAAAAGGGCTATTTATTAAGTTTTTCCATGTGCTAACACCTGTCCATTAATCTAACTTGAAATTGAAGAATTGCAGATATAAGCATCCCAAAGGATGCCTATGGGTGGCACAACAGAAAGTTTCTCACCTGCTGAAGAAATGATTACGTTCAATGATTAAAACGGCGATGCATCTGTACTGCATACCAGTGATATGTGCAATATGAGATTGCTCTCCAGGCAGGAGCTCTCCTCTGCAGATCACCACCACCATTCATAAAGGATGAAAACTGTGGAACAGAAGGCTTTGATAAAGTGTTTCTCCAGCACGCTTTCTTTGGTGTAATTTTTGGACTGCTGTGTTACAAAAGCAAGACTTGGACCTGGGTTGTAAGGGAAAACTGCAATCTAATTAGTTGTCCTCAGTTTAGGCACTGAATAGCATAGTTCATCTTGCTTTGCACAGTTAAATGAAATCTCCATTTCCACACAGGGAAAACTGTGAAAACAAGCAAAAACTAACTATTTGAATTTCCCAGTGCTAATTCAGCAGGTCTGTGTTTAAACCCACATATGTGCAGTGACTTTTTCAGTAACCCAGCACTTTAACTGCATTAACTCTGAAGTGTCAGAAATAGGTAACATTATTGTACCAATTTTCCAAAGTCCACATGAGGAGAATAATAATGTATTTTAGTCTACCTATATATTTTCATAAATGATTCAAAATATGAATGACCAGAATTAAAAAAAAAAAAAAAAACAAAAACAAAGAAAATGGACTTTGTCATTGAAAATACAAGATAAATTCTTATAAATAGCTTTAAAATTCTTTTCTCACCAATTCTGAATATTAACTACCATAATTAATAACTCTATTCTCTTACCCAGGCAGATTTTAGTACATATTCTGCTTGAAGTCCACTCAACAGAGTTAGAGCAAAGTCAGGATGAAATCTGATTTCTTTGTTCAGATAGGACTAAATATCTGGAAAAACAAAGTGGATATGCAGTGGTCTAACCATCACAAGCAAAGTTCTCCAAACTCTTTCTTAGCCCTTTCCCATTGTCTAAGTGGCAGCTGACAAGCAGCAGAAGTTTTGTTGATGATAAGATCCTTGTCTTTCATTCTAATGCACAGTTCCTTATGACAGTCCTTGTCACCGGCGTCTTGCAGTGATTCTGGAATGGGTGCTGCACTACCAGTAAACCTCGTTTTTATTGCAATCCTTTTTCTTCAGCATTTATTTTGCAGTATTGCTCAGGTACAATAAGTTTCCAGTTAACAGGGGGAAAAAAGAAAAGCTATTCTTTTTTTTTTCTTTTTAGGTCATTGACTTTTTGTAGTGGGAAAATTCACTATTGTAAGACTTTGCCAGTAAATCAGGCCAACTGATTTTGTAAAGCCAAATGCTTGGAAACATGGTCAGATGATTAAGGCATTGGGCTGTGACTCAGGAGATCTGGATTCAGTTCCTGGCACTCACTGCATCACCTTGAGCAAATCGCTTTACTGCTTTTACCCTTGCAATTCCAATGTGGAAGAAGAATCTTAGTAAAATTTCTTTTGTCTGCAAGGCATCTGCAAGGCCAGCCTTCAGGGGGGTGCCATGCAAACACCCACTGAGCATGGCTCCCCTGCTCCTGAGGGTGCCCTGTTTTGGACTGGGCTCCAGCGCAGCAATGTTTCCTTGTGGAGTCTGTGCATGCTTCAACATCCATTTATGGATAAGCTCCTTTCCAAATTGTCAGCAGTGAGAAGCAAAGGAATCACTTTTCAACCTCTGATCTCCTAAGTATTCTTAATGGGCATGTATCCAGACATTTTCATTAATGTAAGTAGCAACTAACTAAACTGGCTAATAAGTTGTCTCTGTTTTTCACTCGTTTTCAATCAATATAACTAATCAACATGCCAGAGAATGCAAAATACTGTACAAGCCCCTGAGAGGAGAAGCATTTTTAATCATCATGATTGTTCATCTGTTGATAAAAAAGTGTCTTAAAATTAATATAACGATAGCTTGTGATGCTGAATCTTTAATAGCATATGGAAGACACATCCAATACAGCATGGAAAAGGGCGTTGTGGGATATGCTCTGAATCACAAATGTACTGACGTGAAAATTCAGGGGATTCGAGGCACAGTGATGGACAGTTAAATATCCTATTTAGTTAGAAAGGAGAGATGAACAGGGGTCAAAATTCAAACTGAGTTGAAAATGTCTATGAATATGTGACAGTAATAAAGAGAAATAACATGGCTAATAATGTTTGGCATCTGTATCCTTTTGAGTTTATCAAGCACTTTATAAATCTGAATGAATAAAGGCACACCAGGTCATAATAAGATTAATATTATAATTTAAATTTTACATATGGAACAGCTGACACACAGAGAAATTAAAACCAATATTACCAAAAGACACCTGCTTTAAAAAGTCATTTTGATGCTCAAAAAAACTGTCTATGCTTCACTGAGAAGTCAAGGTTCCCAGACACCTAGAAAGACAATTAATTTTAGAGGTCTTAACTCTCAAAAAATATAATTACCCATACGTATGCAGCAAGTCTTTGCAAAATTGGTAATGGAAACCATAATGATTCCACCATATTAGGCTTCTTGGGCTCAATTTGTCTAAGTCAGTCACCATGGACATCCTTTAGAGTTAAGGAATTTTCATTAGTACTGCCAATGGAGTCTAAGGTATGATTCATCACATCCTAAAGTGGCTGTTTTAAACAAGCCAGATGAATTACACCTTAAAAATGCATGTTTCTCTGCATTAACTATAAAGAAAACCCAGCATAAGTAGAGCATCTGTAGATGCTGCAGTCTCAATTCTGGAGCTCTGAAAACATTCAGTGTCAATGGGTTGCTTTTATAACTGCCTTAGATACAAAGCCAGTAGCAGGTAAATCCTATGCATATAGAGACATTACAGTTTTCTAAAACTTATTCTGATAATAAATTCCTTGTACCTATTGGCCAGTATCACAAGTATTTGCTAAAATGTCTAGAGAAATACACATGCTTCTGTGAAGTATGCATATTTATATGACCATTCATGACAGTCAATTACTGTTGGCATTCTCAAAATTATACAGCTGAGAATCCGACCTGTAGTTTATTTGATCAAATTTCTTTTTTAGCCAGAGAACAGATGAGTGTGTCATTATTACTGTTTGTGTTCAGTGGAGGCATTTTCTCTCATAAGCATTGAAAACCCTGCTGTATATACAAAGGCCATCTACAAATTAATTTCACAACTCCGTTGCAGAACAAGCCTCACTAACCTAGGTTATCTTTTTAATTATGATGAATTATCCTGTCAGCTGAGATGAGAGACATTAATAAAAATACAATTTTGGAAGTGCTTACAGAGAAGTTCATCTGTTGTTCCAAATCTTTTTCTGCTGGAAGTATTTACTCCTAGCACAGAGATGAACTCCTGCTTTTTACCTATGGTACTTAATGTGCACCCAGGACTCTTTGAAAGCCTTACAGTCTCTAAATACAGGTAAAAAATGTTCCTGTAAACAAGTGAATATTATTTTCTTCATTTTACAAAGAAAAAACTGAAATAAATATAGGAATGAGTTTGTCCAAAGGTTCAGGGGAGGTTTCTTGTGAAACAGAGGGTCCCAAATTCCATTCCAGCATTCTAATCAGGACACAATCCTGCTGTTGTTTTATCCTAGTAATCACAGGAATATTCCACATTTGTTTGGCTGTGGAGATCAGAAGATAACAACCCTCTTTTCCAGGAGCCAACATTGAAGATACAACATGAGAACAACTGCCTTTTATAACATAGGAGTGACATTCAAGAAATAAGAATGGAACTTCGGATCGCTCCCTACAAAGGTGAAACACTTCTTGGAATTAACCATCCAAGAACTCCATCTTCCTGATCTTTTGCAGGTAGACTCATTTCATCCTGGTTGTACTTTGCAGCATTCAGCTTTAAGACAGCTTTGATCTAGGGGCTGCATAGCTAAATTATAATGAAATTATGGCACATTTATAAGCCCAGCTGAGCAACTGGCTTATTGTTTTGTGTTCACTCTTATATTAAAATGGTTAAATAACATCTAGATTGAAACTAGATTTTATCTGGATAGTTCCACAGCATAAATGACATGGTTCCAATACATGTGCCAAAAAATACACAGCAGACATACCCAAGATTGTGTATCATGACACAGCCAAAAAGAACCTCACATTCTGCTCAAACTCGAGTTGATTTCAAGTCCCTTTCTGCCTGTCTAGCCTTGAATCTTTGTGTTATGGAAATGTTGTAGACATTTCTATCTAAGGCTTGCTTCCTGTCAGCTTCATTTCTTTTTAATTACAAGCTGGACTACAAAGGGAAGGACAGGTGAGATTGACTATATAGTCCACTACTTACAGAAGACTTACAGAAAATGGGACACTGCTGTTTTTTGCAAATTAGGACAGTGGGTCCTCATCTGCAAATGAGACTTAACTGGGGTCTCCCATAGCTCTCCCATCTGCTACACAAGTAGGATAAGAAAAGCACACCCTGTCCGTATAGCACAGACAACCTGTCTTGGTTGTGCTATATAGACTCTGATGCTGAATTGCGGCCTGTGAAGGAAGTATATGTATCTGCTATCATGCTAAGGCTAGCAGGACAGAGAGAAACCAGTCAGCTCAGTGTTGTCAAGACCTCAACATTTCTACACATATCCACTCTGAGCAATATAGACAGTTAGAAATTTGGGCTGAGAAGTGTTTTTGAGGATCTGAACCTACATATCTCTACATCTTAATCATGATATATCCAGAAAATCCCATTTTACAGCTTAGGATATCTTTAAAAAGAGGCATTACAATGAAATATTACAAAAGAATAAACATTACATTTTATCATCTGGAAGGTCAACAGCTCTAATAAGCAGTAAATTCATGCAGAGGCAAAAACCAGGTTGGGATACATGCATGCATATGCATGTGTATGTGTTTATACCACAGAATGTTCTTTGTGTGTTGACATATACACTGTGGCCAAGTAGCACAGCAGACTGGCAGAATCCAAGGCCGTTCCTTGTCCTCAGTGTTGGCAAGTGTTTGTATATGTTTGGTAGGCTGAGACTGAGAGAATGACCTTGTCATGGTTCTGCTGCTAACACTTTGTTTTTCCCAGCAATTAAATATATTAGCTATTGATTTTTGTATTGCTGATTCTGGAAGCAGAGCAAAGGTGGCAGAGGACAGGAGAAGAGGGAGGTATTATTTGTTCATGGCAAATCTGAAAGTGAGTTTAATGAAGGAATTGACACCTTATGAGTGTGAGTTTAATACGAATAAGAGAAGAGTCAGATTAAGAGATTTGCAGTTCTCAGATGAGTGGGTAAGGTTCTGACATATTTGTAGAGTGATTCTGAACAGTTTTATCCTTTCTTATCTCTCATGTAAGTGAGAACAGCTAAAGTAGCCATGAGCTGGTAAACAGTTAAAAATATTCCTTATTGAAAACAAATGTTGTAATTTAATTGTAATTAAAAAAAAAAATCAAGTGAAAAGTATAGTCAGGACCCTGAATTTTAGGAAAGTGAACTTCCAGCTCTTCAAGGAGTTATTCAACAGCACTCCCTGGGAAATGGCCCTCAGGAACAAGGGAGCAGAACGGAGCTGGCAGGTCTTCAAGGATGCTTTCTGTAGGGCACCAGAGCTCTCGATCCCCAGGTGCAGGAAATCGGGCAAGGAAGGGAAGAGGTCGGCATGGCTGAGCCATGACCTGGGGGTCAAACTAAAGGCCAAGAAGAGATTGCACAGTCAGTGGAAGAAGGGACTGGTATCTTGGAAAGAGTACAGGGATGCTGCCTGGTTGTGTAAGGATGGGATCTGGAAGGCCAAGGCTCGGCTGGAGCTGAACCTGGTGTTGGATGCGAAGAATAATAAGAAGGGCTTCTACAGGTACATTAACCAGAAAAGGAAGGTTAAGGAGAGAGTACCCCCTCTGATGAGCAGTAGTGGTGAGCTGATAACAACAGACGAGGAGAAGGCTGAGGTACTCAACAACTTTTTTGCCTCAGTCTTCACTGTCAATCCCTCTCCTCACACCTCCCAAGTCAATGGGCCATTTGATGGGGATCGGGAGGACAGAGGTCCTCCCACTGTAAGAGAAGATCAGGTTCGTGACCACCTGAGGAACCTGAACGTATATAAATCTATGGGTCCTGATGAGATGCATCCCCAAGTCCTGAGGGAATTGGCTGATGTAGTTGCTAAGCCACTCACCATGATACTTGAAAAGTCATGGCAGTCAGGCAAAGTCCCTCGGGACTGGAAAAAGTGAAATATTGCAGCCATTTTTAAAAAGGGTAAAAAGGAGGACCCTGGGAACTACCAACCTGTCAGCCTCACCTCTGTGCCTGGGAAGATCATGGAACAGATGCTCCCAGAGTCTATGCTAAGGCACATAGAGGACAGGGAGGTGATTCGGGACAGCCCTCACGGCTTCACCAAGGGCAAGTCCTGCCTCACCAACCTAGTGGCCTTCTATGATGGAGTGACTACATCAGTGGATGAGGGAAGAGCTACAGACGTCATCTATCTGGACTTCTGTAAGGCCTTTGACACTGTCCCCCACCATATCCTTCTCTCTAAAGTGGAAGGATACAGATTTGATGGGTGGACTGTTCGGTGGATAAGGAATTGGCTGGATGGTCGCATCCAGAGGGTAATGGTCAACAGCTCAATGTCCAGATGGAGAACAGTGATGAGTGGTGTCCCTCAGGGGTCCGTACTCGGACCAGTACTGTATAATATCTTCATCAATGACATAGCGGGATTGAGTGCACCCTCAGCAAGTTTGCAGATGACACCAAGCTGAGCAGTGCAGTCGACACACCTGAGGGACAGGATGCCATCCAGAGGCATCTGGACAGGCTGGAGAGGTGGGCGTGTGTGAACCTCATGAGGTTCAACGAGGGCAAGTGCAGGGTCCTGCACTTGGGTCGGGGTAATCCCCAGTATCAGTATGGGCTGGGGGATGAAGGGATTGTGTGCAGCCCTGCCAAAAAGGACTTGGGGGTACTGATAGACAAAAAGCTGGACATGATCCAGCAATGTGTGCTTGCAGCCCAGAAGGCCAATCGTCTCCTGGGCTGAATAAAGAAAAGTGTGGCCAGCAGGTCGAGGGAGGTGATTCTGCCCCTCTACTCCACTCTGGTGAGACCCTACCTGGAGTACTGCGTCCAGGTCTGGGGTCCTCAGTACAAGAAGGACATGGACCTGTTGGAGTGGGTCCAGAGGAGAGCCACAAAAATGATCAGAGGGATGGAGCACTTCTCCTATGAGGAAAGGATGAAAGAGCTGGGGTTGTTCAGCCTGGAGAAGAGAAGGCTGCGGGGTGACCTTATTGCAACGCTTCAGGACTTAAAGGGGGCTTATAAGAAAGATGGGGACAAACTTTTTAGCAGGGCCAGTAGCGATAGGACAAGGGGTAATGGTTTTAAACTAAAAGAGGGTAGATTCAGACTATATGTAAGGAAGAAATTTCTTATGATGAGGGTGGCGAAACACTGGAACAGGTTGCCCAGAGAGGTGGTAGATGCCCCATCTTTGGAAACATTCAAGGTCAGGTTGGACAGGGCTCTGAGCAACCCGCTGTAGTTGAACATGTCCCTGCTTATTGCAGGGGGGATGGACTAGATGACCTTTAAAGGTCCCTTCCATCCCAAATTATTCTATGATTCTATGATTCTATTAATTTGTGACTTCTTGGGTACTTCAAAACCAGAGAAGGGAGGATAAAGTAAAATAAAGTAAGAACAAAAGTTTCTCTACTAGCACTGCTTGCAGGTCTCAGCCTTGGTTCACTAACTCAGATTTTATACTGGATTTTCCACTGAATTCAGAAGAATGAATTCCTGTTTGAGATGGCAGTTTGTAGCTTTAGAAACCCTTAGGATTTTATCTGGTTTGATCACAGATTAATTCTGCCCTCAACCTACTCCAAGGAGCTGGTCAAAAGGTCATCTAAATCAATGGAAGGGTATGAGTGCATTTCAAAAAGCTTTGCATAAGTCCCTAAAAGGCAGAAGAGTTGAAAGTATTTGTAAACAATATTTCAGTCAATAAAATATGTTTATATTGTTCTCGTGAAGCAGTCCAGGAATTTTTGGCACTCAAATAAAAGGTGCACTAGAGAAAAATCTATAGCCTTATGAGTAGCATGTTCTCTTGGAACATGTTCTTTTGGAAATAAATGATCCTGAATTCCCTATCACTAGAGGAAATGTCTAATAAATAAATTACTATATTAAAAAGGAAAGGAAGTTTCTTCTCCTGCTTGTTCTTGAAACATGAGAGTCATGTTATAAAGTCAACTGCTGGGCTGAGTCCAGCAGTGAGTTTCCCAGATGAAGACTTTTAAAATGAACACCACTAGGATTCAGACATAGAATCTTTAGGTGCTTTGGGAAGACTACTTATCTAAGTATTGATGTACTTCAAATTCTGAAATTAATTTTATATAAGTTTTGCCTTTTTCTTTTTGTGTTTTTTTGTTTTTTGTTTTTTGTTTTTTTTTTTTTACTTTCTGTTTAGATACAAAAACTGGACAAGTAATTGTAGTAATAATAGGAATTAAGCTAGTTTCAGGTTAGGTGTAATAGAGCAGAAATTTCCTATTATTTTAACTTTCTTTTCTCTTATTCTGGGGGGAAACATCTGCAGACACCAGATGAATAGTTTTAGCATCACCGTCCAACTCCTCCTTTGGTCTCCACTGAAATATGTTGCAGTAATGACCCTGCACAAAGGAAAACAATGATACGGGTTCATGCTACCAAACTTTATACATTCAACTGCAGTGAATAAATTAGGAACTTGTATATCTTGGGCTTCCATAAGGCAGATGAAAACAGACATACATCAACAGAGGGCTATTTAACCTCTCTGATATCCAAATTGCCTTTCTCTCTTGGTCTAGGAGAGTGATAAAGATTAATTGAAACCCATGGACAGTCGGGCTTCTGTCAAGAACTTGCCTGGCACCAACAGTTACCTATAATGCTTCAGAAATTGCCAGCAGACTCAAAGACACGTGCCATTTCTTCTAAAGAAAGAACATTGAAAGACTTGAATGCAAGCCTAATTAAAGTTATCATAATCTCAGTTTTGGTTCATACCGAGGATCTAAAGTCTGGGTCATGTGTAGAACTTAGCTTACCATTTTTCAAAAAGTGTGGATAAAACTGGAATTATACATTCTTTGGTACATATGGTAGTAAATGAGAAACGCAGCCCTTTTTAAAAAGCAGATGGGTGAAACAGCCAATGCAAGTCTTTGTACAGCTTTTATTGGTTGCTGGTTTGGACTTTGTCACAGTGGTAAATAAGATATTTTGTGCTACAAGTAGGAGAAATAACTTGAACTATACATCTATGTTTGAGTTGGAAATTAACCGTGAGCACTTGAGAGAAAATCCTAGGACAGCCAATGAAAAAGTTTGCATGTGCAGCAGTGGTCAGAAATGAATTCTTATGCAATGTAACATGGTAGAAACAAATACAAAAGTGTTAAGAAGACAGTAAATAAAATAATTGTAGATTTTCAACCTGTGCATGTCTCTAGCCACATGATCTCAAAATATATAACAGAAACCGAATTGAATCAAAGACAAGAAACAAATTGAAGCTATAGAGAAAAATTTACATTGAAGGAAATTGAAAATTTAGGGATTGTTCAAATTTCAGTAAGGTTAAGTAATGGATGAAAAACTTCAGGAAATAATGAATGAACTATAGACGGTAAAGCAGATGTTCCCCTATAATTTGTCCCATAATACAAGAAGGGGGAATAATCAATAAAAATTTGAAGTAGCATACTGTGCACTGCTCAGCAGAAGTAATTCTGAACATAATACCCAATTAGCTTGTAAATCTAATAATTTCAAGATGTCCTTGCTATCCAAAAATTTGAAAAGATAAACAGAACTCTCACTCTTACCATAGATATATGTAAAAATGGAACAAATCTATGCAAGATAATATAAATCGCTACATTTTAGGATGTAAATGTTTATGGGCAGATTCCACAGTTATTACCCTCATGGGGTTTATTATGCCTTGTTCTAAGCAACCTGATGCCGGTCAACTTATAAAGAAGAA
Source organism: Platalea leucorodia (assembly GCF_965183815.1). Taxonomy (NCBI): domain Eukaryota; kingdom Metazoa; phylum Chordata; class Aves; order Pelecaniformes; family Threskiornithidae; genus Platalea; species Platalea leucorodia. The sequence goes on along the minus strand of NC_138823.1, from coordinate 155,084,928 downwards.
TACAAAATGAGATTGGCTGCTGGTTAGGCGGATATTGGAAATCTTTGCATCCTTTTTATATTTCACTTTGCAATTCTGACCTCATGAATAGAGAGCTCCATCAGTTTGATGTTCAATGAAATGATAGCTGGTATAGTAACTCTTCCAATTTATAGGGCAGATATATTCTAGTAGCATATGCTACTAGAGACAGAGCCAGCAGTGACATCTAATCACTGTGAGAAAGCTCATTCTAACTTCGCTGCCAACAATTTAGGTTAGATAACAGACGTGCATTGACTTGATAGCAGGTGGATAAAAGGGTATAAACTGTATTTTGTGCCTTCTGTCTGTATTACTTATAGATTAACTGATTTTAGGAATTCAAGAGAGATTGTGTCATACAAATATAGTTTCCTTGAGAGTTGAGTACTTGTGAAAGATGGCAGATTGGTAGCTTTCCATTTGAAATTCTCCAATTAACTATAAGACTGATAGCTATGTGAAGATGGTCACATGTCTGTCAAAGATTTATAATGTATAGGATGAAGGGGTAACCAAAGAGCACAGAAGATTGTCTTCTATTGTATTTTCCTTCCAAAATGATTAGTATCTGTAGTTTCTTCTTCCTTTTATTTTTTGGTTCTCAAACATTACTGCTCATGAGACAAAGCCAGAAGAGTTGTATGTGTTTTTATGCCTTTACTGGTTGGGGAGCTCATGAGCCAGCAACTGCTTAGAGAAGGGATGAGAGCAATTGCAGCGAGGAGAGGAAAAATGAGGAGATACTGTCACTGCCACGTTGTGCTGTTCATAGCTGTGTTTCTGTTTTGAGATGCACTTTGAAATAAAACTTGTTGTCACACCTCTGGAAAGCACTGTGATTTAGAAAGCAAACCTGCCATTCAAGTTATTCCAGTGTAATATAGGCAATAGCAAAGGAAACTTCCCAGACTAGCATTATCAAAATGTTCCAGCCCTAATATGGAAGGAAGACCTCAAAATGAAAATATAGTTCACACCATTTATTCTCTGGCCTCCTTGTTGACATTTTCAGATGCGGAGGACCTAACAGCGTTACTGTTGTTTTATGCACATATTTGACCACTCAAAACTGGATTGAGTCCAATGAATCTGCCAGAAGAAGTTATCACATGACAAAATCTTTCATCACTGCACAATCCAGAGAAAATCTGAACCAACACCTTACTTAGGGCATTGTTTGTGTGTTTACGATTTGTTATTGAGTTTAAAAAGGGGTAAAATTCAGATGGTTTACAGAAATGTTCTTAAGAAGGCAAGGTCAAATGGCTTTCTGAAAATTATATTAAGTCTTTCACAGAACTTCTGGGACCCAGATGTTTTTTTCTGGATGGAGAATGACTTAGAGATATCAGACAAAGGAAGCAAATGTAGAATTAGAGAAGTCAATCCAGAAGGTCTAAAGCTCACAGCTTCAGCTATGTCACATTTCCAGATGGCCTCACTGCTTGAGGTGGACAGGAACAAAAGAGGCTCTTTAATAACCCTCTGCTGGACCATGGCTCTGACTGTGTCTGGTACCCACCTGACAGTCAGGTGCCTGAAACGACTTTGTTCTTGCTTCTCCTGCCATTTAGCATTCACACTCCCATATATCTATTTGTTCTTCCCTCACTATTGAAGAGCTTATACACACTTGAACAATGTGGAAAGTGAAGCAATATGTTATGGCAACAAATGTATTATGGTACTAGCGTTTTTTTAATATAAAAGGCCAAAGTATTAGAAGGTATTCACCTCTTTTAGAACTTCATACGATTCCTATTATAACCAGAGAGCAACTTCCACTTCACTTCCTTCATAGACTGGGGTGAACAATGTGCTTAATCTGGCAGAACTTCACAAAAACAAGATAAGCCTTCATCATGCAGTTTCTCAGCTGAAGGGATAACATGCAGACTATGACAACTAACCAGAATTTAGCACTCCCTGGGGAGAGTGAAGAATAGATTCCAAGTATTTTATTTTCCTGTGTATATTTTATGAATATCAAGTTTAAAATGACAGATGTAAAAAAGAAATATTTTTTTGCTAAGAACCATACAGGAAACAGCTTTCATTAGATGACAATTTTATATTGTCATTTACATCATTATTAAATTACATTCCTAAGAATTGCCTTTATTTAATATGCTACATGAAGATATCACACTTGTTTTATGTCTAGACAGTTTCCATCATGTCAGGTGAAACCACTATTATTTCAGTTATTGTTATCCTAACTCATGCATTGAATGATTTCTAGAATGTAGCACTTTGAAAGAAACAGGATGACAGGATTTTTTTTTAACAGATATTTAAGTCATAACTGAAAGTCTATATTCTGAATGAAAAGTAGTGAGAATAATTAGAGGCAAACTAATTGGTGAAAAATAAATAGATATCAGTTCAGCATCACAAAAAAAAGACTTCTGAGAATATAATGCTTGAGAAAATAAAGAGCTTAAGAAAGATTAAAAGTTTTACATTTTACCTTTACATTTTTACCGTTGAACAATGAAGTGCTTAAATGCTACAGTACTATTTTGGCAGTTTCTAACTAGTAATACTTAGTTTCTACTTGCCATTTGTACATATAACAAGAGTAATAGTGTTACTTTATGAAATGCAACCAAATGTTCTGAGATGATACCTTTTAAATCTTTTTATTTAATTAAATTTTTATTACCTAACATCTTAATTTTCATTGAAAACTAAGGGTCAACTTGAAGTAAGGAAAACACTCTCTACAAAATATTCTATGAGAGGAAACCACTACAGTCAATACACCTGCACGTATGTATGATGTTCTGAAAAATCACACTGGGGAATTAGCTGGGCACCTCTGTAGACCTATGGACAAATTCCAGTAGGTTTTACTGGGAACAGGGTTTCATAATCTGTCTTATCTTTAACTTTGACTGAATGATATTTTTCCAGGAAAGGTAAAGCACTCTTGTTGAACTAGATCTGGATCTGTGTAACTGGACTGGGTTCAGTGGCATTACACACAGGATGGATTGACCCAATATATTCTGAAGTGGATGCCACACACTCAGCTTTCAAATATTACTGTTACTAACAAATAGGGGAATGCTCATTCTATTTATTAAACTTTTGAAAACCCTAACAGCAGTTGTAGAAAAAGAAAGATTTATCTACCAATAAAAACCCAAAGATTACATTTACCAAATCCCCATTCTTTATTGTAATGAAATTTGTCTTTCAGTTTTTAAAATGCATTTATAGAGCCAGAATGTATTCTGGTCCACTGTCTTTGAGATGAATAACCACATTATTACTTGCCTGTCAAATCTAAGTAGGGTTGTTAATAATACACGGACAGCTACTAAAAATTCAAAACAGGGAGGTTTTCTTCAGAGAAAATTACAGTTTTAACCTCTGATTTCCCTTCTGAATCAATTACTTTCATATACACCTTACAAAGCCTGATCTCCAATCAGAAGTGAAAATGGTTCAAAGAATTCAAAGATTTTTGAACAAACCTATGGAAACACATTGCCAGAATTTTAAGATTCTACAGTCTTTAATCTACAGAATGGCTGTCTTCTGCTTGCTAACCAGTAAGCATACTAGAAGACTAATTTGACAGAAATATAGTATTTAAAGGTATATTTTAATCTTCCACTTCAAACATTGTTTTTCCCTTAATCTATATTTACAATCAGAAAACTGAATATCTAAATCCAAATTCTTTTCTGATACCATTTTTAACACAGTTTTACGTTACTGCCTTTCATTAAATGAACAAAAAGAAAGATACTCCACACTTATGACAGATCCAAGGGAGAGCCACCTAACCTGAAACATAACAATAGAGGTTTTTTTCCTAGTGTGAACTGTGTGCTGACACATTCAACATGTCTTACTGGAAACTGTGATAGTTCAAAACATCTCTACAGTTAGAATACTTTTCCACTATTTTTATTAATAAACAATGTAAAAAAAGTACAACTCAATTTAGGACTTTAATTTCAGTTCAGTGTGACTATTTCATTTATTTCTGGAATCCTTTTGTGCCTTGTGCAGTGATAGATCTGGTATCCTGTATCTCTATCCTACTTTCTTGAGTCTCCCAACTGGGTGATTTTATTCTTTTGTGCACCATAGACTTGTGGTTCCCAGAATGCACTATGAAACTTTTATGAGATATGTAAATGTAGGTGAACAGCCCATGCCATAGACCAGAGATAACAAACAGTGTCCTTCATATACCACCCATGTATCACAAACTCTTTTTCCTGGAGACTTTAGCTGGCCATCCTCTTCAAACCAGGCTGAATGTCAACCAAGGAAGTGCTGGCAATGAATTCTTCTCCTGCTGACCAGATTTATTTCTAGTTTTTAGGTTTTAGAAGATCTGGTCATCTGAAGAGGAAGATCAAAATCAAGAGGTATAATTCAGCTCATTCACTCATCATTTCCCTCAACGTTCACTATTCCTCCTCACAGCAGGAAAAAAATACTGTTAGGGTCTGCTCCAAGGCTATTTTGGTTACAGACTCAAGCTAGATCTCCATCTGAATTCTGCTGTGGAGAATCCAGGGAAGTGGGCATGGGCAGATCTTTAAGAATCTCACCACAGAAGAAATGAGATGTGAACTCACAAGAGACATGCTGCTAATATCACTCTGTAGAATAAGTAAAGATTGCACAAGCATGTAAAAATGGTTTCAGGGTTTCCTGGGGGGTTTAAAAAGGGTTTACTTAAAAAAAAACAAGCAACTTTTTTTAATTTATCAAACCTGAGTTAAAAAAATTTGAATTACATTTTTCTGATAGGAAAACTGAAAGTTTTGTATAAAATATAATTTTTCCAGTGAGGCAACAAGAACATTGCTAGTAGGCTACCTTATGATCCTTATTCAGCAACATAGTAGTCCTAACCCACACTCACATTCACTCAATTTAACATCACATGCCAAATCAACCAAACGTATATCTCACATTTGAGGTGTTTCATCACTATGTTTAACAAAAATGTCCCAAGAGTTTCTGCTCATTATTAAAAACTACACTGATATGGTCTTCGTGTCTGTCTCCTCACCTATGCATTTGCCAACTCTGGAAAACCTAATCACACTGCACTGCCAACTCTCCTTTCAAGAAAGTCAACAGATAATTATGCAATCTGTTCATGCAGTGCAAATAACTTGGCATTCTGGGAGCCTACCAGTGTGATGGGAAATAATCTGTACTTTGTGGGGATGTGAACACTTTAAGTAAATTCAAATTCCATGCTCTTCTAATGCCACCATATGAGGCAGAAGTGGCAACATGCAAATATTTTTAAAACTGCAGAGCTGGCTTTGAGGTTGGATTATTATTTTTGACAGCTCTTTCCTTTCAGATATTACACTTGGTAAAGCCCCGTGTTCATCTGCATGGCATGCTGCTTTTCAAACAAAAGCATCTGCCTTCTGTGGTATCATATGTTTCCAAGAAAACTGCTGCTTGCAAAGTCTACAGCTCTCTGCCCCCACCCCATCAGCTCCCCTCATTACACTCAAATTCCCTTAAAGTGTATAAAGCTTTTTATTTTTCCCCTAAGGCTGTTGTACAGTAGCTTTAAAAAAAAAAAAAAAAAGTCACTCTTGTGATACAATCTGAGTTCCCAGTTGAATAGCTGTATTTTCGATTATTTCATTTCATATATATCTAATAAGGTGACATCTACATGACCTGCTACATTCTACAAATTCCAGATGAACACAGAGGCAATGTCTTTGCTTAATCAAAGATGTTTTATGGAAAGTCTCAGAGTCTGATTGATAGTTACAAGTGGACAGACAGTTACAAATACAGCAAAACAGAGCACAGTTGCTTTGTCAGTTGGCTCTAGAGAAAGAAAAAGACCCCACCACAGATATCCAGCTGTTGGAGTATCTTTTCAATTAGTCATGTAAAGAAATAATTTATTGTACTTGTATGCTTGCCGATCTATGCTTGCATAGCTTTGTATTTTATGTGTGCACTCACTTCTTAAAGCATGACAAGAAGAAATACATTTTAACCTGCAGGGAATAATGTGGGAAGGAGTGTTAAAACACGAAGGGACATAGAAAAATTGTGGTGTAAGAGAATCTTAACCTCATGTAAGATTCATTTGAATAAATGTAATTTTCTATAGCTACGATGTCATGATGACTCATCATTCTCCCATAATTAATTTACAGTAATAAAATCAAGATAAGACTAGGTTTATGAGGAACGGAAGTATATTTCCTTCTTAGAAGAAGAGCAGTTACAGAGAATCTTATGAGCATAAGCAAGATGCATCATGCCCTCAGAAAAAAAGATTACATGAAAGTATAAAATGGGGGTAAATGCAGAAGAGGATTAGGCATTTTGCTTTAGAGTATAAAAAGATTTTAGTTAATTGTACAACAGCAAAAATCCAGCAACACAAATAACATACTGTAAGTACGGTGGAAAAAAAATGAGAATAACCTTGAGCCAGTCTTACAATAGCACTGCCAAAGGTCTATCAACACCTTCTTATTAGAGTTGTAGCAATAGCTCTCCAGAGATTTAAGCCCCTCTAAATTTGCGAGCTCACTGAAATCACCAATAAGATCCACACTGATGAGGGAGCATCAAACTGTACCACTGGGCAGCTAATTCACCAGACACTTTCAATGTGCTCAAGGCAGAAAAGCTAACTGAACTGATGAAAACAGATGCTATACAAAAGATTGCTGTATTGAAGCATCCTAAAATAAAAATGTGATTCATTTTGGCAGCAGACCACAGAGAGGTCCAGAGAGTACGAGATGAGAACTGGGGGCGAGGAGGTGAACAGATGAATTGACTAAGCCCAGGTAGAGCTTAAGCTTTGTTTCTTTTGTCCTTGATGTAAACATACTGTTTAGGAAAATAATAAAAGTAAACACCAGAAAATAAATTCCTCCTTATTCTTAAGGAACAAGTAAGGTCCACCTGATGCTGATTGCATCCACGGGAATCAGTTTGAATGTAAAAAAAATCATTGAAATGGCTGGAAAAAACGACTAATGAAAAATGCTTCCAAATTTCATTATAATCTGGCTAATATTTCTTTATCAAAATATTGATGTTTGGCAAAATGTTTATATCTAGAGCAAAATTATTTATGGCTGAAATATTTTTTTAATGACTTCTCTAATCAATGGAGAGAAATAAGCAATTCTAGGGCTCAGCTCATATCATCTTAAAAGAAACAAGTAAAACAGCTCAGCTAAACTCTACACATGCTTTTTTCTTCCCATTAGCTATAAAGATATTTTGATGGTGACCAACTTAGATGTAAATGTCTGCATGATGGATGTCTAAAGGTAGGCACGGCATCATCTCATCCGTCAGAACAGGCCATAAAAATTCCCTTTCGTCTTTATCAGAACAAACACTGCAAAGTCAGAACTTACATCTGCTCTGGCAAAAATGGTGCAGCCACTTAAGAAAGTCTTACTTTCTGACTTTTGTTGTATACAATCAGGATAAAATAAGGGGAATTAATACTTTCAATAAACTGACATTTTAAACAGAACACCTTTATGCACAGTACCACTGTTAATAATGCTGCTTAAATCTTCCACTGTCACTATGTTTAAGCCCATCAAGCTCAATGTGGTCTGAATTAGAGCAGTAATTTTAATCATAGAATCATAGAATCATAGAATCATAGAATCGTTAAGGTTGGAAAAGACCGTTAAGATCGTCAAGTCCAACCGTTAACCTATCACTGCCAAGTCCACCACTAAACCATGTCCTCAAGCACTGCGTCTACCCTTCTTTTAAATACCTCCAGGGATGGAGACTCAACCACTTCCCTGCGCAGCCTGTTCCAGTGCCTGACAACCCTTTCAGTGAAGAAGTGTTTCCTAATATCCAATCTAAACTTCCCCTGGCGCAGCTTGAGGCCGTTTCCTCTCATGCTATCGCTTGTTACTAGGGAGAAGAGACCGACCCCCACCTTGCTACAACCTCCTTTCAGGTAGTTGTAGAGAGCAATAAGATCACCCCTCAGCCTCCTCTTCTCCAAACTAAACAACCCCAGCTCCCTCAGCTGCTCCTCATAAGACTTGTGCTCTAGACCCTTCACCAGCTTTGTTGCCCTTCTCTGGACATGCTCCAGCACCTCGATGTCCTTCTTGAAGTGAGGGGCCCAAAACTGAACACAGCACTCGAGGTGCGGCCTCACCAATGCCGAGTACAGGGGCACCATCACCTCCCTGGTCCTCCTGGCCACACTATTCCTGATACAGGCCAGGATGCCATTGGCCCTCTTGGCCACCTGGGCACACTGCTGGCTCATGTTCATCTGGCTGTCAACCAACACCCCCAAGTCCTTTTCTGCCAGGCAGCTCTCCAGCCACTCTTCCCCAGCCTGTAGCATTGCATGGGGTTGTTGTGACCGAAGTGCAGGACCCGGCACTGAGCCTTGTTGAATCTCATGCAGTTGGCTCCAGCTCAACGATCCAGCCTGTGCTGAATCAATCCTCTGCTGTGGATTGATCAACAGAGAAGCTATCTTCTTTCTGGTCTTTCTGGGTGAAATTTACCTTCAGAATTTGTCTTCTTTGTGATGAATGCTATTCTGCTTCTCTTAGAAGTGACATCAAACCACTAAACAACTGTATAGAAAAATCCTTAGACTACTTCAGATCTAGGTATGTTTCTGAACATCTCTCCACCTAGCTACCCTTCCATGCTGGAAATTTTTATTGGCTGCAGTGAGAAATCTGGACATATCTTTGGCAAAGAAGATGGAAATAAAACCTTCTTGGTAAATAGAAAAGATCTATCAGCATGTAGTAAGGATGCAAAAGCTTTTAATATCCCTTGGTGCATGATTTCAAGGAAAAGCTAATTATTTTAGTTATGGTTTCTAAAGAGATGAGGCTTGTGTGATCATACAGTCTGTCCATCTGTCTGTCTGTTGTTGCCATCCCTGGAGTTTGTTGTCCAGCCATAACCAAGTCTGACAGAGGTATAGTCTCAAAGATTAGAAGTTCTTACTCATTTTATGTGAATGAGTTCCTGGTTATAGCAAGGGCCCTAATTATCATTCCCTTGAAGGAAGAGCCATTGCAATCCAGTCCTTTATTTGTTTCAGGAGGAAACAGCCAGCTGGCCAGTCAGCACACATGTATGTTTGGACAGTCAGCACATATGCAGCTGTAAATCTGTCACAGCATATGCTGCCATTCACCCAGCCAAATACATGGAAGATGCAGAAGCCAGGACGGTAGCAAGGAGTATGTGGGAAAGCCGTGCAAGTATTGTGGAGAGGGTTAAGGAAAGGTGAAGCAAGTCTTCATCATTTTTGTTGCTGATGAAACAGATATATATGTTTTCTTATATATGTGTATTCACCACTGAAGCTTTACCCCTTTTCAGGAATGCCACAGGTCCTACATACTTTACTTATATCTCAAATCCTTTGCATTGCTGTTCCTCTTAATGAAACTATGTCTACTAAGGTTTGTGAGTGGGTATTTGGAAGCTTAGTTGTGACAAAAAGGAGGAAGTATGGATTTGCATTATCATGAAAACATTATAGAGAAGCATATGCAGAATCCAGCTGACACTACACTTCTTCATAGAGGTCAGTGCACTTGAATAGTTTAAATGCTTAAAATGCATGAAGTGAATACATAAAATATTTGAAAAGAGATTATATTTTATCACCAGGCACATGGTGAAGTTTGCTTCAGACAGGGAACATGGTTTAAAAAAGAATAGGTTTGAAGACCAATGTCTTTCATCTTTTTTAATAAGCTCTTTTAGACAAAACTGATATTCACAGCGTGAATGGGAAGACTTTCTGCATTCCTAAGAAATGAGCCACAATCCTGGATATTCAATAGGAAGGCAAGTTTGTCAGGCTGTCATAGAAGAAACACCAGACTGTGCATGCAGCCAGGTAGCCTTCATGTAAGCTGCTTAACTACCTTCTCTGCAGTGCTGTACATTTGGGATTAATGGTAGGCACGGGAAATTTAAAGGGAAGATTTACCAATGAACTGAAATGTTGAATGAATTATCCGATAAACAAAATGATATTCTCTAAAGCTCCAAATTCCTGGAAGGTCTGTACTAATGCCAGGGAGAAAAAGAATCAAAACAAGCAGCCAAGAAAATAATTGCATTCTTTCATAAGTAATTTCTCAATCAACAGAACATTTAACTTTTATATGTGTTAAGTTATAAATGAAAACAGTGTTTCAATTGAGGAAAACAGTAACAGAGATTAAAAAAAAAAATCCTTTCCTTGAAGAAAAGCAATCTTCTTTTTCTGCAAGACCAAAAGTCTGGGCCCGAAAATTTCAGTAACCCAGCTGAAATAATTCAAAGCTACCCCTTGACAAACATTTAGCTTGGCTAACAGCCTGAGTTCTTTTAGGTAAGTGAGTCCAAAATCTTAGTCCTTAAGTTTCTGCCTGCCTCTGCAATCACCTGAAAAGCTTGAAGCCAGATATATGAAGATATTTGGGAAACTAACTCCCATTTACTTCATAAAAGTCAGGTATTAAAGTATCTTTCTTGGATCTGATCTAAACTGCCACCAGTGGAGTTACTGAACACTTGCTTGTCTCTGTGTGGAATTATCTTCTTCTAGGCAATACTGAACATCTAGGCTCCTTTCTTCTTCATAAATTCTGTTCGTTCACTGATCTTGCCTGGAAGTCCTCATTGTGTCGGTGCGCTTTCCTTACGCCAAGAGCTGCACACTGAAAGGAGAGGAAAACCTCCTTTATTTATTAATGTGTTAGTATTTAGCATATTCAGCTAGGAAAAGGGGAATCAAGTCCTTCCTTTGAGCAGATTTTAATAGAAAAATCCCATTCCTTAGGCCATTCTGATATTTGGCTTTATCATTCTAATGGACGCCATTCCATTTGGTATAAAGAAAATGAAATGTTTAAGAATTGCCTGATGTATGATGTTTAAAAAGTTCAGTGGTGAGGCCATGTTTTTCTGGTCAGTGGAAAGCATTGAACACAGTCTTCTCTCATCCTGGATATTACAACCCTTGAAAGAAGACAATGAGCTCTGTTGGAGGGGGAAAGACAGACTAGGCATGACAAAGTGACTCAGGAGAGAGTGAAGAAAGCCCTGAGCTAGCACTGACACTATCTGCAACATCCACACAGCACACTGCATCACTGTCTGGAGAGATCAGGTGGAGATAGCAAGCCTGAGGAGGTCCTGTGTGCACAAGCATTACAAAGTGCACAGCGATGTTATCTTATTGGTGGTATATGAAATATATATATTTTATTGTTCCTTTCTACTGTTGCTGTAAAGCATGCCATAACATATGTTAAGGGCTGACATTGTGTTCTTTAGTCACTATCTGTTCATTCTATTTTTAATACAAAATTACTTGTGATACAATATTTAATGCAGTAATCAATGTAATTTAATCAAAGTTAATCAGTTGGTGTAGGGATTTGCGCTGATGCAGCTCTACCAGTTCTGGTTCCAGAGCACCCCTGTCAGCAGCAGGATGGTGTTTCAGCCCTTAGTGTAGCAATGCCTTGGGCATCTGAAGCTTCATGGCAGGAGTACCTGGCTCTGGGTTTGCCCTCCAACGCCTACACAGCTTTTCTGGAGAGCCAAATCCCTAATCAGAAGGCTAGTTGGACTTCTGCTGATCCTTCACATTAAGTGACATCTAAAGACCCTTGCTCCATGTAGGCAGCTCAGGCATTTTGTTGGAAGTTGTGGTGCATAGCAAGTGCCAAATTACCTTTATCATTTGTGTCTTTTAGGTCTCTGCTTTGACTGGCTGACCTGTGTTTCACCTAGAACCTGCAAAAGCAGTGACCAATGAATAGATTTTCAGCTTTATATTTCTTGGTAATGTTTGCATTGTTGGACTTTCAGCCGTAGTATGAACATCAGCATAATTAAAACATAGCAGCTGAAAAGCGTACAGAGTACAGTGCAAAAAGACTGGGCTCTGGAGAAAGTAACATCTCCAAAATATATGTGAGATTGTATCCAAAAAACAAAAAAGCTCATTTGCTTATGAAGACACATTTTTTGTACTTGAGGAATTTTGTGCTGAATTAAGTTTGTTCTACAATAATGACAAGCGCAAACACTTTAAGCGTGTCAGATGCTGGATTACACTTAATTGCTTGAGACCATTGGTGCTGGCCCTCTGCTCTGCTGGGGAAGAGAGATTCATGAGACTACTTACAAGACTAAAGCTTGGCTAAATATTTGTGTAAGGGTGGATTGTTAGGGAATGAAACATAAATTTGTCTATATGCAAAAACATTGTTTATTTGTTTATTTTTGTATTTTCCAAAGTAGTATAGTTTTCCCTGAAGATTTCAGAGAGTAGCCATGAGTTCGTGAGATATTGGGTGAAATCTTATCAATTTTGGGCTACTCTTCCCAAGTAAAATTAAATCATTTCCTGCTCAACAGAAATAGTAAGTGAAACAGCATTGAAGGTTTCATGTTGATATGAATCATTTGGAAGAGAAAAGGTTATGAGTAAGACACCCTGAAGGTATCCTCTCATTTTCTGCACAGAGAAGCATTGCTGAGAAGCATATGTAAAATGGTGTCACCCTACCAACTGCATAACAAACATGTCCTATAGTTGTTTGTCTCTAGAGTGTGCTATCAAGAGGAATGAACTGAATTATCCTTCACTAATTGTACAGCTTTTTTTTCTAAATGCAACATTATATGCAAGTTGAATCTGAGAGACTTGTTTTTAAAATATTAGGAAAAGAAAAAGCAAAAAAAAATTGTAATCTTTCTTTGAGGCTGGTAGTACTCCAGATTAGGATGACTTTCACTGATTTTGTCCCTGAATGCTAAGGCTTCATTGATCTCTGCATATAGGAACAGATCACCTTATGTGGATTTGTCGTGAAATCAATGGAGAGTGCATGGATGTAAGTCACATGGTTAGGTTTTTTATTTATGTTTATTAAATGAGAGGATTTTACTAACTAAATATGTGATCAGTACCTCACTAGAAATGAGTAATTTCTACTGAATCTACATGGGAAAATATTTTTATGATATAACATAGTTTCAACTATTATAGCAGTTGTTGTTGTGTCTTGAAAATTAATTTAGAATTTGTGAAAATTTTAAATTCAGTGAAATTAAAATGGTCATGGAAATTATTTCAGCCACCCATAAGACATCACAAATTTCCATTACTAGTAAACGTTTTTAGAAATTTTCTGGCAAAATGCTTATTGGCAAGCCTGAAACTGATTATAATGATTGATTTGACTTATTAATTTTAACACCCCATGCACAAAGAGGGAAAGCAAATA